>NC_090932.1:1265527236-1265836374 GCF_040938575.1 Ambystoma mexicanum | reverse complement strand
CACCAGTGGCGGCGCAGCTGCGCCGAGAGGGGATTCACGTCTACCCCTACCTGGACGACTGGCTCATCCGAGCCAAGACGAGGGAGCTCGCCGTGGAGCACACGGCAAGGACCGTCCAACTTCTCACGGACCTGGGATTCTCCATAAACTACGCCAAGTCCCACCTGGTGCCCGCGCAAGACGCACTGTTTCTGGGAGCGAAGCTCGACACGGTGTCGCTTCTGGCCTCTCCGTCGGAGGAAAGGACAAGGGCCATTCTGGGCAAGGTGCAGCGGATGCTGGTTGCGGACGCGGCCAGAGTGAGGTCCATCAAGTCCCTCCTCGGAATGATGTCTTCTTGCATTTACCTCATCCCCCTGTGCAGGCTCCGGATGCGCCCGTTGCAGGAGTTCCTGGACGCGCGCTGGATCCAGACGACGGGCAGCTTCAAGGAGAGGATCACACTCGACGAGAGTTTCCGACGAGCGATCCGGTGGTGGAGCACCCGCGCACCTCTGACGGCGGGCATGGACTTCCAGACCCTCGGCCACCAGGAGACGGTGACCACGGATGCCTCCCTGGAAGGGTGGGGAGCGCACACCGAAAATCTGCACGCGAGAGGCCTTTGGCTCCCGACGGAGAAGTCCCTCCATATCAACGTCCTGGAGCTCCGTGCAGTGTTTTGGGCCCTCAGGTCCTTCCTTCCGTCCCTCAAGGGCAAGGTGGTGAGGATCTTCACCGACAACACCACCACCATGTTCTACATCAGGAAATAGGGCGCAACCAGGTCCCCAGCGCTGTCCAGGGAGGCGCAGGATCTGTGGCATTGGGCCGTCGCTCAAAGGATGTTTCTGGTGCCGTTTCATCTGGCAGGGATAAAAAAACACCATCGCCGACTCACTCAGCAGGGAGCTGCGCTCGTGCCACGAGTGGGAACTACGACAGGATCTAGTGGACCGCCTCTTCCGACGGTGGGGCACACCCCAGATCGATCTGTTCGCGAGGGCGACGAACTCCAAGTGCCGGAGGTTCGCCAGCAGGTTTCCCCAGCCGAGGAGCATGGGCGATGCTTTCTCGTTCCCCTGGGAGGGCCTGTTTCTAAACGCGTTCCCTCCATTGCCATTGCTGATCCGGCTCATCAACCAGCTCAAGAGGTCACGGTGCAGGATGATCCTCGTCGCACCTGCGTGGCCGAGGCAGATATGGTTCCCGGACCTTCTGGACTTTTCAGCATCCCCGTCAATCAAGCTGCCAGTGGACGCGGATCTGCTCTCCAGGGAAGGAGGCGCCATCCTCCATCACGACCCGAAGTCGCTGAACTTGCAGGCCTGGCTCCTGCAGCGTTAGAGTTTGGAGGATACGACATACCGGCCGACTGCAGAGAGGTTCTTGCAAAGGCCAGGGCGTCCTCAACTCTTAAATGCTACGGACACAAATGGAAGAGGTTCTCTGTCTGGTGCCACGCACAGAAGATTAACCCTCTGCGGATTACGGCTCCCCAAGTACTGCCGTACCTACTGACGCTGGCCAAAGCTGGACTGGCGCACGCGTCCATCAAGATTCATCTTGCTGCGATCTCCCGATACACCAGAACCACGGGGCGGACGTCTTTGTGGTCTCATCGTCTGGTGAAAGAGTTCATGAAGGGACTGTTCAGAGCGTTCCCGCCGGTGAAGGCTCCGGCCCCGGCGTGGGAGCTCAACGTGGTGCTGACCAAGCTCATGGGGCCTCCGTTCGAGCCTCTGCACTCGGCTCCGTTGAAGTTCTTGTCGTGGAAAACAGCGTTTCTTGTGGCCATCACCTCCGCACGACGGGTGGGAGAGATCCAGGCCCTTTCCTGCAAGGCCCCGTACTTGACTTTTCACGACACGAGGGTAGTGCTCAGGATGCACCCCTCCTTCATGCCCAAGGTGCCGTCGGACTTCCACCTCAATGAACCCTTGGTGTTGCCTGTTTTCTTCCCGTCGCCTTCGTCGCCGGCTAAAAGGACTTTGCACTCGCTGGATGTGGCTAGAGCGCTGAAGTTCTACGTGGACCGCACAAAGGGTTTTCGGAAGACGTCACAACTCTTTGTGAACTTTGGACCTGTCAATCAGGGGAAGGCTCTCTCGAAGGCTTCCATTTCCAGATGGCTCTCCGGCTGTATCATGTACTGTCATCGGTTGGCAAACCGACCCCTGCCTGGCCGTCCGAGAGCCCATTAGCGATCGCAGCTACCACAGCGTTCCTATCTGGTGTGCCCTTGATGGACATCTGCAGGGCTGCTACGTGGAGGTCGACGCACACCTTTACGAAATTCTACTGCATCGATCGGGATTCCAGGGAGGAGTCCAGGGCCGGCCAAGCAGTGCTGCGCAACCTGTTCGCCTAAGGTGAGCCTGGTGAGGAGGTAAGATTTGCTTAATGTTGAGTTTGATGTGATGCTTAATGTTGAGCCTTTGCCACCTTCCATGGTTGTGCATGTGTGTACTGCTATGTATTCTTTATTCATGAGCATGTGAATCCATGCCAGACCCCATGCTGGAGAAGGAACAAGTTACTTACCTGTAACTGTTGTTCTCCAGCATGGGTCTGGCATGGATTCACATGCGAACCCTCCCGCCTACCCCTCTGCGGCTCTTGACTTGGTCATACTGCCACTTCACGTGCTACCAAATCTGGAGATGGCTGCCAGAGGCGGGGCTTAGGTAGAGGGCAGTCATTGGCTGTGGTCAGTATGACGCAGAGATCAGTGATTGGTTACTACTACGAAAGAGAGATCAGAAAGGAAACTGATACTGGTTTTTTCTTTACCGAGGATTCCCAGCCTCAGGACGGGGAATCTTCATGAGCATGTGAATCCATGCCAGACCCATGCTGGAGAACAACAGTTACAGGTAAGTAACTTGTTCCTTATTTCTGATTTTAGTTTGAAGGGTGGCTATTTTACCCAGGAGTGTTGTCTGGATGTTAGTGCACCAGTTGCTGTCTTTGGGACAGGAGTCTGGGGGGGCTACAGGTGACTCGAGTTCCTTGAGAATTTGGAATAATTCCTTGGTATTTGTTTGTGCTGATGCGATATGGTTATTGTATGAGTCTTTTTTGGCCTGGAGAAGAGCTTCTTTATAGTTAAGAGTGGCTAATAGGAGGCTGTCCTTGTGTGTGTCAGAAGGGTGACTTTTCCAACGTGACTCTGCATTACGTTTCTCTTTACGTAGCACTCTGAGCTGCGGCGTGAACCACGAATTAAGGTGCGCGTGTTGTTTGGGTCTTCTAAGTTTGAGTGGGGGATGGCGTTTATGGCTGTAAGTACTGACTGGTTGTATATGTTGGCTAAAATAATGGGGTCAGAGCAGGAGTCAGTAGCGTTATTAAGTGTGGGGAGGATGAGAGGGAGCAGCTTTTCTGTAGTTATGTTCTTTTTGTTTCTGGTGAGGGTTTGTTTGTTTCTTGCGCTCCATACCCAGAGGCAGCAGGGCGCAGCAGGAAAGAAAATGCGAAGCTTACAATGTTACAGAAATATACACTTATGCATAAATATGCATGTACAGAAATTACAGAAACATACAATATGCAGCATCCTATACAATATAATAGTTGATACAGTAGCAAAATGCAGTGAAATATATATACAACGAAGATATGTGTGTTTCAATGTGTGCGGATGTGTGGATTACTATGAACAGATGGGATGTCAGGTACAGTAGTTGTTCTATGTCCTATACTTAAGTAGGAAGCCTAGGGGTTATTGGTGTTCAGGTGTTTGATGAGGTTCCTTCTAAATTGTGAGTATGGTTGGTCAGCTCTCAAGTTATGTGGTAGGGAATTCCAAAGGGTGGCAGCTTTCACTGGGAAGCTATTACCTCCAATAGTGGAGAGTTTAAATCTTGGAATTATCAGGCAGTTAGAATTCACGGTTCTGGTCTGTCTGATGGATAGTTTCCTCTTGAGTTTGTCCATCAAGTATCTGGGTGCAGCATTATTGAGGGCTTTGTGTGTTAGGGAGGCCATTTTTAGTAGGATTTTGTTCTCAGTGGAGAGCCATTTATGTTGGCGTCTAGTGGCAGTGATGTGTTCTCTTTTATTCATGCTGAGCGCGGCTCTAAGGGCATTGTTTTGTAGGATTTGCAGCCTTTGGGTAATTGATTTATTGGCACCGCTATAGAGAGCATTGCAGTAATCGAGTCTGGAGAGTATGAGGGCTCTCGTCAGGATCAGGCAACTATCATTGGATAGGAATGGCCTGCCTGCTCTGATTAGTTTACAGGTGTACGCGGTGGTGGATGCTAGTGAGTTGACCTGTTTATTGAATGACATAGTGGAATCCAGATAGAAGTCGAGAGTGTTTACCTCGCTTGACACTTTGATGTTGCCATCTATTTTGAACAAGGCGTATTCAGAGCCTAGTTTGTTAATGTTGGCATGCGTACCCAGGATGATTAGCTCTGTCTTATCATCATTCAGGCATAGGCCATGGGATGCCATCCATGCCTGAATGATGAGATACACCCTGTTCACCAACTCTCTGTCCTTGCTATGATCCCCTGAAAGTGGGAGGAGAATCTGAGTATCATCTGCATAGTTGGTGTAGGGGATACCAAGAAGGTCCAGATCGTCGAACAGAGGTTTGGTGAAGATGTTGTATAGAGTTGGGGAGATGCAGGAGCCCTGAGGGACACCACAGGTGATAAGAGAGGGGTCAGCTGCTGCTGAGGGGGAGAAAACTCTCATTGTTCTCTCACTCAAGAAAGATTCAATCCATCTTATTGCTTCGCTTGAGAAATGGGCTGCTGAATCCAAGTGTCTGCATAAGACCTTGTGATCCACAAGGTCAAATGCTGCAGAAAGGTTGAGTAAGAGGAGCAGAGCTGTCTTTCCCTTATCCCTCAATTCATCTATTTGGGTCTTTAGATCGATAAAGGCTGTTTCCGTCCTGTATAGGGGCGGAAACACGATTGTCTAGATCCTAGTAGTTTATGGAGTTCCAGGTGTTTTTGGATCTGGACGTATGCCATTTTGTCCAAGATCTTCAGTAGAAAAGGTACCGTGGTGATGGGTCGATAGTTGGTGGGAATGAGGGGGTCTAATGTCTGCTTCTTGAGGAGGGCGAGCACCCAAGATTGTTTTAAGTTGGACGGAATGTTGACTGAGGAGAAAGAAGCGTTTATAAGTTTGGCGATAAATGTTGATAAGTCTCTGGCTGCGTCTTTGATTATGTGAGCAGAGCAGATGCCACCTTTGCAATTAGAGGGTTTGAGTGATAGTATAATTTTCTCAACTTCCAAGGTGGTGGTTTTTGTAAAGGAGAATTTATTGGTGGGTGCGCTAGGTGTAGCGTCAGGCAGGGGTTTAGGAGGACTGGGAAGATTCAAGGAATCTTTTTTTAGTTGGATTTTGTTTTGTAGGGTGCTCATTTTATTTGCTAGTGCCTGTTGGATATCTGCACACCAAGTTTGATCCTTAGTGCAGGTATCAGGTGTGTCAATGGGAGACTCAAGTTCCTTCAATATGGAGAAGAGGTCCTTCATGCTTGAGATGGAATTGGCAATGCGGTTATTGTAGGAATTCCGTTTAGCTAGGCAGATTTCATTTTTATAATGTCATGAGATAGTGGTGAGAGTAGCTTTCTTATCCATCTTTTCGTTGGGTGGGCATGATTTCCAGGCGGATTCACATTTTCTCTTTAAGCGGAGGGCCTTAAGTTCAGGTGTAAACCAATTGTTTAGATGGGTTTTGGGCTTACTAGTGCAGAGTTTTAGTTGAGCTATTTTGTCCATGGTGTCCAACATAATTTTATTATATTCATGAACCAGAGTGTTAGGGTCTAGATTGTCTGGCAATGCATTAAGAGTTGGGAGGATGGCTGGAATAATTTTTTCCACTGTTATATTTTTCTTATTTCTTGTTAGGCAAGGTGGTGCTAGTGGCACGGCTATAGTGGGTGGTCTGGAGGTCAATATATTAAAGGAGATCAGAGAGTGGTCAGTCCAGGGTAGAGGAGAGATGGACGAGATGACCACCGAGCAGTTCGCATCGGCAACCCAGTCTAAGGTTCTTCCCTTCAAATGGGTGGAAGAGTTGACTTTTTGGGATAGTCCTAGGGAGGTGATAGTATTAGCTATTGTTAGTGCATGCGAGTCTGTGGGGTCATTAAGACCGAGGTTAAAATCGCCTAGTAATAGCATTTGTGATGTGGTTTTTGCATTATTGGTTAATAAGCTGTGCAGATCCTCTTCGAAGGTCCCAAGAGGGCCAGGAGGTCAGACTAAGTGGATGGTAAGTGATTGGGTGTTATTTATGGGGAGTTTGGCGGTGAGGGATTCATACGATTGCAGAGTTTGGGTGGTAACTAACCGTAGGGCTAGCTTTTCTCTGGATATGATGGCGATACCGCCGCCGCGGGTGGTGCCCGCACGGTCCTGCCTAGATATGGTATAGACATCTAGGATAGCCAGCATAAGAGATGGTCCTGCAGCATTGTGTAGCCATGTTTCGGTTAAAGCAATGAAGTCTAATTTAGCTTCAGTGATAAGATCTGCTATGTCAAGGGCATGGGCGACTAGAGATCTTGTGTTAAGGAGTGCTCCTTTGTAGGAATGAGCATCAGTTTCTATGCTGAGATTCGTAGAAATAAGTGGTTTTGTATTAGTTCTAGGAGTAGTAGTGACTTTAGTGGCTAGGGGGGTGGTCTGGTGATGGGGAGCACTGTGTTCTCTAGTATGGTGGCCTTTGGTTTCATATTTGGCGGTGGAGAGGAGTCTTCTAGGCGGCTCATGCAGTTTTGAGAGTCTAGCGCAAAGTTTGTTGTTTCTATCGGTAATGGGGCTGGGTAGGGAGGCATAGGTGCCTGTTCCTGGCCTGCAATAGAGTTTTGCACAGGCGGGGTCAGAAAGATGAGTAGCTGTGTCTGGAGCATTGGGGGCTGTCTCTAAGGGGGAGCCCTGATGTGGATATCCTGACATAGAATGTCCGGTGACAGGGATATGGCCATTGCGCAAAAGGTGATTATTGTGCGTAGCATCTTCTGCAGGCAGACAGGGTGTGCTAGTGCAGGCAATGGTAAGGCAGTAGGGGTCCTTACCAGGTTAGGCTGGTGGGGTCTAGTTAGATCAGGTGGAATAGGGAGAACCAAAATGGCAGGTTACAAGTGGATAAAGTTTTAGATACCATCTCTGGGCACTTTATCACTGTAGCTGTGGATTTTGAACGCTCAGATTTACACACAGAAAAATTTGTAATATGCATCTAAGTAAACAGTACCAATGTAATTGTAATCGGGGTGAGTACACATGATCATATGCAGCTTGTTAGGTGCACCACAGCATGCAACACAGATTCAGGCAATACCGTAGGAGGTCAATAAATGTAGTAGTTTAGCAAATCAGCAGTGTGACTGTGAGTGTGGAATGCTCACAGTTATAAGCAGGAGTATGCTGTATACAAATATATGGGCACATCAATCATGAATATGTTCAGGTGGTAAGTATACATCATCATTAGGCAGTGTTCAGAAGGCAGTATTTTGCGACGGGCTAGGTGTGCAGTTACGGTCGCGGTAGGAGATCGTGCAGACTACTGCGCTATACGATAGTGTGCAGCACTGATGCGGGTGGGTAGATGTAATAGGCAGTATGAAGAGAGTGGTGCACACACTTTTTAGTAACTAAATGAGGCACTCATAGGAGCGGACATCAATACCCATCAATACAGGTAGTTACATATCACGAGGAGATAGTGGAATACGAAGCATGGCAGTATAACGGTACGGTAGTCTTTAAGGTTTTAAAGTACAGATATCACTCTTATGGCGAGTTACCTTATATGAGTGAGTCTGGGGATGTCTGGCCAGGGGTTCTGGCTAGCGGCATAGGCGGCTTAGGACAGGTATAGTCCTTGTTGCGTGGTACAGCTCACGCCTCACGGTTCGCCGTCATAGTAAATAAAAAGCGGAACAGCCAATCACACGGCTGCTTTGATCGGTGTGGGATTCCCTCGAGAGCTAGGAGGCAGCTCACACTGGTGGGGCGGCCATCTTTAGGTGGTGAAGTGCCGGGTGGCTGGGGCGACAGGAGGCTGGGGCGACAGGAGGCGCTGGTAGTGAGGCTGCTTCAATGCAGAAGGTGATGATGTTGTGATCCGACCAAACGCAAGGAACACTGGAGAGTAGTCGGATGTTGCAGTTGGTGTCGCTGAGCCAGTCTAGAGCTCGGCCTTTGTTGTGTGTAGGTTCTTGAATGTGGTGAGTGAAACCTAGATCTGTTAGAGTATTGGCAAGATCGAGTGCCGCCGGGTCATTGGGGTCTTGGTAGCCTAAATTAAGGTCACCGAGGATGATGATTTGGGAGTTTGTTTTCGCTTTATCAAGTACAAGGGCGGTGATGTCATCCACGAGGGAGGTGGGGGGGCCAGGAGGTCTGTAAATTAGATGGATAGTGGCCGTTTGGTTGGCCGATAATGTAAGCTTGACCGAGAGTAGCTCTGCGGTTTCCAATTTAGTGCTCGGTGGAGTTCTAAGTCCAAGTGAGTTTTTGTAGATGAATGCGATTCCTCCACCTCTGGCGGTACGGTAGCATCTGGAAATGGCGTTATTTGGTGGGATAGCAAGTGAAAGAGTTGGGCCGGAGGTGGGGTGCAGCCAGGGCTCAGAGATGGCAATGAAGTCAAGCTCCTGAGTCCTGATAAGATCCGCAATGTCCAGGGCGTGGGCAGCTAGGGACTGTGCGTTGATCATGGCGGCCTTGATCGGGCTAGTGTTGCTAGGCTTTGCATGACTCTGACTGGCGTTACCTGAGTCGGAAAGGTTGGTCTGAGGGCCTTGGGGCATTGGTAAGGTAAGGGTTTGTAAGGACGTGCTAGGCTTCACGATCTTCTGAGATATGTTAGGGTACATGGGGTGACCCTTCTTGCCCTGGAAGAAATCCACCCATCCAGCGAGATCAAAGAGGAAACACCTACCTGCGAGTCAGAGTCGAGGGCCCCCTCGGTGACCCCCCCGCATGACACGGCCAATCCATTGCGCAGCCATGACGGTCACAGTCAACAGGCGGTGGCGGGGCTCACTGTGTGGCTGCCAGGGGCCCGGCACACTAACTTCAGCTGCGAGAGGTACAGGCGGTTGGCCGGCTGGGGTGGCACCATATCACGGCTCTCTTCTCTGACTGCGTAAAACAGCAACACCGGCGCACATGC
Source organism: Ambystoma mexicanum (assembly GCF_040938575.1). Classification (NCBI taxonomy): domain Eukaryota; kingdom Metazoa; phylum Chordata; class Amphibia; order Caudata; family Ambystomatidae; genus Ambystoma; species Ambystoma mexicanum. The sequence goes on along the minus strand of NC_090932.1, from coordinate 1,265,827,227 downwards.
CACGGCAGACAGCGCCCCCTGCCAGTGCCGTACGGAGGAGACGAAGGCGGGCGAAGTGGCCCGGGCGGCACGGGCAGCTGACCCTCTGCTGCGCTGCTAAGGTGCACGCCGGAAGAATCGGACAGAGTCCAAAGCGGGATTACAAGCCCCACAACAGAACACAGGGACCCACACAGTCACCTCCTCGGAGCATAACACTGACATCTGGGCAGTCATCAAAGCCAAGCGCTACGGCCCCCTTTAGCCAGTCTTGCCACCATCTCTCACGACAATCCGACAGGACTCACCTGCCTGCTCCCCCCAGCCACAGCTGAGGAGGCCGGAACGCAGCCCCAGGGTGGGGAACATTCTTAACATAGAGCCTTCTGCGTAAAACCGTCCTGCAGGCCATACCTGTACCTTCCTCTCTACAGGGTGAATACAGGCAACCTGTCCTAACACTGGCACAACCAGCATGTATCCTATAAAGTGCATCAAGTTGGTCCCAGATGTCTTGCACATATTGTGTACTTCGCCTACTTCTTGAAGAGCAACTGAGGCCACGACAAGTGGATACAAGCTCCAGACAACACACTGTAAGATCCCCTCCCAGCACAAAGAAAATGGGGAAAACAGATAGGTTGCAGAGAAAGCTGAACTTTGAGTCTGGTTCAGCCTCCAAGACTCCCAGACTGCTAGAGGAATCAGAGCCCCCGAGGGACAGCTCACACCAAATGAATGAGGGGTCGTGCTCCACAGACATCAAAAAACTCCTGTTGGACCTGAAAGCAGGCATAGGGAACCTGAATAACAAGATGGACGGCCTCTCCTCTAAAGTTGATCTCCTACAACACCGCTTGGACACCCATTCAGAATGGACACACGGTGTTCTACCTCATTCAGGCAATCTAGATGACAGCACAGGAGCACTAGTGACCAGAATAGCCCTGCTGGAAACCCAAATGAAAGCAGCAAGCGCTTGGAGTGAAGATCTGGAAAGCCGCTCAAGGCGCAATAATATTAGAATTGTCAGAGTGAGAGAACATCATCATCATCATACGAAAATGGAAGACTTTGTTGAAGCGCTATGCACCACACTTTTTGGACACGAGGCCCTTTCGCGCCTTTTCGTCGTGGAAAGAGCCCTTAGAATCCTGTCATCTAAACATATCCCAGGAGCTCCCCCCAGGCCAATAATTGCAAAACTGCTTCATTTCAAAGACCGTGATACAATTCTCCGTCTCACCAGGGGAAAAGGGGACCTACACCATGAGGGAGACAAAATCCATTTCTATCCCGACTTTTCTCTGGCGGTGCAGTCACAAAGAAGATCCTTCACCACCACCAGGCAGAGGCTCAGAGAAAACCAAATAGCCTACTCCTTGCTCTTCCCGGCGCGGCTCAGGGTGCACCACGATGGAAAAGTCAATTTCTTTCAGCCACCTGAGGAAACAAATGCATTCCTGGATCAAGCAGGGTGCCCCGCGCTGAACCCCAGTTGCGCACAAACGCAAAGAGGACAAAACCAGAGGAATCCAACTTAGTACACCATGGTCAATGGCAGGGGGCAAAACCCTCCTACCAAGTGTTGCAATCTAACCAAAACTTGAGTTAAATAGTTCCGGGGGACCCACAACTTGGGAAGCCCCTAGTGGCCCGCGCACAGCACAAGTTCGATCAACAGTTCAAGGTTGAAAAGGGGGGAAACCGGGTGATGGACACGCATCGATGCAGTCCACATCCCGCTTAAGTTATTCAACAGGCGAGTTGGGGGTTGCCCGTGAAAGGAAGGATGTTGGAGAACGGGGTGGGAAATGCGCCTCCCGATTGCTAACCCCCGCCGGCCCTCAGGACAGACCTACGCTTCCACATCACTCCATCAAGCCATCAAGTCGCTCGCAAACAGTCTCAATGTACAGCTGCCAAAATGCCCTGTAACACCTTGGGACATACCACACGTACTCTGCATAAATAAGAAACTTAGATGTACCATTCAAAGTAGCCACATGGAACATCAGGGGAGGTAACCTTCCCTCCAAAACAAGGAAAATCCTTCAATACCTGAAGAGGCATGAGGTGGATGTGGCTATGATCCAAGAAATGCATCTACTCCCTGGGAATGAACATCGCTGGGCCCGGAGCTGGGGCTGCCACATGTACTTTTCGTCATACTCGTCATACGCCAGAGGAGTGGCCATACGAATCAGTCAGAAGGCCGGCTTTTGTCTGATAAACACCGAAAGAGACACAGAAGGCCGAGCTGTTTTGGTGTGCGGAATTGTGGCAGGGGTGGAAGTTACTTTTGTGAACTCTTACGGACCCAATGTTGATGGAGCAAACAATTTCGACTGGGTTTTCACACACCTCGCAGAAAAAACCCTACTTCAATCATCTGCGGGGGGGATCTGAACACTACCCTTAACCCCACAAAAGACAGATCACACAACACAACTCTGCCAATGCCTAATGCCAGCCTTCAGGTGCAAGAAATCTGCAACGCCTACGATCTCGTAGATGTGTGGAGGCACAGCAATTGGGGGAAAACGCGACTATACCTTCCACTCAGCAGTACACAATACAAGCTCCAGGATAGACTCTATACTGGCATCCGCGAGTGGCCCCTTCTGCTGGGGGCTATGTCAGATCCTCCATAAAACTCTCTCCGACCACTCTGCTGTGACCCTCAACTGCATCCCTGCCTATTCCAAACCGCGCCTGCGACACTGGAGATTCAAGTCAGGTTCACTACAAGATCATGTGTTTGCATCCGAGCTACGTGCCGAGATCTCTACATTTATAGAAACAAACCAGGATACTTTCTCCTCGATGGCCACATTCTGGGAAACACTAAAGTGCTGAGTCAGGGGTATATGTATAGCCAAAGAGAACGGCATCCTCAAATTGATTAGACGAGAACTCACCGCCAGTGAAGGCCGTTTAAAAAATCTCGAGCTTCAGTACTCCACCTCGAATGATCCTCGCACCCAAGCAGCCCTCAAGGAGGAACTTCTGACCTTCAGAGCAACGGCAGAGCGTGAGCTTAAGTTCCTGGGTCGGAACCGACAAATCCGTCAATACGGAGAAGGCCAAAAGCCAGGTGCCCTCCTCGCTAAACTGATAAACGCAGACAGGAAACTGACGATAGTTGAAAGAATTGCACCTAACAAGGGACAATTGTGCACACAGAGGAAGAAGTGGTGGAAGAATTTAGAACTTTCTATCAAGATTTGTACACATCAAGCCAGAACTCTGACTCTGACGCAGTGCGCAGATACCTGGAAGAGACAGAACTGTTCTGGGTAGAGAGGGAATTACGTGAACCCCTCAACGAACCTATCACAACGGAAGAGGTCATGGAAGCCATCAATACCCTGCCAAGCACCAAAGCCCCCGGCCCAGATGACCTTAGAGGGGAATTTTATAAAGCCTTTGCAAACACCCTGACTCCATTCCTGGCGGAAGTATACGGCGAAGCATTGGAAAAAGGGTCCCTCCCGCAGTCTCTTTGTGAAGCCAACATAATACTATTACATAAAACGGGCAAGCCTCCCAAAGAATGTACAGACTCATCTCTCTCCTCAATCTCGACAATAAGATACTAGCGAACAGGTTGCTCCCTCTGATGCCGGTCTTGGTCCTTGCAGATCAGGCAGGATTAGTGCCCGGCCGCAACACTACATTTGGTATTAGAAGGCTGTTCGGAATCATCGAAGCACTTGACCCTGCACATCAGGCCATTGCAACCCTACTCGATGCCGAGAAGGCATTTGACTCTGTTCAATGGCCCTTTCTCTTCGCTGTGCTCACTCAACTGGGCCTGGGAGTGCAATTCATTAGCCTAATCTCCTTGTTATACACTAACCCCCAAGCCACCATCGTCCTGGGAGAAACGAAGTCAGCCCCTATCAATCTACAGAGGGGCACCAGACAGCATTGCCCACTTTCTGCGTTAATTTTCGCCCTAATAATGGAACCCCTTGCATCAAATTTGCGATCCAGTCAGCTCCACCGAGGTCTATCTATTGGCCCACACAAACTAATTATATCAGTCTATGCGGACGATGTAGCCCTATTTATTCACGACCCCATTGAAAACCTTTACCCTGTCATGAGCAAAGTAATTAAATTTGGCGCTGTCTCCGGCCTGAAAATCAATCATACTAAATCAATCATATTCCCACTTACTCCAGCCACTAGAACATTCACAGAGGACTATCACTTTACCTGGGAGACCTCGCCGGTGCGCTATTTAGGAATATTGATGTCACTAAATTATCAGGAGTTATTCCGAGATAATTATGAGTCCGTAGCAAAGACACTGCAGGAGAAAGTAAATCATTGGAAATCACTCCCACTGACCCTATGGGGGAGGGCATCATTAGTTAAAATGGTGATACTCCCGAAACTACTATATCTGTTTACCAACATACCCATTCTAGTTCCGCAATCCTTCTTGAAGAGGATAAAAAGTATAGTCCTAGATTTACTCTGGGCTGGCTAGCCGGCGAGAGTGGCGCACTCCACATTGATTCTACCGGTAGCCAGTGGGGGCCTTGCTCTCCCTGATTTGGAACGATACTTATGGGCAGCCCAGGCACATTTTCTCAGCTATTGGCATGCTATGCACTTCGTGAGACCCCACGTACAAATAGAACAAGCCCTGGCCACCCCAACTTATTGAGAGCAATTATCATTAGTCAACTTCCAGTTCCCCACTGTACCATGAACGTGGTCCGTGCTACTTACGCGATTTGGAAGAAGATTGCTCAGAAATATTGTGTTCAGGTGAGATTTTCTCCCCTACTCCCAATTAAATTCATACCTGGGATCCACTTGACATTGGAAAAAGTCCTTCATCAATGGGTAGAGAAACTGCAGATAAATGCTTTGGGAGATCTATTTAGTGAAGGAACATTCATTACACCCCAATAAGCAAAGGAAAGGGGGAGCAGTACCTCCCTTGACACCTTCATGTATTTCAGCACCAGATATACCCTCCAAGCCCTATTCCCTACATTCCCCCAACAACCTCCAACATGGCACCTATTACATAATGTAATCCAGGCTCAAGGAGAATGCAAGTTGGTCTCAGCCATCTACAAATCTCTAATAACCGACACAGCTTCTATTAACACAGCACAAAAACAAGATGGGAAAGGTTCCTCCAAGCACCGATTCCAGATGAGGAATGGACATACATCTTGAGGCAAACACAAAAAATTGACCTGAACTCTCGCCTTAAACAAATTCACTTTAACTTCCTGCACCAGACGTACTTCACCCCCGCAACAAAAAAAAAACAACATCCGGATTCATTAGCGACGTGTGAAAGATGCAGAATCGCACCTGCTGACTTCTTCCACCTCGCTTGGGACTGCCCCATGCTAACACCATTCTGGTCTCAGATCCTCCAGTCCGCTTCATCAATAGTAGGGGAAGACTTACAACCCATCCCGACAGTGGCACTGCTCGGGATGACCAAGCAATTATCGCCAGCAATAAGGAAACTTGCGGTTGTACTGATGACCTTAGCTTGCAGGAGAGTTGTGTTGTTCTGGGGGCGGGGACCGGCACCAACAGTGACAAGCATGCGCAGAGACATTCTCTATTGTCAGGATGTGGAATCCGACTTTATCAAGACATTACCACAACATGCCCGTCCTCCAGATATTTGGGGCCCACTGGTGGCTTTCTTAATGAATGAGGCCGAAGAGGCTGCCTCCCACTCGCCAGGTGGGCAAAGTACTCAGGGCAATGATACATAACCTACCTAAAAGCAGGGTTTGATACACCCGGGGACTCATTTGGTGGAGTGTTCAAATCATCAATGAAGTCTGTGGTCTGGGGGGTGGTGCGGGCGGGGGGGACCATGGGTGCGGCACATGTTTTTGTGACACCCCAATGTGGGTGAGTTTATTATGTTTCAGGTTATTTGAAAATTCAAAAAATAAAGTTTTAAAAAAAAGTTGCCCACTGTAGTAAGCAAGTGGCTTATGGCCCATGCTTGTCTTCTGTGTCAGGACCACCCTCATTAGGACACCGTCCTTGTGTGAGAATAGGAAACACTTCCTTTTTATAGTATGGGGTCCCTAGCACTGGTGCTGTGCATATCGCTTCTTTTAGCTCATTGAATGCCTCGATCATGTCTTGTGTCCAGGTCAGTGACTTTGCTCCTCTCTGGGCTTCCTTCACTGCTGTTAAGAGTGGTCTGGTGTATGTGCTGTAGTTGAAAACCCCTGCTCTGCAATAGTTGCACAATCCCAGGAATTGCTGCACTTCCCCTCACTGTTTTGGGCTGTAGTGTATTGCGTATTGTCGGTGCTCTCTTTGGGCCTTCCGTCTTTGGATATCAGCTGTCCAACGTACAGTACTTTCTTTCGACATTACTGGAGTTTGGCCTTGTCCACCTTGTATCCCGTGTCAGCTAACACTGTCAACATGTGTACTGAGTCTGTCCTGCACTGGTCTTCTGTCTCGCTGCAAATCAGGATGTCATCTACGTATTGTAACACTGTGCTCTCTGTTTCAATATTGCTTAGGTCCATCTGGATCACTCTGTTAAAAGACAGAATATGATTTGCAGTACCCTTGTGGCAAACAAGGTTGTTTCCACTTCTGGATGCGAGACATGAAACTGGTCAAATCTTGTGAGTCTGGGTGTAATGGCACTGAAAAGAAGGCGTTTTTCAAATCAATCACGGTGAAGCAGGTGGCTTCCGCTGGAATGCCATACAGGATTGTTGCTGGGTTTGCTGCTACTGGATATTCTGCTTCTACAATGTGGTTGGGAGGGCCTAAATACTGAATTAAATGCCATGACCCCCTGTTCGTCTTGTGTACTGGGTGCACTGCAGTGTTGCATTGCTGTTCTGATGGTACCGAGCTGCCTCTCTGAATGAGGGTGCTGATCCTTTGTTAGGGGGTACTCTTTCACTCGTGGTAAAATTGCTCCAGGTTTTAATTTCATCTTCACTCCCCCTTTGCTCTTTACACACCCCACATCATAGGGACTCGTGGTCCATAAACTGTCCGGTACCTTGGCCATGTCCTCCCCCCAGAATGTCGGTGGTGCCTCCATTGCCATTCTTTGTGCAACCTCTCTGTAACTGATCTGTAACCAAAACCTTACACTCATTTCGAACATCATTTCCATCTCCAGTCTCTCTTCTCCAAAGAGCCCCTAATCTGTCACTGTTAGCCTGCACCCTTCTGCCACTCCAATTATTGCTCTCCATGCTCTCCCCTTGTCATCTGTTGCATGAACTGCAATCCAATATTCCCTTCCCAAAACTGCCTTGATATCCACTGCCACTATTGTTCCCTCTGGCTCATCCAATGGTGTTTCTGGTATGAAGAGGTACTCACCTGGCACCCTCCACACTTTCCCTGCATTGCCTGTCATCCATGCAATTGCCATGTCTGTTCTATACTGGAACATTTCTGAGTCCAATGGCACCACCCTGCCCCCCTGCACTGTGCTCCCACAATATGCCTGAACAATCTGTCTTACATTCAACATGTGTATGCCTGCTGTGGAGCATATTATGCCTTTGTCAGTGAATGAGATGGTCATGTTTAGTCTGCTCATAATGTCAATTCCCAGCAGGTTTACAGATGCTTGTCTATAGTAGAGCAAAGGTAAAGATAAGTTGTGATCTCCTATAGATAGAGAGATGTATGTTAACAGTGAAAGGAACCACTTCTTGAGCCCCAGAGAATCGTTGAGTGTTCCCTCCCGAATGCCTGACCTAGTAACCCCAGTTCACAAGAAAGTAATGTTTTGTCACCTATCATCACCCTTATGTGAGGTTCCTACGCGGAATTGGGTGTAACCAAGAGGATGGGACACATCAGGTTAGTCTGTGGGCTGTCCTATTGTGGATACATGGATAGTCTGTTCCCAGTGAAAGGGTTGTTTCCGACCGTGGTGACCCCTCCCAGCCTTCCGACCGGGACCGTTGCTATGGTGTCCATGGGCTCTGTTGTGTATTTGTGCTAACTGCTGTACAGCTCCCCTGGGTTGTGATGCTTGCAAGTACTGGGGCAGGGGTGCTGTCATTTGTGGTGTCTGTACCTGTGGTGGTGCTTGGGTTGGTGTTTGTGGTGTCTGTTGGAATGAGCCCTGCATCTGCCCTTGCTGCTGGTTCTGAGCACAATAGTCTCCCTGCCCTGCTGTTATCCTTGATCTCCTCAATTCTGTTGAGGCCCCCCAAATCGACACGTTCTTGAGATATGTCCTAGTTGCCTGCAGGTCCAACACTGTGGTGGTTCCCTTCCCTGTCCCTGTAAGCCTCCCGAAAAATGTCCTGCATTCTGTGGTCCCTGCTGTCCATATCCCTGAAACCCTCCCTGATTGTGGTGCATTTGTGGTCCAAAGACATGCCCCCTTTGGAATCCTCCCCTTCCTCTGAATCCCTGCTGAAACCCGCCCGCCCCATGTATCCTCCCCCATGGGCTGTGCGTATTGTGGCGGTTGCTGTTGTTGATACTGTTGCTGTGGTGCTGGTGCTTGCGTCTGTGGTGCGGGGCTAGTTAAGACTGACCCTTCCATGACATATTTTAATTATTTCTTTTGAACTAACTTAGCCTCATCAGCCTTTCTCTCTTCTGCCTTTTGTTTGACCTTCTTCTGCCACAGCCTGCAATGGTGTACTATTGTGAGCTGTATTTCTGGCCATCCCGTTGCTCTCATTCTCACCATTTTCTTCAAACTCTTCTATACAGGTTCTGGTAGCCCCTGCACTAAGATGTGATAAAATATCGCTATCGTTTTGTCCCACGGCTCTCGAGTTTTGAGGCGCCAAAGCTCTTGAATAGCTTAAATGTACTCAACAGGATCTTTGTCGTCACGCATTTTGTGTGATGTAATTGCCCCTATGTCTGACGTGTCTGGGTACTGTGTCAGTAATGCTTGCCATACTGCTGCTCTACAGTTTGCAAATGGTGACCCGTCATGTGCTGTGTTGTGTATGGTCCCTGCTGAGAACCCCACCCTCTTCCAGATGTCATCAGCTGCGTCACCCAGTATCGATACCAATACCCCCACCACTAGCCTGTGGCCCGCTTTCAACTTTTCCATTTCATATATCCCTTTCCCAGCTCCTGCACTCATTGAAGGTAGTCTGCATTTGGCATTCTCCTTGTCTGTGTGTTTCCAGGGTAAATACTGAGGCCTTGTCCCTTGCTGTTCTAGTAGGGGCATCTGTGAGTATGCTGCCCTCTCCTCTGATGTTCTTCAATATTGTTTGATCTGAATAGGCCCTCTCTCATCCTCAATGTCTGTGCATATGCCTGTGGGTTCTAGTATGGGTATGCGTTTTGTTACTTCATGTGCTCTAGACAGTCGTACCCTGGAATGTGTCGATGCTGTCTCCTCTCTCCTGCGCCCTGGAAGATCCCTTAGTCTTTTAATGGATGCGTTTGGTGTGGCGCCCCTGTCAGGTGTGTGTTGTTTTCGTTTGTCTAGATTCGATCCTCCTCCCCTTTGCCCCTTAGACCTGCATTCCCAGGATGTCCCTTCACCTGTTCTCGTGAGATAGTTTGTTATACTCCCTCTTCCCGTCTTCGTTGTGTCTGTCCTCCTGGTCAGACTCTACGTCCATGTCACTCCAGAAATCGTCTAGAAAATTCAACTTGCGTGATGTAGAGTTGGGGTATGCAGTACGTCAAGATCAATATCCACTAGATTGTATTTTTTTTTTCCCCTTTCCATACCCCTAGGCATGCTGTGCCATGCCATGCTGAGCTGTCCGCATGTACCTCTGAGCTATCTGGTTCTGTTCGCTTCTCTCCCTCCTGTTTTTTCCTTTCCCATTCTAATGCAGCCTGCTCCCCAGCCACCCTTATTGCTTGCTCATCCTCCTCCTTCGACGCTCATTCCATTGCCAGCTGGTCTATCTGCAACTTCCTCTTCTTTCTTTTTTCGAACTTGCGTGTTTCTTGCTCTATTATTTGCATTCTTCAATCTGCCAGTTGTGCCTCTTTCTCCTCACTCCCCTTTCTCTCCCACTCTTCCCTTTCTTTCTCTGTATGTTCCCTTTCTGTTCTCTCTGCCCGCAACTAATCCATATGCTCCTTCTTCATTCCCTTTATTCCCGCTCCAATCTCTCCTTCCTTTCCCTCTCTTCCCGTTCTATTCTAGTTCCATTGTCCCTGTCCCGTTGTTCCTTCTCCACCTGAGCCGGTCAGTCAGGTCTTCCCTTCTCTATTTCCAAGCCCTCTCTGGCCCTTGTTGCTCCTTCTGCTACTCCCGTTGTCTTCCTTTTAAGCATCAAGAGTATTTGTGCCGCTATCCACTTCTCCGTACCTATGCCCTCAAATTCTGCCTTTGCTCTCTGCAGCTCCTCCCTGTTTGCCTTGTTGCTCCTGGTGGGTTGCCCTGTACCTCGTAGGTACTCCTCTTGAGTATATGGTGGTAGTTTATACATTGGATTTGAGTAGCCCTCTGCCTCCTGTAGTTCCCTTAATGGATATATTCCCTGGTCATCCTCTGTGTCATCGGATACTATGCTAGGAGAGGCAGGAGGAGGTGCGGAAGGGTCAGTCCCCTCTTCCTGCTGGTTCATCATCCATACCCTGTCTGTCGCCCCTCTTGAAATACACGCCATAACTCGAATAAGGCAATGCTTTTTGCCAACTTCTTCCCCTTATAGGTGTCCTGTAAGTGTGTCAGTAGTGATTGCTGTACGTCCCTGGACAAACTGCTGTTAGGCAGCCATGGCCATGCCACTTTCCCTTCGGTACTCTTGGACCACTGTATACTATACTTAATGATCTTATCCTTATATGGTGGCAAGGCCTTGCAAAGTTGTTGAATGTGGGGGGGTCGATCCCCCCGATCACTCCCTGGTACATGGGGTACATTATGTGTTTACCTGACCTCTAATTGAGGATTTCGATAATCCGCTTTCAAAAAAAGGGGTGAAACTGGTGTATATATATATATATATATATATATATATATATATATATATATATATATATATATATATAGTGTGTTCTCAATGACTATGAGCCTTGCTTCCTCTGCACCTTACACGGCGTACTCCGCTTAAAGCCCCTCCTTCACAATTGCCGCCTTCTCCGGCACACCACCACAATCGTGCACCGCCACTTGTTCACCTCTCTTACAATTCCAAGTCCACAACACTAGCTCCTCAACATTAAAACTCTGTCCTATGCAACAACCAAAGGGTGACGTCACCAAGCTAAACCTCGGACCAAATGAATAAAGAATTTGCACAAAACAATGATCCGTCGCTCCCCTTCCCACACAAATCTCCAACCCCACAGCTGTCTTCCCACCTTTCCAGGGCAGTGTATACTTCTATTTTCTTGTGATTAACTGCACCGGTTGCATCGCCCAGCGTGTGAAACGCCTCTCTCCAGGAGACTTAGTTAATGCACCTTCTGCAATCTAGGATCGCTCCAGCTAACCCTTACGGGAATACCGCCATCTATGCTCTGCGCTACAAAGCCCAATTCACAGGTATCCCTTATTTACATACTTTTATAATCCAAGCCGTTCAAGTCTATAGTCCTGGTTGTTCACTAGAACCTTTTACCTCGAAGACCGAATACTCCCTAGACATAGAAAAGACTACTACCTCCACGGAGGTATAACACTACTAACAATACTAAAACACACTATTAATACTGTCAGCAATACCTCCCTCCTCCCAACAAATACTCAACACCCTCCCTTATACCTGCATTTGCTAATTGTCTGGACCAATACTTATGTTCCGTGCTTGGTGACGCTGCTCGGCTTCTGGCTCCCCATCAACCGCCCGCCTCGCCCTTCCGGTCTGCCTTGGACCCTGCACCGATTTCAGGCAGCATAATTTCCTAACGGCTCCCAATGACCTTTTTCTGGTGAGCGCTTTCCTGTTTCTTCCTGCAATACCCACGAGGGTCCCACAGCCTTTCTGGTCCGGCGGTGAAGGAGGCAGCTTCTGGCTCTGCTGACGCCCCAAACCATCACTTTTGCTACCAACTTGTTAGGGGAGAACTCCCAGGAAAGCAGCGTTGTTTGTTAGGAGTTCGCAGATTCCGAACACATCGAAGGCCTTACTCCTTCCCCCAAAAGGAATGCAAGTACAGACAGGTAGCAAGTTCAACTGTGGTTTATTACAGCCAAAATACCATCAGAGATTAGCACATGGATAAATGTCCAGGCACACTAAGTGAACACTGGCTCGCAGGCCAGTTTTTAGGCAAATCTATGTCAAAATGACATCACGATCTCGGCTCTTCTCCAGCAAACCTACCACCGATTAGGACTGGGTGTTGAGTTGAAGTCCCCCTATTGCGGTCCCTATAGAGGTTAGCTTACTGGCTCGCCCGTTCAGGTGTCTGGCCTCGATCAGCCCTGAAAAGTGTTGCTTCTGAAAGGTTTCAGTATGCGGACCCAATGATTGATTGGTGGCCCGTGCTACCCACCAGTAGGGCCATGAATTGATTGGTTGAGTCGCTAGCCCCCCCAGGCCTGGGACCCAAGTTGGTTCTCAGCTTGGAGTGTTCTTGTTCAAGGTAGCATGTGCAACTGTCTGCGTTATACCCGTATGTGAACCACCGTGTAACTTCGGCTCTGGTTGTAACAACTTTGTTGCCAGCCGCTGTCTAGCTCGTGAGATCTCTGCTCTTCTCAACCGTCAATTGTTGGCTCATCGTCAGCTCTGCCGGACTACATGTCCAGAGCCTGCGTTTGTGAGCTCTGAATTAGTTTGAATTTAGGAGAATTATTCGGATCTGCGCTCTGGTGTTACTTCAGTTAGGAGGAACAATGTGATTTGTAATAATGCGACCTTGGCAATAGTCTCGTTACACACATGGCAACTCTCTGGTTCGTGCTGTATTCAACTCTGCCTTAGCTTTTCTGAAATTGTGTGGCCTACTGTGATTTCCTGAGCCATAGTCTGGTGTCTACTGTGTGCTTGTCCATAGTATCCATAGGTTAGTTGAGCCCAGTCTTGCTGGGTCCCTCGAGTGTTCCTGTGCTCTGTAGGGTTGTTTGCATGTGGGCATCTGCAAGCATTTACATATCATCTTTTTTGCTTCTTGCCGTTTCTGCATTGCTGCGACAAGCTAATGCAAAATAATAGACATGCAGGCAGTATGTACATGTTGCTGTCCTCTAACTCATAGGACTGTATGCCTTTGTTCTTAGTGTGTTTTGGTGCGTGATTGTGTCCTGATGTGCGTATGTCCCATTTGCTTCATGTCTAACGTGGCTAAGTTGTGTTGGCTCTAACGACTAGATGCATGGCTTCTTGGCACTTTAGTTGAGACTGTCAATGGAGTTGTCTTTGGTTTCACCCTGCGGGTCTTCATCCATCTTGCGTAATGTTCGCACTGCTCTTGGGTGGTAAGGTAGACTGAGAGGGTATCTTTCATTGTACTTGTCCATCCAGAGGTACAGTGGGGGTTGGTGGGAGCTTGTGTGATTGGCAGCGATATTGTCTTTGGTTCTTCCAGGTCGAGTGTTTTGCGGGTGGGGGAACAGGGCCTGATTTAGACCTTCTCTCTTCAAACCTATACATAAAGCTCCAATCAAGGACCTTACTTACAAGGTGGCTTTCCTAATCAATCATATCCTTGAGAAGGATGAGTAAATTACCAGCATTATCTGTGCCAGAACATTTGGAGATCATACACAAGAGTAAAGTGGCATTGAGAACTCTTCCAAGGTTTTCACCTAACTATATTTCAAAGTTTCATGCCAATTAGTTCATAGAACTTCCATCTACCAACCTGTAGATTATGAAAACCAATCACAAGCCCTGACAGGAATTCACCAATGACCTCTCAAATGTCTTCCTTAACATTAAACCAAATTTAGCGCCACCCAACTCAGACACAGCTTTCCCACCCCAAACTTCAAAACATTTCAATGTTTGTTTCAGGTAGACATCATCAAAATAACCACACAGACTAAAGTATCACGGTCTCATACCAATCTTTTTCGTTTTCGTGAAATAACAGATACTAGCCTTATGCCATCAGAACCAATGTAATGCCTCACTAAAGTCTAGTACTGTCCACGCTCTATTGAAGACATAAAATGCCCTCCTCCCTCCCAATTGCCAGCCACGATTCCGACCTGCAAGAATATGTTTCACCAACTCCACCATAATCTCAACCTCGACAGACAGCCTGCTGATGTTTCAACCCTGCCCTGACAGAGCAATGATATACGGTGAAAATATGTCCCCAGATATCAACCCGCCCCCACCCCTTGCTGGGTCCCCAAGGTTCGCCAATAGCACCCTGGCTTTTTACATACCACATTCCTCAATGTTGCGCCAGTGACCTACAAATCCTATTACAACTGGGTCATGTGATGAAGTCCCATATTTTGACAGGGTGATGAGACTCTGGTGACCATGGTGGGGCTGGCTGCCAGCCACCACTTGCTCTCAAATGTAAGGCCTAGAAGGAGGTAAACGGGGGTTGTACCAGGTTCCCAGCCTCAGACAGAGTACCACATCACTCAGTCCTGTGGAACCCAGAGAGACAGAAGAAGTCAGTAACCTACAAGAGAGGAAGAGCCCAGGAGAATTAATCCATGAAACCAGGCTGAGGGACACTGGGAAGAGGCAAGCTGGAAAAACACCTGGGTAACCATCTCACTACCACCACATTTGCTGAAGTCCACAGCCCCTACAGTGAAAGTTGTTCCCTTCTCCCATAGTCAATCTGTCCCTTTACTAAGCTGACCACAAACCCTGCCCTATTGTCCCATCCTCCAAACCCCATGAAAGGAACTGTCTATTGGTCACATGCCAACACCAGAGATTGGCATAAAATGTCAGAGGGACATGCATAGGAGCAAATGAGCACAGGGTCCTGCAACCCAGAACAACCAAAATTTCAACAATGGTTTGATTTGTATAAACGCTTACAGGAAAATTACTAACTGCACCATGCTTGCAGGAATGGAAGAGACATTGAACAAGTAATTGATATTAGCAGCATGGAGGACCAGTGGTAGCAAGAACCAGAGATGTGATGGGCAATCTGAAAGCCAGCCCTCATGAGGGTTCAGTCTGCAGATACATGCATAACTGTGCAGATCAATGAGGAGCAGCTGAATAAAAACATATAAATTTAGGGGTTGAATCTGTGACCTATTCTTATGGATTGGCACAGCTGAGTGCGGTTTGATGTTCTTGAGCACTGGGGGCAGACTCGCTCTGGCAAAAAGATTCTGGATGAAGAAAGCGGAGGATAGCAAATGTGATGTGGTGAGGAGAAAGCACAGAGAGTACGAGAGCAAGCAGGAATGGTGGAGGGAAAGGGTAAGGAGGATATAGGAGAAACCTGGAAAAAGAGAGAGAGCAGGATGAAAGTGTATAACCAAGAGGGGAGAATTGAAAACAACAATGGACTGAGAACGAATTTAGGAGAAATGTATTGAACTGGAAGGGAGAGAGAAATGAAAGGATTGTGAGAGAAGCAACATCTGGAAAGGATAAGTACGAGGCGAGAAATGGGGATTACAGAGCATATTGGGGTAAAGTTGTTGGAGTAGAAACACCTAGAGATGAGAATGAAAATCAAGAGGCGATAGTGGAAAGACTGGTAGAAGCAAAGAGGGGAGGGTAAAAAAAAAAGCCAGATTCTTTTGTGGGCGTGAAGGAGGTGGCAGGAAAACCATGACCAGCTTTGGAGGGGGAAAGCTGAAGAGAGGCCAGGAGACAAAAAAGGGGTCCAGGACGTTACCCACCTGGTAGGACACCACCCAATACAATGTTTGTTTAGGCTTTGGCAGAGTCTACCAACAGTACTATGGTAACTGCACCCCATCATGCCCAGGCCTGGAGATTTGGTTCACCTTTATCTGAGCTTGCCACACTGATCAATAGGCTCAAGGCCCCATTAACCCTGAAGAGTGGAGCTGACCACCTGTGAAATCAACATTCTGACCAGGCCACAATCACTCAAGACAAGAAATAAGTGCAGGGTACACTTGAAGCCCTGGATACTGCTAGTGCCTTTCTCTTGGCTGCCAGGGGGGGGTGAACCCCATAGGAAGTGAGGGATGGGCTGCAAGACTACATTCCTTAATCAAGCCTGGACTGGTCAACATGGGTTTCTTTGAAAAACTCCACCTATGAAGTTCTGTCGACCCTGAACAATTGTGATACTTTTGTTGTAAAATAAACCATTTTCAATTACATTTTGTGAGTCTTTAATTGTTTGTTGATCACTCGGCTATGACAGAAGTGGGGTCACAGACGTTGGCCGCCAAAGGTTGATTCAACCCACCCAACATTTTATATCTATGCTTCATTCACCAAGGGGTTGTAAAGGGATAAGCAAAATAATTATATTTAGCCAGAGGTACTCCAGCTGGATTCGGCATCAGCCTTCTCAGAAATACCCAAAGATGCCTCTGACCTCGAGTTAGGAAGAAACCCGGAGCACACAGAGAGGTGATTGCACAGCTCCTTGCCTGGTTAGCTTTAAGAAGCACCAGAGTACAAAAACAAGGAGAGCCTACCATCACTAGCTGGCCAGATGTCTTTGTGGGATCCGGTCTTCGCGGCAGGCCTGGAAATCGAGTCAAGAGGACATATCTACCTCTAAATGTTGTCTGAAAGAAGGGCAGCCCAGAGCTATGACAGTCAAGGGAATCTCCACATATCAGAGAAATCAAACCAGGAAGGCCCATTTAAGAGTCAGTGAAGGGACCAGCCCCTCAATAACTCATCTGGCCATAACTGTTGGGATCACAACTGCAGAAAATGGTTCACCAATCCTGTCCTGGAGAACATTGTTGGGGCCTGTTCTTCAACAAGCTCAACATAATTGAAAAAAATCCAGTACTGTGTTGTTGAACATATAGGAGCACCCCATTCACTGCCCCCATCCTACACAACATGTTTAACCAATCTTGAGTAAATAACCAAGACTGCCAGGTGGGAGAAGGAACACTTGGGCAAGTTCATTGCACCATTGTTGACAGGAAAACATAGATGGCCAAACAGGATACGAAGACCTGAAGAAAGGTTTTCTGGAGAGTCTGAGCTTAGACCCTAAATGCCCTCAGCAATACTCTTAGGATCCCTGGCTGGAGGCAGACAAGTCTCCCTGACAGCTATTACACAGGTTTTAGAATGCACTGGGGGAATGGATCAACTTGCTGTTGCTGGAGGAGGTCAAAGTTCTGTGCATCACCCACCGCCTTCTTTGGGATTTCTGATGAGACAACTATGCCAGTCAATCATTGAACAAGCAGTCCAAATAGCCTCTGGCTACCACCAGCCTATTACACTAGAGCCAGCCAACCAGAGGCTGTAGCAAGGAAATGTAACATCAAGATTCAAACAAAACTGTCCCATCAGTTCTCCTACCTAGGATCTTTAAAGGCATTGGATTGCTACCCTTCATGGTCCCCAGTCCACTGGCTAGGCCAGGAACAGAAGCACCTTTGAAATGTAGTATGGGACCACCAGAAAGACTATCCATCAAGTACTATGCCTGTGGCAAACTAAGCCACATAACCTATGCTTTCAACAAGAAGATGACTAAAGAACATCCAGTGGTGTCCCAGTAACACTTCTAGGGGTCTGCAGAATGAGGGCATCCACAGGATCCAGAGGACAAAAGCGGAGGGTTGGAATATTGCTGTACAGCAGGAATACCTCCCGGACAGCCTGTAACAGCACTCTTCAATTCGGTCTGTTTGATTGTCACAGACCACATGCTAGAGGACCAGACTAGCACCAAGACAGCTACACCAATACCTGTGTCTAAATCCAGGTGGCCAGAGATTATATTTCAGTGGCAGCAGTGATGCTGGATTTCTGGAAGAGGGGATCCTTGGAACTGACCTTCCCCACTTCTCCAAGTGGAGCATCACTGCTCAAAAGCGGCACAGACCAACCAAAGATCCACTATCAGGAGGGAAGAGAACCAGCTAGGTTGCCATTTGAGAGAGGGGCCAGACACCCGAGTTTGGATATTTTTTGGAGGACAGCACGAAAGACCACTATTCATGAAGTTGTGCACAGGAGATTTGGGGGGATGGGGGGGGGGATTTGTGATTAAGTCCCAAATGTTCGTCAGAGTAATGGGACTGGGGTAAATGTATGGGATGTAGGACCAGAAGAAGGAAGTAAAGGGATGATCCTTAGTCCATCACCAATGTAAGAATGAATTCTACATCAATCAGACCTTGGGACCCCAAGACAGGAGAAGTCGGGACCCTGCAAGGGTACGAGAATTCAAGAGAATTAATTCCCAAGACCAGGTTTAGGGACTCGGGGTCAAGGTAGGAGGGATGTTTAATTTGCCAGTAAAAAGGAAGCTTGGAAAACGTATTTGATAAGAGACTGCTCCAATGTCCATCAATTTATCTGAAGAAGGCTGTGCAAAGCTGTCCTGCCGACAGAACCCTTTTGCTCCATAAATGCAGCTCTTTCAAGGTCATGCTCTTGAAAGGTACATCCCAGCCACTGGCCCTAGAGAATGCTGTCTGGTGAGGTCACAGTAACAGAGTACATCTACAGGTGAGTCAAGCGGTCGTAGATACTCCTGCCATCTGGGACTCATTGAAACTGCTGTAGAGATATCGCGAGAGCGCCCGCTTTCGCGAGATCTCGCGCCCGACGAAGCCCCGCCCCCGCGCGCTACGCGCGCATTACGGGGATTAGCGGAGGACGCGATCGGAGCGTCTCCCCGGCTCCTCCGAGCACGGGAAATCGGCAGGACTTGCCAGCGACTCTACTCTACATTTACAGCCCCTTATGTTGTTGGCCACGTTGGCATCCAACAGTGCAGCACCGCTGGCATCATTTATAAGGACAATTTATGTTTGTACAATAAAGCCCTTCTGGACAACACACAGCCTCCTGCCTCCTGAAATTTATTATACTACATAAATTGGCGACGAGGACCACCTCCAGGAACCGCGCAGAAGCATGCAGGGAGCAACACCGCCCCCACCCTTTTTACAGACGCCAGGTAGGCCTGCTATACCGTGGCCACAATGGCAGCCCCTGTTTACAACGTATGTGGAGGCAATGGGGGGAGCAGGATTCACGGCGGCAAGACGCAGAGCCATGCTATTAAACGCCCTAGGGGTGGAAGGACAAAGAATATTCGAGGGCCTGGCTTTGATTGCGGTAGAAGACGCCGATGATGACGTGTTCAAGGAGGCAGTCAGAAGAATAGAAAAGAGGTTTGCCAGTAAGGAAAACACAGTGCTCCACAGGATTCGGTTTTACACGCGGAAACAAGAACCGTCAGAACCTGTCGACGACTATATCACGAAATTGAGAGAACTGGCAGCTTTGTGCAACTTCGGCACCAATGCAGAGAACCGGATATGCGACATGTTAATAGTCCACACCAACAGCCGGAAGGTCCAAGACAAATATATCATGGAAAAAGAAGTACAGTTGGAGAAGGCAGTGGAAATAGCTAGAGCTGTGGAAGAAACGGCAGGAAGAAGAAAAGAGTTTGCAGGTACCCAAAGTTCCCCTGAGGTACAAGCAGTAGGGTTCCGTCCCAGAAAAGAAAAGTTCATTCCAGATTCAAGAGACGGGAGAGCCAACAAGAAAGAACCCCTCAAGTGCCATAGGTGCACCAGCACAAAGCACCTAGCGTTCGACAGAGAGTGCCCAGCCAGAGACAAAGAATGCACAGTATGCAAACGCATAGGGCATTTCTCAATAGTGTGCAGATGGCGAAACAAGAAAGTCACAAGTCTGACCTCAGAACGCGTGGCAGAAAGGGATTCCTCGTCGGAGGAAGAAGGAAGGCCCACCGTAATCATGGTGAACAGTACACGAGCCAGGAGAGAAAAGCCACACTGCATGATCAAGATCGACGGCAGAGAGACAAGGGTCATGGCAGACTCCGGCTCTGACCTTACCATCTTACCCCTACAAACATACAAAGATATGCTCGGGAAAGAAAAAGTAAAAGTACTCACCACGAAACACAAGCCGACGGTTTTCGGTGGAGCATCGGTTGAACTACTAGGGTACATCAACGGAAAAGTCGAATTTAAAGGGAGGGAAACTTACACCAGAATATACTTCAGCCACGAAGGGCCTCCAGTGCTAGGTTGGGATGACCAAGACAAATTAAAGATCAGACTTGACCCCAGCACGGAAGAGCAAGTCCTATCCATAGGTGCGAGGAGTGAAACCGTAGTCAAGAGCGATTACCCAGCACTTTTCTCGGAGGAGCCGGGTCACATCAAAGGTGTTCTACACAAAATTGTCCTCAAAAGGAATGCCATTCCTGTCAAGCACCGAGTGAGACCAGTACCAGCCACAGCGAGGGACACCCTCAAACAACAATTGGACAAAATGAAGAATGAAGGGGTGATAGAAGAGATTGAAGCGTCCGAATGGCTGAGCCCAGTCGTTCTCATAAAGAAACCCCATTCGCAAGAATTAAGAGTATGTATAGACCTGCGTAGCTTAAACCTGGAAGTCGTCACAGACAATTATCCGCTTCCAAGCATAAATGAACTCATACTTTTAATGAAAGAGGCCAAAATCTTCTCAAAACTAGATATGCGAAATGCATATCACCAAATCCAGCTCCATGAAGAATCAAAACCTCTCACGGCATTCATCACCCCGTTTGGCACATTCCAATTTACCAAAATGCCCTTCGGATTATCATCAGCTGCCTCAGCGTTTCAGCGCATGATGGATGCCCTCCTTCGAAAGGTCAAAAATGTAGTTTACTTCCAGGATGACATATTGGTTTATGCAGGTGATAAACCGACACATGATGCCACTCTCAAACTAGTGCTCAACAAGTTACAAGACGCGGGAGTCCGCCTACGATACGAAAAATGTTCGTTTGGAGTAAAAGAAGTCGAGTACCTGGGATACAAAATTTCAGAAAAGGGCATCAGCCCCAAACAGAACCTGATGCAAGCCATCATCAAAGCACCCAATCCCACCAACAAGGAAGAGGTGAGATCATTTTTAGGCTTAGCAGAATATTACGCAAAATTCATACCCAAATTTTCTGAAACCACGTCACCTCTACGTGATCTTCTCAAGAAGGGGTCCGAATTCCTGTGGCAAGAACCCCAAAAGGCGGCGATAGACACCATAAAACAACATATTATGGAAGCCCCGTGCCTTCAACCGTTCAATCCCAAGTGGGAAACTGTCATCACCACTGATGCCAGTGCATATGGACTGGGAGCAGTACTTACGCAGAGGAGGGGTGACACCGAACATGTGGTGGCCTTTGCATCGAAGGCGCTATCTGAAGCAGAACAGAACTACTCCACCATCGAAAAAGAGATGCTAGCATGCGCATGGGCAGTGGAGCACTTCAGGACTTATGTGTGGGGCACCAAGTTCAAGCTGGTGACAGATCACAAACCACTCATCCATATGCTCAGTCCCGGAGGCACCAAAGCCTCCACTCCCAGACTAGCTCGCATTGCCGCGAAATTACAAGAGTATACATTTGAAATCCACCACATATCTGGCTGGAAAAACTCGCAGGCTGACTGCATGTCGAGATTACCGGAAAACAAAGAAAGGGCTACCCCATTTCTACAAGGGGAGTGCATTGTTGCTTCCATCTCGGACATAAGGACGCCAGAATATCTTGAACTCAGCGAAAAGCACTGGCAAGAAGAAGAAGGAAAAGACCCAACCATGTCCGTCATTCGAAAATGGATCAAAGAAGGCTGGCCAGATGAAAGGGTGCTACCTGAGGGCATGAGGCCATATTGGAAGGTACAAGAGGAGTTGTCCGAAACACAAGGGATAATCATGAAGTCGGATCAAATCGTACCCCCCACAGGAATGAGACGCACAATTCTCTGCAGGGCCCATGCGGGGCACTTGGGAAACACGATGACTCGCCGCAGAGTCAGAGAAGCATATTGGTGGCCATCCATGGACCAAGAAATCCGCTCCATGATAGAGCGATGCCACGAGTGTTTAAACAGCGACAAAAGATTGAAGATTCGGCAAGCACCTCTCATACCCACCGAGATACCAGAAACAGTATGGTCCAAAGTGGGCATAGACTTTATCGGACCCCTGGAAGCGATGTCAGCAGAACACAAATACGGAATTGTACTAGTCGACTACCTATCCAAGTGGGTGGAAGCAGAGTTTGTTCCAAACATAACTACAGAGACGGTTATAGAGGTGCTCACCGAAATTTTTCAAAGGGAAGGGCTCCCCAATGAAGTAGTCACAGACAATGGAGTGCAACTAGTTTCTAAAGACATGGAGGAGTTTCTCAAAAAGAACCACATCAAGCAAAAGAAGGCGGCCCTGTATCACCCTCAAGCAAATGGACTCGTGGAAAGGGCGAACAGGTTCATAAAAGGGGCTATCCAACTTGCAATGGCCTCGGGCATGGACCCCCTCAAGACTACAAAGGAAGCCATAGCAGCACATAGACTCACTCCGAATGGCATTACCCATGTATCCCCGTTCAAAATGTTGAGAGGGAGGAGTGCGGCATCAACGCTCATCCCGCCTTGGCTGTCAAAAATAAGAATAGATGAAGAGGTAGACATGTCAGAAGTTGTATGGCGTATCACAAGAAACAAGTCACGCATGAAACTGTGGAGCGACAGAAGAAGGAGAACGAAGCAAGCGCCCAGCATTGAAAGGGGGGACTGGGTCAAAATCAAACTACCAAGGAAAGATCAAGACACAGGTTCCCGGTATAGTCAACCCATACAAGTTACCCATAAAGGGACAAATCATGTCCGCACAGAAGACGGGCGCGCGTGGAACTTCGAAAGAGTAGCTTTGTATCAACGCAGACAAGAAAGACTTAGGACTCCAGAAACCCCACGCACAGAAGCAGAAAAGGACGATGTGGGGAATGAAGAACCAGAACCAGGGAGAAGCGATGGAGAGAGAGAAGAACCAGAGAGTGAACCGGAAGAACCCTATGTAAGCCCTGAACCGGTTCCGCAGGGACCTTGCCCGGGAACCAGTGAGAGGCCCAGAAGGGAGCACAAAAGACCGGTAAGATTCAATGACTTTGTGTTACAGTGACCCTACTTCCCTTTTGATAAAGGGAGGTGTGTAGAGATATCGCGAGAGCGCCCGCTCTCGCGAGATCTCGCGCCCGACGAAGCCCCGCCCCCGCGCGCTACGCGCGCATTACGGGGATTAGCGGAGGACGCGATCGGAGCGTCTCCCCGGCTCCTCCGAGCACGGGAAATCGGCAGGACTTGCCAGCGACTCTACTCTACATTTACAGCCCCTTATGTTGTTGGCCACGTTGGCATCCAACAGTGCAGCACCGCTGGCATCATTTATAAGGACAATTTATGTTTGTACAATAAAGCCCTTCTGGACAACACACAGCCTCCTGCCTCCTGAAATTTATTATACTACAACTGCTCTCCACCCTTAAGACCTTCCTTTCCCAAGAGAGCAAAATTCACAATCGCCCGTAATGGGGATAATGTGTGTCCACTCAATCCTTCGCCTTTCCTATTTCTGTGCTGAGTGCAGCCATGCAGCAAGTCTTCTAGACTCCAGAAGATAATGCCAAGAAGGGAGCTGTGCTACAACCTGTGCGCTTCCTGGACACTACCCCTCCGATTTGGAGTGTGAGCTTGGAGGTGCTGTTAAACCCTTGTCCATTTGAGCATTTACCAAAGCAAGGCTCTTTTATAGCGCTGTTGCAAAGGATCAAGCTACAGAAGCAGTCCTCCCTTTCTTGGTGAAGTCTGAAATACTGCTGTCCCAAAAAGGAGGGGCAACTAAGGTAAAAGAGGAATCTCCTTGTCAGCAGGTCTTCACAGTCTTTTAGTCCAACAGCTATAGTGATCAAACTCTTCCTTTGCGGGAGTTTAACAACCTTTATGTAACTTGGCTAGCAATGTTTTTTGTTTGTGTTTCACTGCAAATGCTCTGTTGTACCATACAATCACCCCTGGCATTATTCGATTTCAAGCTTGCTTGCTAAGCTCATCGTCTTTTGATGAACATGGTGCTTAGAGTCATTGGTTTTACGTTATGTTAAAGGCAGCATTACTGGTTTGTCGGTGAGCAAGTGTACTGTCTCAATACTCGGGCATCCCCTTCAATTTTGGGAACATCCATCCAAGAACAAGAGCATAGCTGCACAGCAAAAAGAGATCTTCTTTCTGACAGAACTAGTGCGAGTGCATGGAATGGTAACTTCATGTTGCTCTGTCCCTCAGCCATGCCAACCATTCTGTTGATGCTTCCGCCAGGGCTGGTCGCTTCTTTTTAGCTTTCATTCCAGTTTCTTTTCAATTAATTTTGTTCACTATGCACTAGCTTCAGTAGCAGCCATCTGCCTGGGCGGCATATATCTTCGGCAGTTTACAGGCCCTGTGAATGGCAGTTCCAGGTTTGGGATCCTCATACATCCTGTTTAGAGTGCCTAAGAATGGGCCACCCTTAAAGGCCATGTCAAATCTGAACACTAGTTGAGTGGTTAGTGTGCTTACATCTAGTTTCGAGTGGCCTCCACAAGCAGAGATTTGGGAGTTTGTATAAAGAGAAAAGAACACATCCAAGGTACGAACACCAGCACCTTTGCATCCCAACCCAGTGATACTTTCCCAACAGTTGAGTGCTTTGGGATTGGACCCTTCAAGTTCTAAGGCAGCTAACCTCTGCAATACCTGACGCAACTCCAAGGTTCCACCGGAAAGAGGCCAAAACCGCTGAGCACTGTGACAATGATCCCATGCTTGGCTCAGTGGGGGGTGGGTGTGTGGTGAAACTCAGTTGGTCATGCCACCTGCTTGCTACATGTGAGGGAGGGGATAGCATGTGGGGAATCCCCCGGCTGAACCCCCTACACCCCCACCCCATAGCACTTTTGGCTTGACAGTGGTCTGCCATATAGAATCCACTTCTGCTACTGACCCTTTAAATAATCGAATACAGGAGGGTGGATAACCACCAGGATCCGTGTCCATGTAGGCCCTTGGAAATCATGTAGTTGTACTTGGAATTAGCTTTTTACCCACTTGGTTCTCGATCATAACTTCTCTCCCATAGGTGCAGCAATCATCAGCAAAGTATTTCTTTGGTAAATTTGTATAGCACACAAAACCCAAGGGTATCTAGGCGCTTAAACTTAAGAAATTGGTTACAGTGCTTCCGTTACAGAAAGTGCGAGGGCATGCATCATGAACAGAGTGGTTACCCCATGTTGCAGGGCAGAAGCACACACAAATGCAAAAGCCAATTCAGGAGCATAGACATGGTGCTTACCCTATATTGCAGGGCAGCAGCGCACACAGATGCCGGAGGAAGGAAGATGTGAGGGTGAATGGAGTATAGCGAGGTAGTCATCCTGGTGTGTCCTGGAAGTGGACAGGGCCTTAGGTGATTCGGGCCAGCTCCCACCTCCCGGTTGCTCTCATTGGCTAATAACAGCCAGGGCAACCAATGGGAGGTGGGAGGCAGACAAGCTGAGGACACGGTCAGGCGGAGCGGCCATGTTAGAATGGCCGGTGTGCTGAAAGAAGCACCAGATCCAAAACGAAAATAAAGATTAAAAAGACCCTAACAGTGGGTAAAGATGAGGCAAGGTGGAGATTCAACAGGTCTTGGGAGGCAGTAGATAATGAGTCGCCAGGTGCAGTGCGGTGAAACAGCATCCATCTTTACCCTAGGATCGTCGGCAGACTGGCCGAAGGGCACGCAGGCTGGAGGACTGCTGGAGGGCTGCAGGAGCGGACGTCATGCTCCGGAGGTAGCGAGAAGAAGCACACCTGAAGACATACAGTGTAACCAATCTCAAAACAGAAACAATTACCAGTCACGCGTGACGTGATAAACAGAAGCCCAACCCAGGGGAAGGGAATGAGGCCCTCTGAAAACCTGAGCATGGATACAAAGTTGATAGGTGTTTGTAGTTGTGGAGTGACAAGGTTTGGCGAGATCTGAGAGAGCGTAAGGTGTCAGAGACGGGGAAGAGATGAGTTGCAGAGAGAACTAAAAGTGCAACAGGGGTGATGGTACAAAGTGAGCTGAAGGTGCGGATGGAGAAGACTGTACAGAAGGGGTTGGAAGATCAGAACATCAAGTAAGAGGAACGAGTACAGAAGAGGTTTCAGGAGGATAACCTCAAGGTGGAGGGGAGAAAAGAGTGTTTTCATCATGACTTTTTTGCCACAGTGCTGCAGCCACCAGTGAGGGAGGGTGCAGTTGCTGGCCCCACCATCTCACCTTCACGAACTCGTGAGAGTTCCAAGATGGTGAAGAGTGTGTTATATCTGCGTATGCACAAAGTTGCAGTTGTCCGTAGTCAAATGCAGACCCTTCAACCATTTACAGTACAATTCACACATTAGAGCGCCACTCAATCCCTTCCAAGAAGTAACCTACTTGAAAAATGTGTTCTAGACAAAGGACATTTCATTTGTTAAATTTCATTTTATTTTGTTCATAAACTAATTATCATCATAAAAATACATCTACAAAATATGCAGTAAGAAATATTAACGAACCATGATTAAAAAAACAACTATAAAAAACACACATCACACCAATCAGTGAATACATATCACACATCTTTCATCCCATCTACTTTCATCCCCATTCATACCCAAAACCTTTCGTGCTTGTGCAATGAACGCAATGTTTATGGATCTATTCTGTAACCAGAATATCTGTCTATATTATAGATATTTCAGTGCTGGATATTTGTTCATTTTCTGCTACAGTGCATCAACATCAGTCTTAGAGATGGAATATGTTATCAAACTTGCTTTCAACACATGTTTATTGCCACAATTTTTTGTATATAAACCCAAGTCAGAGCCGACTCCTGGTGGAGTGGGATCTAAGGTTGCGTCTACTCGAGTTTCGGGCATCTAGACAGTAGTACAATTTCCATCTAGTGCACCTCATCAGGACATGTACTCTTAAAAAATACAATTTGTTAACAACAATTCAAGTAGGTGTGTGTTGAATTTAGTCCAATGATTGACATATACATTCTTCCAGCTTGCAGATTCCAAAACTTCTGTTAGTCAGATGTATTACCAGTGGCTTGTGGGTGAAAAAACAACGGATATGCCACAATGTGCATACCCATTCACTGGGAAGGGTTTCTGTACCATTTCCCTGCGGATTGAACCTCTCGACCATTAATGATTCATCAGTTTGGCACTCTATTCCATCTTACACAGACGTCGTGTCTACTTCAAGGTGCAACTACCTCACCCAAACAAGAGACCAACAGGTGGAAGAGACCTGAGGATAGCACGATTTCTCGTCCTGTTGTGGATGCCAGGTGATATCACTTCTTCGCTTACCACGTTACTCCGTCCAGTGTGAGCTCTAAGGATCCTGTTGACCGAGCTGCATTCAGCTGATGTTTTCCCACTCGCATGCCGCCTGCTCGAGTATTATATCTGTGCAGCAGCATGCCCAGCAGAGGGATCATTAAACACACCTGAAGTCTTGCTGTGTAGCCAATCTTAATCAGAAGCAATCATCCATCACACATGTAAGTCATACACATATGCCCAACCCAGAAGATGGTAATGGGCTAATATAAAAGCCACAACAGAGATGCAGATGTGGGGGGAGTAGTGGAGCAGCGAGACTTGGGGAAGTGTAAGTGTAGAGAGAGCAGAAAGTATGGCAGGGAGGGAAGCGATGCATAGAACTGAAGGTGAATGAGGGGAAGAGTACAGACTGGGTTGGAGGATGAGAACGTCAAGGAGGATGGGAGAGAGCAGAATTGGGTCCAAGATGAGATAAGGAAAGAGAAGGAAAAAAGGAGGGTTAGGCAGAACATATGAACAGAGGGGAAGAGAGCTGGAATGGAAAAAATACTTCTTGGAGGAGGCAAATAAGGCACTGCGCATAAGAAACGGGAGAATGATGGGACATTCTCAGAAAGCAAAGGGCCAAAGATAACCCAAAACATAACAGTCAACTCTGGAAGAAATGGAAGGAGGAACACGCTCAAGGTGAAACGGAAAGGAGGTCATTCGGCAGCCAACTTGATGGTTTGAAGAGAAACTTAGGATCAAGCTTGAGGTATGATTGGCAGTTGGCCGGGGATGGGGTTGCTTAACAGGATCAAGCCCCTGGGATAGAGAGATAAGGTAGAGCCTGATCAAGCACCTAGAGTGCCTCCTGGCATACCTCACCTCTGGGAGACACTGGGTCTCGTTACAACTCAATTCAAAGTTTATTTCGGAAAGAAAACATTTCCATAAAAGCAAACAATCAAAAAACACAGTGCCAGACAATTCAAATACATAAATAGGCAACGGTCTTTTATAGGATAGCAAAATAAATTCTCAGTAATTGCAGGTGACTACACATCCGATAGAAAATATTTAGAAAGTTGTTAAAATGTTAGTTTTATGCAATGCACACTTCGGGTACGTTAACAGAGCCCATCCAGCCCTTGAAGAGTCAGCCTGTAAAAGATAGATTAAGGTTGCATGATAATGGACAAAACAACTTTCTCTTAGTACCACTGATCGTATATCGCCGTAAGCGGGACAGAAAAACAGGAAATGAGCCATATCCTCTATTGGCACATTGCACACTAGACATGCTTGATCTGTGATGTTACCACCACGTGTCCATAAAACAGTACTTGCTCTGAGTGCAAGGCAATTGAAAAATGCTCTAGTAAGTAGGACTCTGAGTAAGATTGCCTGCCCATAACAAATACTTTTGAACAATGGGTTTGGTTATAATGATGTGTATGCGATGGAACAAGTTACTTACCTGTAACTCCTGTTCTCCAGCATGGGTCTGGCATGGATTCACATGCGATCCCTCCCTCCTTCTTGGTCATACTGCCACTTTACGTGCTACCAAATCTGAACATGGCTGCCTGGGGAGGGGCTTAGGGAGAGTGCAGTCATTGGCTGGGGGCAGCATGACCTAAAGTTGAGTGATTGGTTTAGAGGAGAAATACAGTTTGTAAGTGAAAGTGAAACTGTTTTTTCTTTTACTGAGGATTCCCAGCCTGGCGAAGGGGAATATTCATGAGCATGTGAATCCATGCCAGACCCATGCTGGAGAACAATAGTTACAGGTAAGTAACTTGTTCTTTATATATACTTTTCAGAATGGCAAAACATTTCTAAGGTAAGTAGTACTTTTTGTAACTGTTCACTCTGAGTTACAGTTACCACCAACTTATTTTGCAAGTAAGTAACCTTTAAATACATATTCTCTTTTCTAGGCAAAAGGTCCAATCCTTGGAAGTCTTGCCCTTATTCTTGGAGCATGAGGGTTCTCAGTGGCAGAAGGGGGGTCACTAGGGTCTAGTGTCCAACAGGCAGGTCAGGATAGGTTCTTGAGTAGAAAAAGTCCAAGTTCTTAAGGAAGACTGTTAGAACAAGTAAGTACTTTACTTTAGAGTGAGTGGAGGGTCCACAGGCTTCAGAGAAGACACCCTAGGAGGATTCCAGCAGGGGCCTGGCTGCACTGGACAAGAGAACTCCCAATCACAGAAAACACCCCAAAACTACACAGGAATCGCAAGAGACTTAAGTTAAGTAAATACCCAAGCCGGCACAGTACTTCAGCACAGAGGATTTCGCAGAAGGAGGACTTCAGGATCTGCAGCCAAAAACCCGGTTGTTGAATTCCTTCATCAAGAAGACCAAATACAGGCCACTGAAAGGATTTTTGCAGCAAGGATCATAGGGAAGGCTCTAGGCAAGGTTTTCTTCATGGCTGGTTGCGGCTCTGTGGATTTGGCACCATTTTTCAGGAGCACAGAAGAAGACAGAATATTGCTGGTCGGGTTCTCGTTGTTTTCCAAGTTGAGCACTCTGGTGAGGGGACGTTTTGGACTGGAATCGTGCCTCTGGAGGTCCAGCAGGATGCCCCCAAAGTTTCAGCGAGATTCAGAAGACTGTGCACTTCACAATGGCTTGAGGTCCCAGGGTTTTGGGGTATTGCAGCCCTGCAAGGTTGCAACACGGCATGGGATGGCTCAAAATGCAGGTGATTCACATGCTCATGAATATTCCCCATTGCCAGGCTGGGAAATCTCAGTTAAAAGAAAGGCAGTTTCTCTTTAGCCTGAAAAGTGCTTTTATCCTTTAAACCAATCACTGTCCTCTGGGCCATACTGTCCCCATCCAATAACAGTTGTCTCCCTCAGCTCCACTCCTGGTGGCCATTTTAAGATTTGGTATAGCACATAAAGTGGCAGTATGAACCAAGAAGTGCCACTGAGGGGAAGGAGGGAGGGTTTGCATATGAATCCATGCCAGACCCACACTGGAGAACAGGGGTTACAGGTAAGTAACTTGTTCCATCTCCCGAATGGGGTGTGGCTTGGATTCACATGCTCATGAATACAATTACATAGCAGTACCTATACAAAACCATGGGAGGTGGCAAGGCTCAACAGAACCAATACACGGACCCCTGGAACAGACGCACCTCAAACAAACCGATTGCGTAGCAGAGCTTGACCGGCACAGAACTCCTCTCTGGAATCCCCGTCAATGCAGTAGAAGCTTGTAAAGGTGTGGGGTGGACCTCCACATAGCAGCCATGCAGATCTCGAGCAGGGGAACACGCCGTCATCGCAGCAATGCCTCTTGTGGAATGGGCTCTCTGCTGGCCTGGAAGAGGTCTGTTGGCCAGATGATGACAGTGCATGATGCAGCTAGAGAGCCACTTGGATATGGAAGCCTTAGACAGGGCCTTCCCGTGATTCACAGGTCCAAAATTCACAAAGAGTTGACATTTCTTCCAAAACGCCTTTGTGCGTCCCATATAAAACTTCAAGGTGCGAACAACTTCCAGCGAATGCAACATCCTTTCCGCTGGTGTGGAAGGGTTCGGGAAGAAGACTGGTAGAACCAAAGACTAATTGAAGTGACATTCTGAAGGAACTTTCAGCATAAAGGTGGGATGGGTCTGTTTTCAAGAGAGGGTCTTGATCTCCCCAACCCGTCTGGCTGAGGTGATCGCCACAAGGAAAGCCGTTTGCCACGAGGGAACCTTCAGTGGGGCCTGATGCATTGGCAAAAATGGGGATCCCATGAGCTTAATCAAAAGAACAATGAGCTTCCAAGCTGGAGCATGAGCCTTCACAGGTGGAAAGGCCCTCAAGAGGCTTTGAGGAACTCCTCAACAAGCGTGTGCAGCCAGAGGGATGGCTTACCAGGTGCCTGGTGTAACGGGATATGGTAGCCAGGTGTACCTTGATAGAGGCGTGAGCCAGGCCAGCGGAGCTGTGACACACAGCGGCGTAATCTTCCGAGTCCTGCACCACACTGTGAAGTGTTTCTATTTATAAAAAGAATGGGTTTGCTCTCCCACTGCGCACTCAAACAAGTTATCAAGCAAAATTGCTTTTGTTAACAGTTTTAATCAACACGGTTGCAGCCTGACACGTGTTTCGAGCATCCCGCTCTTCCACTGAGGCTTAGTCTTGGCTTCTTGTTAAGCTGGTTTCCATAAGTTAATGTGACTAAATTATAGAGGATAGGATTTAGCTGTGGGCTCCACAATTGCATGCAGTTGCAGGACCAATTTGTTGTATAAATTATTATTTGAGCAGCGTGTACGCTGCCGAGTGAGAAGCAGGAGCCCTAAGTGTTTCCATTTATGGCTGTAGCACGGCAACATAGAGGAAACTCTGCCCTTGGCCAGGATCTTCTTACATTCCAGCAGCAGGGAATAATGCCCAAACTCTAGGGCTGCACGAGCCAGGCCGTGAGGCTCATCCACGCTGAGTCGTGGTGCAGTATCGCCCCGTCTTCCCTGACGAGAAGATCGGGAAGTGGAGGCAGCTAGATGAACGGAGCCAGTGACAGACGGAGCAGGTTTGAGTACCAGATCTGTTGAGGCCATGTTGGCAGAATGAGCATCATTCTGCAGTGACAATGTGTGTTGAACCTCTGGCACTTGGAGTTGGCCGTCTTCGCAAAAAGGTCGATCTGTGGCAGATCCCACTTGCTGAAGAGAAGAAATACTTGATCCTGATGAAGTTCCTTTTTGTGGTAGGAACACAGCTCCCTGCTAGCGAGTCTGCAATGTTGTTCTTGGTGCCTGGCAGGTGAAATGGGACGAGGAACATGTCCTGAAGAATGGTCCAGCGCCACAGGGTCTGGTTTTCCAGGGAGAGCGCCGGGGAGCGCGTCCCACCCTGCTTCTGGACGTAGAACATGATGGTGGTGTTTTCCATGAAGATTCTCTCCACCGTCCCTCGCAGCAAAGGCAGGAATGATTTCCGGGCCCAGAAAACTGCCTGAAGTTCCAGGATGTTGATGTGAAGGTCCTTTTCCTCCAGGAGCCGGAGGACTCTGGCGTGCAAAGGCCGGTGTGGGCCATCCACCCCTCTAGGGAGGCATCCATGGTGACCATCGCCTGGTACTGTGGGATCTGAAAGGAAGCTCCTTGCGTGAGATGTGAGCGCACTCCCCACCATCGTAGGGCTTGCCAGAACTTTGAACTGATAGTTCCAATCCTGGTCTACAAAACGTAGAAACATCTAATGTTTGGGTGGATGGGGACGTGAAAGTAAGTGTCTTCCAGGTGCAACATCGCCAGGAAGACCCCTTCCTCCAGCTGGCAGAGCACGTGTTGCAACCGGACCATCCTGAACTTCTGGAACTTCAAGTACTTGTTGAGGCATCTCCTGACTGACTTTTTCGTACCAGAAAGTATCTGAAGTCCACTCCAGAGCCCAGGAGGTGCTGTGGGACGGGTTCTATCGCACCCTCCCTTAACATGGCTTGAACATCCTGCAACAGTTGAGCACGTGTAGTTCTTGACACGCCACAGGAGGAATGCAATGGACACCTGCGTTAGAATTCCAAGATGTGCCCCTCATGAAGTAAGTCCAGCACCCATTTGTCCATGGAGATGGTCTTCCACTTGTTGACAAAGTTCACTTTGCAGCCTCCCACTACAGTCTAAAAGTGGGGGCCTGGATTAATTACCGGTTCAGGTCTACTTGGGCGTCTGCGCCCTGGCTTATGGGTGACGATGACGCGGTCCTCAGCTGCCCTAGACCTGTGAATGGCCCATGTAGGCCTCCTGGGCCATGGAACAAGAGGGTTGACGATGGGAGGACATTATAAGCCTTGGAAGACCTGACGAACTTCCCCCTTGAGAACTGAAAGGATGACCTCCTCTGCTGCAATGGTTACATGTGATTTTAATGAACAGAAAATAACGAACATGTTTATCTAAACATTTACATAAATTGGAGGTCCCCCTCAAGCCCGTTTCCCTTCATTTATAAACCCACCCAACCCCCTCCCCACCCATTTTAACGCCTTACCCAACCTCTATATATATATATATATATTTAAACAAATTTGGTATTTATTTGTTATAAATGTTTAGATATAAATGTTGTTCGTTATTTTCTATTCATTTCAATCATTGCATACCAGCTGCAATGTCTGTCTCTGTCTTAATCGTCTGGAGAGACTCGTCCACAGTCTTGCCGAACATATTGTCCCCATCAAAGGGCACATCCACCACCTTGAACTGGACATCTGCCCTGAAGTTAGTGGCCTTCAGCCAGCCCTGGCATTGGATGGCACCCCATTGTCCATATGGCGGAACCCAGGTTTCCGCAATGTCCAGAGCCACTGTGATGGCATGATCGAAGGCCACCTCTCCCTCTTGGAACAGGGACTTCTTGTCCTTTAGCAGAATACCAAAAGGGGCCAGAGCTTATACCATAGCTCCCCGTCGCAGCAACATAAAATGGCCAGGGCATTACAGTCCTTGACGGTGAAGGACGCAGTGTATATGATGCGCTTTCCCACCGCATCAAGCTTTTTCCCCTCCTTGTATGGAGGCACTATGGCCAAAGATGATGGGTTAGATGAGCGCTTCCTGGAGAGTCCAGAGAAAGCTATGATCGCAAGCACCTGGGGGCCCAGTCCGGAACCCTGTACTTCTTCTCCAGTCTGTCTCCCTTGGGGAGAGCAGTACTTGGCATCTTCACCAGTGCCGGACCTTCCTCCCAGTCCTCATCTATAGACAAGACAGTCTTCCGTCTGGACTCTCGGCTTTGGAAGAGAAACCCTTATTTCTTCGTCTTCTCCGGTACCAACTTGAAGAGAGCAGAGGCCCATGAGATAATAGCATGAAAAGAACCAACCTCATCCATTGGTGAGGCCCTGGTGAGCTTGTCGGCCCCCAGTGGCTCCCAGTCAGCCAGGATATAGTTGTCAGACTCATAGATCTGAGTCGCAGTAGTGTCCGTATCCGTACTGGTGTCCACCACAGGGGTCAAAGGCCAGTTTGGCGGTGGAGTCGGCCAACATCTCGGGCCTGAATGGTCCCTTGGCTTACGCTTCAGCGTGGAAGGGCTTCTGGGGGGTGGCCTCAGAGGACTCTGGGTTGGGACAGGCACAGGAGTAGCATGCAGCCTCCATTGTATCTCTGATACCAAAGTGTGCAAGGTCTTAAGGATGTCCAACAACATATCCCAGGGCGCTGGTTGAGGCGTAAGCAGAACAGCTGAACCGCCTTCTAGGGGGTTGCATATGATTTCAATGAATCAAACAAATAGTGAATGAAATAATACCAAATATAAAATAGCACATTTTTTTTTAAATTGGGTGGGCCTGCCCTCCAAACCTCCCGTTTCCCCACACTTTATAACCCCATACCCTGAACCCTCAATTATTTTTTGGTTTCTTTTTCTGTATTAAGGATGTCCAACAACATGTCCCAGGGCGCTGGTTGAGGTGTAAGTAGAACAGCTGAAACGCCTCTTAGGGGGTTGCATATGATTTCAATGAATCAAACAAATAGTGAATGAAATAATACCAAATATAAAATAGCACATTTTTTTTAAAATTGGGTGGGCCTGCCCTCCAAACCTCCCGTTTCCCCACACTTTATAACCCCATATCCTGAACCCTCAATTATTTTTTGGTTTCTTTTTCTGTATTATGTCATTCCTTTTTTTTTTTTCTTTGCTATAATCACTGCATACCCTCCTAGGGATATATGGGGCTAAACGTGGTCTGAGTAGTAGTCCTTGGGCAAATGATCATCGGCAGAGTTTGTATAGATGTGTGCAGACCGCAGACCCCCTCAGAGAATCCCTTGGCATCATCAGGGACACCCTCTCCCCCTGCCTGGGGAGGGGCTCCATAGGCAGTAGCCGCTCCTTGGGCATAACCAAATCCTTAAGGAGTGATGCGACAATGGGCATCTGAACATGGGCACCAGCTGTGGTTGTCAGTGGAGCTGCCACAGAAGCCGTAGGTCGAGGAGGTAAAGCCACTCATGGGGTTGCTGTTGTCTCGATCATAGAGACCATGATATCGGCCAAGCCCCCTTTTGACAAAATAGTGATGGTCGGTGATGTCGATGGGGCTGTGGTCATCGACAGGGTGGGCATCCTGAAAGACGAAGCAGTCGTCAACAAAGTTGTGGCCTTGGCCGATGATGGTGTGGTCCAAGGTGGACAAGAGGAGCCACCAGAAAACCTCTCTTTTGTAGCCTTGTCTGAGGATGAAAATCGAAGCTTCAAAGGGCTCAGGGATTTCCTCTTGGAAGGAGCACCCTGAACTGGCATGCTCGCCATGGACATAGATGGAGACGAGTAACATGTCCTTCCCGAACTGGGTCCCACAGCTGCAGCAACCTCAGCCGGACCGGTAGCGTAATTTTTAGCCTTTGTTTGAAACCTCACAGAAGTGTGCCATCAAAGGACCTGACCTCATCTCAGAGGGAGCACAATCATGGGACTGGCTGGTCCTGAACGAGGCATAACCATGCTTGGAGGCAGAGTCAGAGGCCTTCCCTACTTCAGCCATGCCCCTAAACTGCAGTAACGGTCCCTTTTTTCATCTTCCTCGAAAAACCCTGGTAAATCTCACATCATTCCAGATGTAGGCAATACAAGCACTTGAGGTGCCGATCCTCGACATACACATTCTTAAAGAGTCCTGTTCGGACATCGAATGCTGAAATTTGAAGAAAGAACTGAGGCCGAAGTAGATCTTCACTGACAACGGATCTCCACTGCCGGTAGTTAATGAACAATCGACAGAGGAACAAGCAGAGAAAAGAGAAAAAAAAAACAGCAAACGTATACAAAAAACTCGAAAAATCAAAAAAACTCGGAGCAAGATGAGAGGACTCCCAACACTGAAACACATGGTAAAGATCTGAAGATGGGCACTTGTGGTGGCGCTTAGGGTGGCGACTGTCATTGGATGGGGGCAGTATGAACCACAGGACAGTGATTGGTTCAGAGGAGAAATTCAGTTTTCAGGATAAAGCAAAACTGCTTTTCTTTTTACAGAGGATTCCCAGTCTGATGACTGAGAATATTCATGAAGAGGTGAATTGAAGCCAGGCCCCATGCCGGTAAATAAATGGTTCTAAAAGCTCAAGCTCCTCTTGTTGTTCTTGAATATGGCATATAGATTATAATTTTTTTTTTTTAAATCATGGCAGCCGATGAGGTTCAAGTGTCAGGTGCATTAAAATACAGATACGCATGAACTTCTTTAAGCCTTGCTTTTATTGGCTTTAGCCAAGGAATGGTTACATAGGGATCCTACGCAACTAGTAATTGATAAATTCATGGGTAAGGATAGCTTTCTCATTCCTCCATAGGTGTAAGCCAATGGAATAATGGCTGTATTACCAGTTCACCCTTACTGTGGGTGCAAACCAGTTCCATGTGAGTTCTTTGGTTTGAGGATGAGCGAGGAAGCCCAAGAATTTTAAAAAAATGTTTTTTTAATTACCTGACTCGAGTTGGTGTCTGCATAGCCCCAGAACGTCATTCCATAGCTAGCCACTGAAGCAGCTTTGTCAAAAGATCCATTAAGATAAGAAGGCAGTACCACAGTCCTTTTGCATCGGACAAAAAGTGTTAGATCTCTTACCTACCTCAGAGCACAAAATGCTTTCACGATGGTGTGGACGTTATTAAATAGTAGAGAAGACAGGTTCCTATAACTATAAGGCCACTCAGCCAGACAGAAGGTTTAAAACCAATAACTACAACATCAGCCTCCTAAAGGAGTGGGAAGAGGACCCGGTAGAATCTTCTTCTGTCCTAATGGCAACGCTATTGCTGAAGAAACATCTGAATGTAACTTGATCCCCTCTGATTTACTCGAGCGGCTAAATGCGATGCCTACCCCCTGCCCTAACATCCCAACTTTGCTTGACTGAATTTGCATCTAAATTTGTTCTGCCCCAACATCCAGACCTTGCTGGATGTAATTTTGCTTTCAGATTCATTCCGCTCTAACATCCAGACCTTGCTGGATTTAATTTTGATTTTAAAATATTTTTGGCCCAACATCCAGACTTACTTGATTTCAAATGGTTTTGTTGCATTTTGGCAGTCCTCCACGGTGTCCCAGATTCCCCTACCCCGCTTCTTGCTTTTCCCTTACCCGCCATACCCCTCATAACCCGCATCCTGCCCTGAACGCTGATTCGGCCTTAGGCCCACTAAAGTTCACCAACCAGGGCAGCCCCCTGCTCAGGCAGCCCTTGGCTAAGGGCCACAAGGCAAAGGGCAGCTCCTGTAGAAGCAGCTCCAGACCATGTTTGCCCGTGCCCGTCTGGGAAGTCGACCAGCTGTCAACCAGCAGCAACTAACTAGTTTTGTCCGGGTGGGGAGTACAGAAATTATTGTATTCCAAAACCACTACCACTCTTCTCACCTACATAACTTAGCACACCAAGGTTATCCAGCTAGTAAGTAGTATTCTTATCACCGCTCTGCACCAAGCACTTAATTCCACTACATTTCATATATCCCCATTTGTAAGCGTTTCTCCCTCTACCTTCTTCATGTACTGTTGTGTCCCCATTTAGGCGGTTCTCCCTCTACCCAGGTATATCAAATCTAGGTGTTCTAAGTGCTGCTGTGCCTCAAACTGCAGGCATTTATTTCACTTGCCGAGGGTCTCAAATCTAGGTAATTCAGTTGGCGGCTGTGTCACTGGTTTAGATGTTACTACTAGTTACAGGTGCCCAAGACTAATACTAAAGGTATGTATAACTCGCACCACATCTGTGGACACATGCTGCAGGCACGGGTCCACATCCATGCACTCTAGAATGCAGCTATAGTTATGCAAATCCGTTCTAGCGGCTCATATAGCCGTTTACACTGAAACCCCTGACGTACCTTAACACCTCTGCCATTAGTATACAGCGACAACCTATAAAAATAAATTTGGTTTAGTTGGGCACACATAGAATCTCCTGCACTAGCACTCTATCTGAATACATCACCCTCCTAAGTCCTAACCTGGCAGAATGCATGCACGCATCGTAAACCTAACTCTTAGATTCTCCCATACATGGACTTCGGTCCTCGAGGGCGTTCCAAATACAAAGCGCATTGATGCCATTCAAATGGGAAAAGGTTGCTATATAAATGATGATTACAATGCAATGCAATACAATGTTTTTTAATAGTGAACCTGGGTGAGTGAAAGGTGTCAACCACATTTGCACACTTGCAGGCAAAGTAATTAATCTGAGGCCTTATCGGATTCCACAGGCAAGAAAGGAAGTAGTCCTCAAGGAGTTGGGGAAAATGCTAGCCGCAAAAATAATTGAACCATCACAGAGTCCTTGGTCATCTCCATTAGTCCTTGTGGCCATACCAGATCACTCTTGGAGGTATTGTATAGACTTCCAGAAGTTGAATGCTATGTCCCATTTTGCCAACTGATGCCTCGGATCAATGATCTCATCGACAGACTGGGACCGGCTGTCTACATTGGCATGATTGATCTAACCAAGGGCTATTGGCAGGTGCCATTGAACCCTTTTCTCCACACACAAAGGACTGTTTCATTTCAAAGTTCTTCCCTTCGGACTTCATGGGGCCCCTGCAACCTTTCAGCGGCTGATGGACCAGATACTGTGGTGCTTTTCCCACTTCTGTGGTGTGTATCTGGATGACATCATGATCCACAGCAAAACCTGGGAGGAACACCTGTTTCACTAGTATGAGATCACCCACGCTTTGAGACCAGCGGGCCTTACCACTAATCCCAAAAAGTGCCATCGAGCACAGTCTGCAATAATATATCTAGGCTTTTTTGTGGGAAATGATCTAGTCCATCACTAGTTAGAAAAAGGTCAGGGCTGTGCAGGAAACACCTCCCCCAAAGACCTAGAGAGAGCCAAGGTCCTTTTTGGGGCTTACTGGGAATTACCCGAAATGCATTCCTAACTATTCGGTCATAACATCTTGCCTCACTAATAAATTGAAAAATTCTGACCCACAAACACTGCAATGGCAAAAGAAAGATCAGGCTAGTTTTAATAAACGGAAACACATCTTATGCAGCGAGCCTGTCCTGAAGAGTTTATCCTTCAGACAGATGCCTTTCAAAGTAGGGATAGGAGCCGTTTATCTCTAGTATATGACAGGATAGAGCATCCAGTTTTATACCTCAGTCGGAAGCTCTTTCCAAGGAACAAACTTGAAGCCCTAGCAATTAAGTGGGCAGTGTTTTATTAGAAGTATTACCTGACAGGTAGAACATTCACACTAATAACTGTCCACTTGCATGGCTCAGTCTGAGGAAAGATACAAGCCCAAGGATAATGCGCTGGTTGATCACTATACTTTCTGTTATGTAGAGCACAGAAAGGGCAAATAACAGGGACATGCCGATTTCCTTTCTCGATTTCCCTTAGAGGGCGATGGGGAATCCAGCAGCATTAGGGGAAGGGTATGTGACGATTCATACTGTGTCGTCACTTATCCCCAAGGGGGACCTCTTTCCCATGAGGCTATTGAGGGGCAGACACTACCAAATAGTCCCTCTAGGGGTGTATAATGCGGGAGGGCTTTCTGGGGTGGGACACCCTCTGGGTACAAGGACGGCCACCTTGGGTGCAGCCCATTGATTGTTGTCACTCCCCAACATTCCCTATCCCTTCCCACTGTCCAGAACCACTTTATAGAGAGCCAACACATTTACTGTTGCCTTACTGGAGATAGACCTAAAGCCAAAAGTACTAGGATGAAGAAGAACACAGGAAACAAAGATCATGGACTGTGCATGTACTGGTACAAGGTCGTTCCGAGGAGGCACAACAAGCCACTTGTTAACAGACAAATTACTTTTACAATCTGCATGGGAGAACTCAATACAATGTATAAAAAGGAACAAAAGACTACCAAATGCGACAAAGCACAGCCGTGTCAAACCCTGCCGAGCCTGGTAGCAGTTGTGGAGGCGAACCAGCATGAGAGATCCAGGTGCTGCTGAATGACTGGGGGGGGGAAGAGGATACCAGTGACGTGCCGTGGGAGTCCTCCACAGGTTTTGCAGGAGTGAACCCGGGCAGCAGACCAAGCAAATAAGCGCAGCCGCAGAACAGATGTAGTAGGTACAGCGCAGCCAACAGAGTCACGGCAGTGAACCGGCAGAGACCTGCGGTCCCAGCATGTCCCTGTGGTATACCGCCATTTCATTTACACCTGTTTTTACAATTGGTGTTTTTCTGCAACATTTCTCATGGAAAAACATTTTAAAATTCTTATGGCGGAGGGGGGGGGGTCAGGAATAAAATAAAATATTAAACACATGTCGTAAAAGCAGGTGTTGATGAAATGACATAGAAATGTTCCTGTGATGTACCACAATCCCAGACAAGATAATGGAAGGTACGTAAGACACGGATGGGATGCAAGGGTAGAAGGGAGGCTGGTTCACGAAGAAATCTCTCGACTCAGAAGTGGGAAGCCTGCTAACCAGAGAAGGGTCTGGGACCCGAAAGCAGATACCCGGAGAGTAAGAGGAAATATTCCTTGTCATAATGGGAAAGAGAAAACCACTGACCGCCAGAGAAGGGTCTGTGACCCAAAAGTGAACATAGAGCATTAGAGGAAATCTTCCTCGTCACAGTTGGAAAGAGAACCACTGATCACCGTAGAAGGATCTGGGACCCCAACAAGATTTGGAGCTTTGCTAACTGTAAACCAGAGTGGCAAAGCGTACATCAAGCTGGAAGCAGTGAGAAAGAACTGTCACAATGCCAGGAGAAGGGAGTCATTCTCCTGGTACCGAACTAAGAGTGGTGATAAAAACACCAGGGGAAGGGAGTAATTACGCCTGGCCTTGTTGTGAACTGTGCCAAGCAATACCAGGAGAAGGGAGGCATTCTCCTGGTACCAAGCCAGGAGCTGTGCTGGAGACGCCAGTTGAAGGCAGTCATCACGCCTCCCCCCCGCCCCCCTGGCTTTATTGGAAACTGTATAGAGCTACACCAGGAGAAGGGAGTCATTCTACTGGAGGCAAACCTCATAAGGGCTGTGTGAAACCCACAAGCCAGGGGAAGAGAGGCATTCCCTTGCTATTTTTCATTGCAAGAGAATGTTTGTTTGGACTCCTATATTTATTTATAGCAGCGTGCAAAGCCCATAGGCATCTAAGCGCAGGTTACACATAGTGGTAAAGAATAAGGATAGAAACAGTACAATAGTTAGTTGAAGAGATGCGTTTTAAGCTTTTTTCTGAACAGTGCGGTGGGATGGTTCAGCTCGCAAGTGAGCGGGAAGGTTGTTCCAGAGGCTAGATGCGCAGACTGGGAAATTTGAGCCTCCTGCCGTTTTGCAGTTAAATCTGCTATAGTCAGGCAATGCTTGTAGGCAGATCGCTGAGCCCTCATAGGGGCTTGTCTTAAGTTTCTGGCTGAGGTATGTCAGTGCATGGTTAGATAAGCAATGGTGGGTGAATTTGATTCTCTCTCCGACTGGTAGGCAGTGAGCACATCTCCTGGCTTCAGAGATGTGGGCATGTTTTCCCAGGTCCATCGTTGCCCAAAGGGCACTGTTCTTTTTTTAAAAAACGTTCTTTATTATTATTTCAGAATACCAAACACAAAGGAATAACCAAACCCTCCTAACTCCCCCCCACCCAAACCCCCAACTGCAGACTCACAACTTGCCATCCAGCGCATAACCCATTCAGTGTCCATTTTAATACCCCCTTTAGCCAACTGTACACTGTCTGATGTTGCCCATCACATACACCGGACATTCCCCAATAGTGTATATATTCCGCCACCCTCTCAATCATCTAGAGCAGAATCATGGGATCAAGCTGCCAGGGCCGTACCCATCCGGTATTGTCTATAGGGGGTCCAGTAATCCAACGGCCAACTTGCACTTGGAAGTGTAGAAGCGTACATGGTTTCCCGTTGTTCACATAAGTCCATACAGTCCAGACATTTAGCAAAGGTGGAGGGGATGCTTTCCCCCATGCTCTAGCCACAAGATATCCAGCTATCACAGATGCCATACCCAACAGCCTCCTCCCAGTATGAGTGCCCCCTTCAATCAATGCCAAGAGCCACACTTCAGGAAAGTATTCATACATTGATGGCAACATCAGCGACATGGCCTCTTCAATATTCCCCCAGAAAGCCCCAAGTCTTGGGCAGCTCCAACACACGTGATAGAAGTGCGCCCTCTCTGACCCACATCTTTTACATGCCGAGGAACGCTCCGCAAAGCATTTACTAACAGTGAGCCGAGTGTGGTAGGCCTGGTGTATGTACTTGTAATGGATGAGCCTATACCGGGAGTTCAACGAGATATGCTGCGTTTGTGAGCAAATATGCTTCCATTGCTCCTCCCCTAGAACCTTCCCAAGAGCAGCCTCCCAATTGGTCTTAACCGAGAGTTCTTGCGTCACCCTCCCCTCCCTTACCAGCTTATAGATAGTAGATACTACCTTTACAGATGTTGCTGGGTGAACTTTAGAGCATAAAGTAGGTTGACGACGCAGGGCTTGTGGAAAACTCGGCCATTTAGCCTTAAGAATACTCCACAGCCTATAGTACTGAAACAAGGTCACTGCATCCGTGTCACCTCTAGCGACAAGTTCATCCCAGAGGATAAATCGTCCGTCTATCACCAAGTCCCCCAGGGTTTGCACTCCAAGCGCCTGGAATCGCCCCTTGAAGGATCTCTCAAACGTAAGCGGGACCCCTATTACATTATACACTGGCAACTCAGGCACACAATGTGGATCAGTTTGCAGTAATAAGATGATCTTTTCCCAGGCCCTACAGGTAATCTCCACCGGCTAAACCTCCCCATTAGGCACTGCGTCACTGTTGCCCCACAGAATACCCAAAAGAGTAGATGGAGGGGCCAGAGCCTTAGCCAACCTAGCATGCAGAACTGCAATGTCCAGGGGATCCCAACCAGATATATATTGCACCTGTGCTGCTAAATAATAAAGATATACATCAGGGTATTCCAAGCCCCCCTCCCCTGTACGGTCTAGTGAGAGTAGCATACGCGATCCTAGCCTGCTTGCCCACCCAAACCAATTTTGTCATTAATTTTTTAATATGAGCCCAATAACTAGCAGGAGGCCATATCGGTACATTATTATACACGTAAAGAAGTCTGGGCAGTATCACCATTTTCGCCAAAGCAATCCGGGCGGCCTGTGACAAAGGGAGCCATCTCCACATCTCCACGTTCTCTTCGAAGACCTCCAACGGACAAAGGTAGTTATCTTTATATAGCTTCTCCTTGACCAAGGACACCATAATACCAAGATAACAGATACCATCCGGAAACCATCAAAATTCTTCGCTCACATCCACCCTCCGAACCAACGGGGTCAGAGGCAGCATCATCGACTTCTCCCAATTAATCTAAGGCCAGATAATTCCCCAAACCTAGCCACTTCCTGCATCAGTGGAGGCAAGTTCTGTTGCAGATGCTTAACATAGAGTAGAACATCGACGGCATACAAAGAAATAACAGACAGGGGCGTGTACGCATGTTTACCCCTCTGGGCATGAGATGCTCTAACATGACATGCAAGAGGCTCCATTGCCGGCGCAAATAACACCAGGGAAAAAGGACACCGCTGCCTCGTGAGGGATATATCACTGCTGAGACCAGACCATTAGTGTATACCGCTGCCCTAGGCGCCGAGTACAGGAGTTTAATCCACTGAATATACCCAAGACCCCGTCCAGACCGCCGAAGGACTTCAAACAGAAAAGGCCACTCTACTGAATCAAACACCTTTTGAGCGTCCAAGGTGGCCACAACCATCGGTATGTCCGGGTTAACGTTATGCATCAGGGTAATTAAGCGCCGAAGATTATTTTGAGTAGACCGCCCAGGGATAAATCCCACCTGGTCTGGCAATACCAAGGCAGGCATATGAGGAAGTAACCGCCTAACGAGAACCTTGGCCAGGATTTTGTTGTCTGTGTTCATAAGCGAGAGCGGCCGGTAAAATGATAAACGCTGGGGGTCCTTCCCGGGCTTCAATAGCAAAGTGATCAGAGCAGATCTGGTGGAGTCAGGAAGAGTACCGCTGGCCATAGCACCGTCATACATAGCCAGGAAATGGGGAGTAACCAAGTCTATGTAAGCCTTATAAAACTCAGCCGTGATACCATCTATACCCGGAGCCTTCCCGTTGGAGAGCGACAATATAGCCTCACAAACCTCTTCTTCCGTGATAGGCTCGTTTAGGGCGCCACCCTGTTCCGGATCCAGCCAGCCTAAAGCCACTTCATCCAAATACTGCAGCAACGCATCGTGCTCGGGAGCGGGCCGTGACTTATATAGCTGTTCATAATACCACCAGAACCTCTCATTTTTCCCGGCTACATCCCATATACAACCCCCATCACCCACCTCTATTTCACTTATACAAATGGAAGGACGCTCTTTCCGAATATGCCCATGCCAGTGTCTTACTAGGTCTATCCCCCTCCCCGTATTTCACTGTTTGTATAGGGTCCCCCAGGTATCTATCCTCACCAATCGCCAACTCCTGCAGTCTCCCCCTAAATCGCTTCAGCTCCCTGCGGAGTTCAGGGGTATCCCGGGTGCTCTGCTTCATTTCACCCTCCCTAATCTCCCCCTCTAGCTTCCTCATGGACCTTCTGATGGTTTTCAACACACCCCCTTCCTTAGAAATACAGCACCCCCTTATATAGACTTTAAACGCTTCCCACACTATGCCCGGATCAGGGACTGACCCTACATTG
Source organism: Ambystoma mexicanum (assembly GCF_040938575.1). Taxonomy (NCBI): domain Eukaryota; kingdom Metazoa; phylum Chordata; class Amphibia; order Caudata; family Ambystomatidae; genus Ambystoma; species Ambystoma mexicanum. The sequence goes on along the minus strand of NC_090932.1, from coordinate 1,265,782,279 downwards.
GACTGAAAAGACATGTCAACATCCTTCTCAATCTTGCACCGAAATACCCCATCTTGAAGCACAGCTGCGCAAAATCACCAGCACAAGGAACTAAGTGAACAAGCCACAAAGTTAAACTTGACCACCACAGGAGAGTGGTCCGACAAGGTCCGGGGGAGAATACGCGCCTCAGATGCTGCACCCAACATGCGCCCGGAGGCCATCACATAATCTATCCTGGTCGAGCTCCCATGCACTCCCGAATAGAACGTAAACTCCTTATCAGTGGGATGCAACTTGCTTCATACATCATGCAAATCATGAGTCGAAGCAATATTATTCCATGCACAAACCGCATGCGGCAGGTTCCGCTGCATCGACATGGCTCTGTCCATATCTAGCGTGAGTGCCATATTAAAATCACCAGCCCGTACCGTATCATACCCAGGAAATTTATGGAGATGACTTGCACATGTATGGAAAGACTCTGGAGAGTCCATGTTTGGGGGATACACATTCACAACCAGAAGCTTCAACCCCATTACTTCCCCTGCCAGTATTAAAAACCTACCCTCCTCATCCAATATCTGATCGTGAAATCTGTATTGCAGCGACCCATGTATGTATGTAGCAACTCCCCTGGAATGAGAGGAATAAGAAGAGGAATACCTATGAGAGCCCCAACCCGTCAAGCTCGGGGGTGTAATGCCTCTCGCTAGATGGGTCTCCTGAAGACATAATATATTCACCCCATGATTCCTACAGTAATTACTTATCAACCGTGTCTTCTTCTGGTTGGTGAAACGCTGTATGTTCCAGGATATCACTGCCACACTATTCCCAAGGCTACTACTGATTGAAGCCAAAACCTAGCATCCAATATATAAGAAGCAGACCACTCTTTCCTGCATCAAAAACAGTCAACCCTGATGCAACCCTTCCTACACCAATTACTCTCCTCAAGCACCCACCAGTGACCAAATACCACATGATCAACCTCTCCCAGGTGGCTAGCTCCTGCAGGCAAAGTCGGAGTCCACCCCCCTCCCAACCAACAACACTGTTAACCCACAACAAAACTCCTCTCCCCCCCACCCCGTCCCTCCCACGCCAGAAACAACAACCTACCGGCACCCCAACCCCTCCCCCTACCAACCCAACTAAACCCAACACACATCGCAGCATCTGCGGTAACTGGGGCACTGGGGGCAACCCAAGCATTCCTTATGGCAATGACCTACACACAACGGGGGGCGTGGTCTGCACGCATGGAGTGAAGCCGCGAATCCGCTGTGCCCCTGCCCAAGATCCTGAAGCCGCCGACACTACGGTGGCAGAATCGAAATAGCAGCTATAAAAAATTAAGAGGCACGAAGAGGAACCTTATTGCCCCACGCGGCCGAAATCCCAGTGTATATCGGAGCTGGCAAAGAGGATAACGGAGCATTTGAAAAAGCTCCCCTATGGCATCCAAGATGGCGGCAGAGGACCGCGAGGGCCGGACTGGGCGGAAGCAGATGAGATTGTGAACGTTTGCCCTCCGGATCGAGACGCACGGCAGAGACACGGAGTCCTGGGCTGAGACCCCACGGGGGAGAGCGATCCCCGCCGGAAGCCTGCCGAGGAGCTGGAGCGAAGACGAGACTGACGGAAGGAAAAAAGCCTACCCTTTCGGTGCTGTGGGGCGAAGAAGATCGAGGTGACCGGAGTCAGTCGACAGTCCCGAAAGGCTCGACACAGCACAGGGTTCCCTATCACATACAACTGGGCCCTTACTTCGCACCTGGAGGGCAGACAGTGGAACTGAGATTAGGACTACAGAGTCAAGACCTGCGGCCCGCCCTGTCCATCTGGAACCCTCCAATGGGGCCATGTCGCCTCCTAAGAACAGATCAAAGGCTGCCACGATGGACGCTTTCACAACTGCATTCCCGAGGCAGCAACCACAGCAGGAAGCAATCCCGGCAGCGGACCCGCCAACCTCGGCGTTGGACCCCCGAGACGCTCAAATCTTGCAGGCGATTGCAGCGCTACGCACATCTATGGAAGGCATGATCGGAGAAATCAGGTCAGATATACAACTGATGAGACAAGATGCCCGCAACCTGATGGAAAGGGTAACTATAACTGAAACGTCCCTGCAGGAAACCAGCGAAGACACACAGGAGCTAAAGGCGAAAGTCCAGGAACTGGAACAGACAGTGGCTAGACTAGAATTCCGCTCAGATGAATCGGAGGGACGGGCCCGCCGCAGCAATGTCCGTATCCTCGGAGTTCCGGAGGACATGGAAGGCCCAAACCCCACCGAATTCATCGAAACGCTGCTGCTTCAAGAAATTGGGGCAGGCTCACTTACCCAGGGGTTCTCAGTGGAGCGGGCTCACAGATCCCTCCACGCCCGATAATTGCAAAAATTCTGAATTTCCGTGACATGGAAGTGATATTACGGTTCTCAAGGGAAGGAGGGGTGATAAAGAGGAATGGCTCTGTAATAGTTATATACCCAGACTACACCCCCGCGGTGCAACGATCGCGGAATTCCTTCATACCTATAAAGGCCAGGTTACGGAAACTCAACCTGAAATACATGTTGTTGTATCCGGCGAGACTTAAGATACTAAACAAAGGGAAGGCAGTCTTCCTAGAAACCCCAGCTGCCGCCAATATGTGGCTTGAGCATAATTACCTGGCCGACGACACTGAAGAACCTGAGAAGGGGTCCATATGACTAGGGAATGACTGAATCTATGGAAGGTACCGCACCGACAAGCTGGAGATAAGGTCAGCGAAACATCACTCAACGCTGCAACAAGCTGAAGTCTTGATAGGGCAGGAGCACGAAGGCCCAAGCGTGAGACCGTCAACGACCCACCCCGCCTAGAACAGTGCAGGCCAAATGCCTACACACCACCCGTACCGAAAGGCCTGGAGAGGCCCCCGAGGCTCGGGAGCCCCTGAGCGTCGCGAGTTCAAAAAGACTGCTGGGGGCAGTTACTTGTTTTGTTTTTCGGTTAATGCATCCCCCACGTTGGAGGATGCGAAGGTTAGTAAGTCTCTGATGGTTAAGCCTACGACAAGGGACGGGAGGACGGAGGCTCTGAAGATATTGGACCTAAGCCTATTACAAACGGGGAGAGATGGGGACACAGCTGCATCAGCATACAGCCCTTGCAGGAGTGGGATTGCTCCCAGACCCCCTAAGAGACCACCATGGTTGTACAAATCAAGATAATGACGTGGAATGTGCGGGGCCTGGGCACATATCTCCGCAGAAACAGAATCAAGTCCTACCTGCAGCGGAAGAAGGTGGACATTGCTCTACTACAAGAGACACATTGCTCTGCCGAGTTGGAGGCGAAGCTCAACGAACACTGGGTGGGACAGGGTTTTGGGGCCTCCTATTCCAGATTTGCAAGAGGGGTCTACACCTGGATCGGCCCCCACGTACCTTTTCAACTCAGTAAAATGGATAAGGATCCTGAAGGCAGATATGTGCTACTATGGGGGACACTTGAACAAAGGGAAGTGTGTATAGTGAACTCATACTTCCCCAACAATAATATCCCACTACACCTGAAAGATCTGAGCTCCAAAATGCTACAGTACAGAGATGCCTTCTTTTTATGGGGAGGGGACTTTAACTGCGTCCATGATCCAATGCTAGACAGGTCCAGCCCCACAACGAAGGGCCCTTCAACGGCCACCAAATCCCTGAAAACCACGACCAATGAATTGGACCTGGCGGACGTCTGGCGGGAGCTGCATCCAGGTGAGAGAGGCTACTCATTTTACTCGTCTCCACATGCCCTCCATACCCGGCTAGATTACCTCTTTGTGGGCAGGGAACATTTACCTCAGATGGGGAGTGCGCAATATCTGGGAAGAACTATTTCAGATCATTCGCCACTGTTAATTGAATGGAATCAGACCAGCCCAAATTGTCCATAGACAATTTCATAACCGAAAACACTGGGAGTGTAGAGCACGTCAGCATGCTATGGGACGCCCTGAAGGTAGTGGTGCGGGGGGAAGTTATTGCTAAAGCGGGCTGTATTAGGAGACTTCTGCGCAGAGAGCTGGACGAAGGAGAATTGAAAATCACGGCCCTGGAGGCGGTCCCGATAGGCACCCCAAAGAGAGAAGAAGATCTTAGAAGCTTGAGGGAGAACTGCAGCGATGCATGGAACAGGCTATCAAAATTCGATTTTACTACTAGAACCAATAGGACACATGCCGAGGCAGACAAACCCGGCCGACTGTTAGCTTGGCTTTGCAAAAAAGAACACGCCAGACATATAACCACTGTATTGAAAGACAAACTTGATGAAACTCACAACACTCAACAGCGTGTCAATGACACCTTTAAGAATTTCTACGAACAATTATATTTCCATGCGGACCAGATCCCCCGAGATCAAATACAGGACACTTTAGACGAGATATGCTTACCCAAATTAACCCCTGCACGTTCTGAGGCTTTAGATGGGGACATCACATCTGATGACATTATGGAGGCAATTAGATCCCTGGCGACGTGTAAGACCCCGGGCAGCGATGGGTTGCCCCCAGAGTTTTACAAGGCATTTGAACCCTCCTTGACGCCACTATTGCTTGAAGTCTTCCGAGAATTCTATGAATGCGGGACCCTCCCCGTTAGCATGAGAGAAACTTTGGTGGTCCCCATACTTAAACCCGACAAACCCACAGACAGGTGCGACTCTTACCGCCCGATTGCGATGATAAATTACGATGTTAAAATACTTACGACAATCCTAGCCAACCGACTAGCCAGAGTAATTGGAGACTTAGTGCATGAGGACCAAAACGGTTTTATACCAGGTCGTAATACGACCATGAACCTGCGTAGGCTCCAACATATAATAACTAATACTGACACAAGCAAAGAATGGTATGCACTACTGTCCCTAGATTCTATTAAAGCATTTGATTCAATATATTGGGAGTGGCTAATGGTGGTCCTGGAGCGGTTTGGTTTTGGTCAGGGGTTCATTAGATGGATCAAAATACTGTACAATGGACCGAGGGCACGAGTAAAATCTGGGAGATATGTATCAGAGTCGTGGGACATCCGCAGATGTACCAGGCAGGGGTGCCCACTCTCACCCATGCTGTATATATTGGGCCTGGAGCCCATCGCTCTCTTTTTTAGGCAGCAATTTTTCGATGCAGGAATTTGAGTTGGAGGGGTAGACCACATCATCTCCTTATATGCCGATGACGTGCTGATATATGTCAATAATCCCCTTCTCAATGTACCAACAATGCTGGACGTTTTAGACAATTACGCCAAGGTCTCGGGCATAAAATTCAGCAGAGCCAAGTCCTGCTTGTTCCCGCTCGCGGGACTGAAGGGAAAGGCCATTACGGAACTTCCTCTGGTGGGCATAACCTGGCAGACCACTTCATTCCGATACCTTGGGATTCAGATTCTACACACCCCAGAACTAATGCACGATCATAACACTAGAGCGAAGATCCCAGCGCTACGTATGTCCATGGGGTTCTGGTCTAAGCTGCCTTTATCCATGATGGGCAGGGCCTCCATACTCAAAATGATTGTCCTCCCCAGGTTCCTGTATGTGTTCCAAAATGTCCACTTCTATATTACCAAACCTTTGTTCCGTTTGCTGGACACAATAATCTGGGATTTCCTATGGGGGAGGGGCAGGCACCGGGTGGCCCTGTCCACATTAGTCTTACCATACAAATCGGGTGGGATCCAACTGCCTAATTTAGAGAAATACTACCTGGCCGCCCAGTTGGGCTTTATATCAAAATGGTTAGCAGATGAGGTCACTTCAGAGACCCCTCTGTTGCAGTCCATGATCTCCCCGTTACGCTTAAAGGAATTGATCTGGGGCCCTCAGACCCTGATAAACAACCCACCCTTCCTGGTGACCCTGGGTACGAAAATATGGTACAGAACCTCAGTGATTATGAAACTAAAGCAAACATATTCCCCGGAAATGCCACTGCTCTCGGAGTTGAATAAGACCGATACCGATCTAAATAGTGTCAGGCTCTGGGAGGGAAAAGGAATCTAAACGTGGGGAGACCTGTATGAAGGGGGGACCTTTCGGGAGTTCTCCGAGTTACAGGCGGGGTATGATATTCCCTCCAGTCCCTATGGTATCGGAAGATTAGACCGTTTGCCCGAACGAACTGGGAAAATTGGCCAGACGAACCAGACATGAACCCCTTTATAACGCTGCTTTACAGTTTAGGAGAGGGTGGAAGAGTAGTGTCCCAAATATATGGCCATCTAAGTGATACACCTAACCCCCGAAGCGCAGAACTAGGGACCACATGGGAAACTGATATAGGGCGGGAACTAACAGATAGAGAATGGGACAGGGCACTGTCATTCTCTGGAGAGGTCTCTAGAAATCACCGATTTGGACTGATCCAGATCAACGTGTTATACCGCACCTATCTGACCCAGAGTAGAATGGCCAAATTCAACAACAGTGTGCCGCCAAACTGCACTTGGTGTGGAGCTGATAACGCGGACTTAATCCACATGCTATGGACCTGCCCCAAGACCCAGACTTTCTGGTCCAAAATAAAACAAATGTGCGAGGAGGCGGGTCACACCAGGTATGAATGGACCCCACATGAGTGTCTCCTGGGCACCTACCCTAGGTTAGCTAAACTCAAACATTCAGTCAAACTAATGGACTTGGCATGCATAATGGCGAAAAGGACTATGGCTATGTCATGGAAAAAACCTGCAGGTCCGATTTTCACAGTGTGGCGTAAAGAACTTGAGAAATGGGCGAATGCCGAAACAAAGGCTTGGGAAGAGAGCGTAACCAGGTCTACTGAAGATTCGAGTATGGTGCTCGTCGCATGGAAAGATACCATGACAAAACTGTTCCACTCCCCTGATGATAAACCTCCTTGAATAACCCACAGGAAGAACACCCGACCACTGCGGAAAAAAGACACCAGCTTCTATAGGTCCATCGTGAGACATAGTGACCCCCTGGCCTGGTCCATGTACCCCCCCCTTCCCACGACAGGAGCATCCGCCATATCGGTCACCAGTGAAACTAGACTTGGCTTGACACCGGAGACAGTTAGTGTTCATTGTTGTTTGTACTTATTGTTTAACATGTTGCAGTATAAGTATGCAGATTGTTTATTGATACTGAAGCTGGCACCAGAATGAGGTGCAGTGTTTGTGAATATAACAAAATGCCAATAAACAAATTTTAAAATAAATGACCTACACACAACTTATCTTCCCCACATCCCCCGACACTCCAAGTTAAGCATACAATAACCTCCCACACATATGCCAATTCACAGACTGCAGGATATCAAAACCGTATCAAGCCGGGTGTCGTGGCGACCCCTTAGACTCCGGCAAATTCCTCGCAAATTGTTCTGCAGCCTCTGGTGCAGTAAACACCACCACAGTCCCATTGTGCTGCACTCCCAACTTGGCCAGGTACATCATAGAGTACTTTATTTCTTTACGCTTCAGGATACTCTTGGCCACTTGAAAGGATTTCCTTTGATCCTGAACTGCCGGACTGAAATCTGGGAACAGCCATATGGTGGAGCCCCCCATCGCAGCTCCCCCTTCTCTCGAGCTGCTCGTAATAGAACATCTCTATCGCGGTAACAAAAGATTCTCGCAATGATGGGGCGTTCCGGGGCACCCGGGGGTGGTCTGGCTGCCGAGGAAAGATGGGCCCGCTCCACCATATACATATTGGACAGCGAAGGATTGTCAAGCACATCCAGCAACAATTGTTCCACAAATTTCTCCATGTTATCAATTTGTGTAGACTCCGGAACACCGACAACTCTAATGTTATTCCTCCTCGAGCGCCCTTCCAAATCCTCATTTTTGGCCCCTATTTTCTTCACCACTTGTTGTAGACTGGAGACCTCGCGCTGAAGGACCGCAACGGCATCTTCAGTCGTCCCGATTCTCTGCTCTGCCTCCTCCATACGCCCGCATAATTTCTCGATTTGCACCGCAGAATTATCCACCTTGCAAGTGAGGGTGTCTATTTTAACCCTCAACGTGTCCGTGCTCGCCTTAAGAGCCAGCAGGGCCTGATTCAGAGCGGCCACATCCACCTGTTCAGAAGGCGGAGCCCACGACATGGCAGCCGGGGCCTGGTCCGCACGTGCGAACATATCCAGTCTCGCCTGCTTCTTCCGATTGCCCATACCTCCCACGCAGGGCACAGCTGCCAGTCCCCCGCTCCGGACCTCCGTATATCCGGGCAATCACCGTATTGGGGCTGAGCCTAAGCGTACCCGCGCCACCAATCAGGATATATCATAAGACGCTTCCCCCGCCCCAAGCGAAGAAGCACACCACTGCCCAGCCCCCCTGGCACTCCAAGATATTCCGCACAGCTCTCAATGCTGTCCAGGGGCAATATCCAACAGGAGGCAGCATACCCACCAGGGCCCACTCCAGTTCCTAGGGTAGTTAATCCTCTTTTAGATCAGAACGCTATAAGGGTGCCAGTCCTGCCACCTGCCACTGAATCAGCAAACCATCACCAGCCTCCAGTCTATGCAATGTGCCAGCCTTCAGTGTCACTGCTCCCCCTCAGCCAACGATCACTGTTCCAAGCAGGTATGATAGCTGCTCCATCACCAATATTTGTCTCTACGGTCATTCACTGGACAGCCCTGCACTGAACACAGAAACAAGTGCTAAATATGGGAGGCACAGCTCAGAGAATAACTCAGTTCAATTACCTCCTCGCTCAGAGCCAAGGTCGTAATAAGGGGCCCGCAGGCACCCGGAGTCCACTATCACATGTATATGCTGCTCCTCTGCGCATTAAGAGCCCACCTTCACCAGTATTCCGCCCGCGCAGACACTCCGCTGCCCGCCTTCGTCCTGGCAGCCAGCAAACGCCCACGGGTTCGGAAGGGACAAGACCTTCTCAAATCTTCACCCGCACCGGCCGCTTTGCACTCCCCGCCGGCTCCGTTGCAGCGTTATGCAACCAGATGTATCTGCGTCCCTTGAGTTCACAGCAGCCGCCTCCCCTGTACTCAGGGCAGCCGCGGTCTCCGCGCCGCCGTCCAGATAGCCAGTACTGGCTGGACCCTCCAGACCCTCGCCCACTGCGGCCGTAGTACTTTTTGCACCAGCTCCGTCGCAGTATTAGCACCTTCCAGGCTCTCCAGAGCCCTCTCCAGCCACCTCTGAGCAAACAGGACAGGCGCCGTCACCACACATGCCATGGCCCGCCAAAGCGGGGGAAACAACCCTTCCCCCACACACCTCCGCCTCCAGCCGCCACTCTGCTCCCGACAGCCTCTAAAAGGGGGAATTTTCACCAACGCCCCAATAGTCACCTGCATGGGAGATCCAGAGACACTTTCCCACTGTGCCTGGGTGGCGAGGACAGGGGAGACAGGATATTAAGGGAGGATGAATGAAGGTTGTTGCCGGAGCCTTTCAGGCAACCGCCATCTTGGTAAGCTGCGCAACAACGTCCCCCAAAGGGCACTGTTCTGTGTGACTTGTAGTTTACGTTTTTTTCTGAGGTGCAACAGAGTATTGAATTACAATAGTCCAGCTTGCAGATGAGTGCTCAAGCAACAGTAAGGTGATTTTCCGTGGAAACTGTTTACTTGCATTGATGAGCTTTGTGGCATAGGCTGAGGTTGAGGCGATGTGGTTGATCTGCCGAGACATAAGGGTGGCATCTAGGTAGACCCTCATACCCCCCAGTGTTTTTACTGCAGAAGTAACTGGGATTTTGTGGCCATCGATGAGGAAGGATTTAAATCTGTTGTCAGGTTTGGCGAGGCAGGCTGGGGAGCTGATTAGCCCTAACTGTGTTTGCGAGCAAGGCAGACCGCACAAAGAGTCAGCTATTCCAGGATGGCAGTTCAAGTGGAGGAGAAAGGCAGCTAGAACTGAAAGGATGACAAGGAGAGAAGTACCCTTGCCCTTGTCAACCCAGACCCGCGAAGCCCCTGCAAAAGGAATCATAAGACCGGGAATAACAGCCTGTGTGTTGCAGAACTGTTAAAACTGCAGGGAAAGACCAGCTGCAGAGTGGTCCGATGCCACATGGGTGCTCAATCAAAAGACCATGCTTGATCCCCTTTTGTTAAAACTACAAGTAATAGAGGGCCCTAGGAGAGCCCATCACAAGAGGTCAACGTGGTTATACAACAGTCGAGTAAAACCCCTTGTAGAGTCGAAAGTCTTTGACCCACAACTTAAACTGACTGGCGGCTTTAAAGGAAAGCCTGACTCGGTGCTAAAATCCACACTTGAGTAAACTGAATAAAAGCTAAGGCAAATGTGAACCCGGCTGTGGGATGCCTGTAAGGCGGGGTGGTGAACAGTAACCCTGTGAACATTGTGTTGGCAAGAGTGAACTCGGATGAGGGAAGCCCCACAGTAAAAGATAGTTTAAAAGGGCATTGAGACTTTTGAATACAACAGGTGAAATATTTTAAGTGAAAAGCCGTAGTGAACCTGACGGAGGGAGGGTAACATTCGAGAAGGGTCTCAGCCCGGAAGAGGGGGATCCAGGGATGAAAAATAATCACCCAACATACATACGGAAAGGAATTTTGAACACATCAGGCCCTCAGAGGCAAGAGACTTTGGGTAAAGAGACTGGACCACCGCAGATCCTGATATGGCTGAGAAGAATAATCGCCTTGTGCTGGAAAAGCCCATTTTTGTGCTGTGCTCTAGAGGCCCACCTTGACTTGTGCTAAAAACGTGGGGAAGGGCGACCTTGCTATACCATCCTGACTTATCATTTTTATGAACAGTTCTTTCTTTTTCTTGTGAACACTATACCACATTATTTTTGTAACGTAGCTGTAAGAGACTGCCAATAGGTTTTTAAGTGTAGGCCCTTTTACTCTTCGGTCCTGTCGCCTTTCCTCCATGCTGCATGGGTGTCCCTTGTAGGGACACGAGCCGGAACCTTTTTCACCAGAAAAAATCTTCTTCCCCTCTAAATTTAGAGGCACATGGGGGTGTGTACCTGGGAGCATGTGCTCCCCTGACTTCCCCACCGGCACCACTCCTCAGTCCTCTTTTCCACGTTGACGGGAACAGACCGCTTTCACCAGCGCTCCTGGGTTTTGCTTCGGCCTTGTAATTCCACACACTCTTCCCCGGATACTGTCTTTGTCTTTTTATTCTAATGTTTAAACAGGTACTCGGTCCTCTGGCGCCACGCTCATCCCCAGCGCATGTCAACATCCTTGGGCTTCAGCAGGTGTCCAGCCTACGAGGAGCTCTTCCCCACATCCGACCCCTACGCCTTGTGCCTCTGCTGCCTTGGCCCCAACTACGGCTGGGAGGGCTGTACTGCGCGCAATGTGCTTACACTGCAAACTTTGAAGAACAGGTTAGCAAGGTTGAGGGTGCTCTTCGAGAAGTCGCCTCCACAGGACTTGAAGAATTTCGTCAAGCACAGATCAAGGCCCCAGACAGGGCCGCTCTTATCCATCGCACCCTGCAAGGGCGACTCCTTCCCTAGGAAACGTTCAAGCGGGAGGGACCGTTCAGGTTCTCACACCAGCGCAGATACCGATGCTCATCCAGCTTCCGGCCGCCAGGGGTCGCTAGATCCTTCTGGAGACAGCGTAGAGCGACTGCAAGGTTCTTTTACCGGCTGCCTGCCCGAGGGGCTCCACCCTACTACCAGACAAATGTCTTATGGGGGCGCTTGTACGCAGCACTACTGGCGATTCAGCATAGGGCACTACGCCTACCAGGTCTCGTCCTGAGGTGCAGGGTAGGCCTCAAAATCCACCAGAGTCCAGGAGGAGGCCTGTCCCAGTGAGCCAGACACCACGACGCAGGCATGTGGCACGCAGTTCAACAAGATGGATGCCACGCCAGACAAGATGGCTGCTCGTCCGACACCAACCCCATTTGGGGAGCAGGTAGGATATCGAGTGTCCAGGTGGGACTGGTCTTTACCAGGTACATGACCTACCGCGTATCCTTCTACCTCGCAGGGTAGATACCACCTGCAACTAGCCAGGCAGAGTACGCACAGGCCCCCGCATCTGCCTGCTACTCCATCAATACCACCTGCCACCCCACCAGCCTGCGAGGACAGGTTTCTTGAGAAGTTCCTCACGCTGATAAGGTCCCCTCAGATGGGCTCCATCGTTCGGGATGTGATCAGGGACATGCTACCTTCAGTCCCTCCACCAGCAACCATAGTCATTCCTCCTATGGCTCTGGTGTCTCAGGCCCCATGTGCAGCCCCAGCTGCCCATGCCGGGTCCTTCGATTCCGGCTCCCCTGCCTCTTACAGTTCAGGCGGTTCCACACCAGCCCATGGCTCCCAGCACTCCTCCACCGGCAGAAGACCAGTCGGACACCCTGGTCGACACCGATGAGGAGGACGACCCCAACACACCATTGTCTGCCAAGCGCTTCCATGATCGACTTGCAGGTTTGGCTGAATACTTGTGGCTTCCACAACCTGAGGTTGAACAACCTGAGGTGGGGGTCCTGGCCGAAGTCCTCACTCTACGCCCTGCGACGAGAACAGGGATTCCGATGCAGAAGGAAGTTGTCGCCTTGGCCAAAAAGGGATGGCTGAATCCCCATTCAGCGCAGCCCACCAACAGGCGCCTCGACACCAATTACAGGCAGTTGGCCAGGCACACCCTCTTCAACACTCCTCAGTGATTGCCATGGCTTCCATATAATCAAAGCCTCAGTCTTCATTGGCCACCTCCTCTTCAGCTCTGCTAAGCAAGCAGGAGAAGTTCTTAGAGGCGTATGGAAAGGTATATTCCAACGCCTGACTACACCTTCGTCAAGCTGATGTGGATACCATGATTGCAGCCGTTAACCAGAGGCTTTGGCAGGAAATAGCCGACATCCTTCCAGAACTTCTGGTGCACAGTCAAGCACGCTTCAGGGCGGAGCCGGCAGAAGCAAAGATGGTGGCTCAAGACATCATGCAGTCCACAGTGGCGCATATTGACACCTCAGGCTGGGCCATCTGCATTGTCACAGACATGAGAAGGACTGCTTGGCTCCGGGCTACCAAGTTCAACCCGGACATCCAGGAGCGCATATTGGACCTTCCATTCAAGGGTAGCAACCTCTTTCATGCCACCACTGACGAGAAGCCAGACTGCAAAATCCTTATCCATCCTTACAAAGTCCACGCCCAAGACCTACAGTCAAACACACCAGCATTCCGACAAGGGTCAGGCCTTTGGCGGGTTCCGGGGCTTCCAGGAATGTCGGTCCAGACAGCCGGACCGCTCTCTGAGTCAGTTCCGCCGCAAACAGCACAAGGTGGGGTCTAAGGGCTTTTTTCAGTCCCCAGCCTCAGAGGGGGAAAAAAGGCATGACACTCCCCTCCGGGTCCACGTGTCAGGCTTCCCTTCCACGCACACAATTGGTGCACAAAGTTTGCAGATCCATGGATCCTATCAGTAGTGTCCACGCGGTACCGCCTACCAGTTCCTCGCCTCCGCTCCCACAGATTGGGACAGCAACTCTGTTGGCGGAAATTCGATCGCTTGTAGATAGCTCAGGCAGTGGAAGAAGTCCCAGCCTCCCAGCGGCGTATGGGCTTCTACTCCAGGATTTTCACCATACACAAGAAGAACCAGGCTGGCCTGAGAGTTGTGTTGGACCTTTCCAACCTGAACCTTTCGCTCCCGCTTCAAAAGTTCAAGATGTTACGCCAGCGCTTATTGCCTAGACACTGTGCAGAGGAGACTGGGTGTGCTCACTGGATCTGGAGGACGCTTACCTACATGTCTCGATTTGGCAGCCCCATTGTTCCCTCCTGCGGTTCAGGGTCATGGGCTTCCATTTCCAATACAAGGTTCTACCTTTTGGCCTCAATTCAGTCCCCAAGGTCTTTAGCAGGCTTATGAATGAAGTGGCAGCCCTTCTCAAGGCCCAAGGTCACCATGTCTATCTGTACCTGGACGACTGGCTCATCAGGGTGAGATCCCCGGAGGCGGTCCATCATACCTCCTCCGCCCTTATGAACAGGCTACACGACTTGGGATTCTCCATCAATCTCAAGAAATCGTAGCTGGAATCGACGCAGAGGCCAACATTCCTGGGTCCCATCTGGGATGCAAGATACAAGAGAGTTTTTCCCTCTGAGGACACGATCACAGCCACCAAGAAGGCCACAAATCATTTTCTAAGCAGAGAGGTGACCTCTGCATGGTGGCACCAGCACCTCCTGGGTATCATGGCGGAATGTCTTCTGGCAGTGCCTTACACAAGACTCAAAATGAGGAGATTACAGCTGCACTTCGCAGTCTCATGGAATCAGGGACGAGGTTCACAGGTGGAACACGTCAGCATTTCTCCCTTCCTACACCAGGACCTAGTCTGGTAGTGCACAAACTGAAACCCGACGATATGTAGGCCATTCCGATAACCAGCTCCGCAGGTTACCCTCACCACGGATTCGTCCGTGGAGGCCTGGGGAGCGACCATGGACAACCACAGCATCCACGGAGTTTGGTTCTTCAGGAACAGGAGGCCCATGTCAATTGGCTAGAGCTGAAGGCCAACTGGCTGGCTCTCAAGGCCTTCCTACCGCTCATCAGCAGCAAAATAATCCTCAATCACACAGACCATTCCACCAGCATGTACTACCTCTACAAGAAGGGTGGCACCAGGGCCCCTCCTCTATGCACCCTCGCTGTCAACATCTGGGAATGGGCACTGGCGAACAACATTCACTTAACAGCGATCCACCTCCCGGGGGAGTCGAACCTGGATGTCGGGGGGCAATTATGGATGGCAATTAAACAAACAAGTCCTTTGGGAGATTTTCAACAGATAGGGGGTCATCCTCAGGTAGACCTTTTCGCCACCTGGTTCAACAGGTAGTGCCCTCAGTTTGCATCCTGGCAGGGTCAGGGTCTAGGCTCTCTGGGCGATGCGCTGCAGATAGAGTGGAACGGCATGAACACCTATGCCTTCCCTCCCACTGGTACACGGGGTGATCGGCAAGATAAGAGTGTCCTGGCACCTCAGCATCTTTCCGATAGTTTTGTGGTGGCCAGGGAGTCCATGGTTCTCGGAGCAACTCAGCCTGTTGGACCAGTCTCCAATTCACGTTCCACAGGGCCCAGCTCCTCTCCTGTTGCAGCAGGGGGGCATGGTGATCCACCCCGCCCCTCAGAAGTTGGCCCTCACAGTGCCGATCCTGAGCATTTGCGCCTCTTGCAGGCTAACCTCGACATCATTCAAGGGGCTAGGAGTGATGCGACTAGAAGTCAGTACAAGAGCAAGTGGGCTAGGTTTTGCCACTGGGCCGAAGCTAAGGAGGTCGACCCTCGCACCTGTGCAGTGGACGGTGTGCTTTCATTCTCAGCACACCTCGCACACTCTGGAGTGCAGATAGACACATGTTGCTCCCATCAGCGCCTAACGGAACTCATAGGATGTTTTCTCTTCCACCAATACAGTGGTTAAAAGACACCTGACGGGCTTCACTAGGCTCTACGTGCCCATCAAGAAGCCACACCCTGTGTGGGACCTCAACATAGTGTTAGGCACTTGGGTGCATAAACCCTTCGAGCCAATGGCGTCCGCGGACATCAGGCTAGTCACCATGAAGACAACCCTTTTGGTGGTTCTTACGTCTGCACGGCGGGTCAGCGAGATTCAAGCTCTGGTGGCGTCTGAGCCATGGACAAGGTAGTCCTCAGAACACACCTGGCGTTCTTAACGTAGTCTCAGCGTTTCACCTAAATGAGGAGATAGTTCTCCCCACTTTCTTTGCAGAACCCAAAGACGATGCTCAAAGGGCCCTGCACTGTTTAGATGTTAGGCGAGCGCTAAAGTTCTATCTGGACATAACCAGGACCAGAACCAAATCTGACGCTCTATTTATCACCTTCAGTGGGTCAAGGCCAGGACATCAGGCTTACAAGGCATTCATAGCAAGATGGATGGTTGCAGCCATTAAGGAGGCCTATGAGGGGCAGCACAAGCCACTTACGGCAAACCTGCATGCCCACGGTATCCGGGCCAAGGCCACAGTGGTCGCATTCCAGAGACACGTCCTGGGCAGGGCATCAATATGGCGGCCACGTGGGCCACTCCCTCAACTTTTTGCAAGCACTACTGTTTGGATGCCGGCTCCATGTCAGATGCGGCATTTGGGCAGGCAGCATTAAAGAACTTGTTTTCTTAAGCAGGTGTCCTCTCCACCCTGGGGCTACATTCAGTTGTAATCGCCCATGCAGTATGGAGCAAAGGGGATGGGATGTAAGAGTAATTACAATTTACTCACCGTAGTGACTCCCAACCCAAACTGTTGCATTAATATTGTACTAATTTATAGACCACCGAACATAATGCCCAACTTTAACGTCAAATTAATGCATCCCCTGAACCCTCTTGAAGGCACAAACAGGGCCACACTTCTCCTCAGTGACTTCAATAGATGGAAAGAAAACAAAATGGACAAAGAGGCTATACAGTTGGAAAGGGGCCTAAACAACGCCCAATATACAGTCATCAACACCGTCCCAACAAATGATAACCACATTCTTGATTGGGTATGTACCAGAAACCTCACCGCCCGAGTTGATCAGACCGTTCCATGCATTTGGTCAGATCACCATTCTACAGATTGGGATCTCCAACTTCCTAGTGAACATAGAAAACCCCACAACCCAGCCAAATGTGTTTGTTGCAGGAACTATCAAAATCTAGACCCAGCTGAGCTTCAATCCTGCCTCAATAACATCATGAGGGAAACATCTGAGGATGACTCAGTAGCAGATCTCTTCAACAAATATCATGAATTTTTCTGCTCTAGTCGATCGGGTGGCACCATAAAAAAATAGGATGGTCTGTGAAAATGCAGATCACCAAAGTTGGTTCAACTGCGAATTGAGTAGACTAAAAATAAGAAAAACAGATTAGAATCCATCTGACTGAAAATTCCATCTGAGTCAACCAAGGACGCCTGGAAACAAGCTGAAAAGAATTATAGAAACAAGGCGACAGAGAATAAGAAGAACTTTCATACCGCAGAAATTGAAAAAGCTTCCAATAGCACCAGAAAACTATTTGGAATTGTTAAATCGTTAGAGCAACCGAACGCCCTTCAAGTACCCTTCGTGCCGACGAAAATACTATAATAGTTCAGGCTGCATTAAATGAGAAAATGATCAAATGTCACACAGGACACAGCGCAGTGCAAGAACATACCAGGCAACCCCTCTTGCCAGAAAGATTACCATATTCTTGGTCAGCCACGCTCTACCTTTTCGTTCTCCAAAATAGAGATTCATGACATGGAAAACATTCTACAATCTATGAAACCCACAGCATGTTCCGAGAACATTATTCCTTCTAAAATAGTTTTTAACCATAAGGAAATCTTTCCACCCTTTTTCAACAGACTCGTCAATGCATCCTGGGAAGGAAAGGTTCCCAAGGGCATTAAGACAGTAGAAATTACCCTAATACCCAAAAAGTCTAACTTGGACCCTAAAGACCCAATGATCCTTAGACCCATAACTAACTGCAATATCCTTCTTAAAATACTGGACAAAGCTGCATATAAACAATAGCATTTATCGAAGCAGAAAAATCTTGCATGTTAAACAATCAGGCTTTAGGCTAAATTACAGCACAGAGACCGCCCTTATAGATCTTCAGTCTCACATGCTACAAATGATTGAGGAACGTAAAGTGGGCATGCTGACCTTGTTGGATGTATCTGCTGCATTTGACCTGGTGGCCCATGGTATTCTGAAAGAAACACTTGGCCACTTAGATCAATGCTCGGATCTGGCGGGTGAATGGTTTCTTTCCTTCCTATCGGACAGGGAAGCAAGAATCAAATGGGGCGACACACAATCTCCAAAGTCCCCCATATGGTGTGGTGTCCCACAGGGGCAAGCCTTTCCCTGTTGCTCTTTAATTTCTATGTCAGGCCTTTTTGTTCACCACTCCTGGATGACTTGGATGTGTTTTTCACAAACTACACTGACACACAGTTAGTCATTGAAATCACAGGAGCTTATGATAAAGATGCAACAACACTAGGAAGGACACATCTCATTGAGACTTGGATGTCATCTAATTGGCTATGTTTAAATGGGGAAAAAACTGAGCTAATCATCTTTGGCTCATCTGCCTCATGCGCCAAACTGGATTCGGAGTATTCTAAATTCCAAATCGGCGCAAACTGTATACCGGTCCTTGATAAAGTGAAAACACTGGGAATCCAACTGGAGGCCACTGTTGCCTCCGACGCACATGTTAATAAGACTATAAAAAGTTGTAACTAGTCCCTCCATCTTTTGACAAACATCCGCCCCTAAATATCCCAGAATAATGCTGCAACCATCACCTGAGCCACAGTACTATCCAAACGGGATTACTGTAACTCCCTTCTGATCAGGGCCTCAGCCACAAACTTGGGCAAATGCCAGTTGACACAAAACAACGCTGTGCGTATCGTTGACAAACTTGCAAAACACTAACATCACGCAGCATAGGAAAAAGCTACACTGTCTATCCATCCAAGACAGAATTTATTTCAAAATGTTATCAATTGTCCATAAGTATATGGCACTGCCCCACTATAGCTAAAAAAAAGAAAAAACGGATTCCCCCAGTACCTATTGACAATATTGACAAGAGCACTGCTCGGATCTGGCCGGTGAAGGGTTTCTTTCCTTCCTATCAGACAGGGAAGCAAGAATCAAATGGGGAGACCAGCAGGGAAGAAAATGATTAAATGTCCTAGATTCAAATGAGGAAAAGGGCTAGGAAAATTGTTCACGGTCAAGGCAGCCAAATTATGGAACCTTATGGCCACCACTCTGACGGAAGACAGTATTCTGAAAGCTTTTTTTTTTTTTTTTTTAGAAAGAATTGAAAACCCATCTATTTAGATAACTCTCCTTTCCCCTTGAGCCTTTAGACCCTTGCCACCCTGTATCGTCTTATTTGGAATGTCTTCTGTGTTTTTGTTACAGCGCCGCGATGCCTGTGGGTTTTTGGCGCTAAAGAAATTCGTAAATAAATAAATATACATAAACTTAATCCTTAGTCCCTTTTCCTCCATACGTCCCACCATCCTCCCCCCTAATAAAACTGGTGTCATTAGGCAATGGTAATATTGTCGACGTGTCTATGGGGACTGAGGAGTGACGCATGCTCCCAGTTTCACACCCCAGCGCACCTCTACATTTAAAGGGAAGAAGATTTTTTTCTGGTGAAAAAGGCTCTGTCTCCCGTCCCTAGGAGGGACGGCCATGCAGTATGGAGGAAAGCAGACTCTACAGTGAGTAACTTGTAATTTATTTGACAAGACACCACTGGGACTGCCTTATTATTTGATGGCCGAAGCTTGCTCCCATCTTAGATTTAAGTTTAGATTAGGCTTTTTTCTCACCCATTTATACAGTCTGATAAACACTTTTGAACTATGATCACTTGAGTCCGTCTTTACTGTTGTCACCATAAGTTCCTTACAAGTGTGACACAGGACGGTGGAGTTTATTTTTGACGTACATTCTGGCGGACTCTGTAGAATTAGTTTTGGGGCAGGGAAACCCCTTATAGAGAACGGGATAGATAGGCTGTATTCATACTAATGAAAGTCTATAACAAAAACCATGCCACCATTGTGTCCGCGCTTCCTTATTCGACAACCTTACATATATACCTTTAGTATGCGGTAGATTGGCTTGGTCTTTGACATTAGCATGAAATGAGAAACTCCCCCAAGGCTTGATTAAACCTCATACATTGTTGTTTTACATGTGCGTCTGGTGAAAAATTATACGAGAAACAGACCTCCAGATACTTAAACTCATTGACCCCTGGAATGATATCATTATTGCTTGGCATGGGTGGGAATTTGGGTTCTGCTACTACATACCATGACGGCTGATTTTTGAGCATTCACTTAGATCTAACCAGCTCATAAAGAGTGTATAATCAGTAATTAGTTTGTGAAATGCTTGCAGGGTACGTGCGTCCAATACTGTGTCAGCCGCATAAGCAAATAGCGGCAAAAGTCTATTCCCTAATCTCGGGACATCAGATTAGGTCGATTTCACCAAAATTTCATAGGGGCCATTTATGTATGTTAAATAATAGTGGCACAAGGACACATCACTTGGGCACCCCCTGCCTCAACCGGGAAGAAATTGGTACAATGACCGTTCTTCCAGCTTCTGACACATGCTTGTGTATTTTGGTGAAGAATAATTAGGAGTGTGACAATACCATATGGGCACCTCATGCACCAGAGCACATGTTGAAGGTTTTCTTTGATTTACCTTGTCAAAGATTGTGTTCGGGTTCATGAAAGCCAGGCAGATTAGCTCCTTCTTGAAATATAAAGAATTGGCCACTACTAGGAACAAGTCAAGGGACTGTTCACTAGTGCCTACCCCTGCTCCAAATCCCAGCTGCCCTGGGGATAATGCATAGAATTTTCTTCTGAGTCTAAAAGTGAAATCGGTCTACAGGAACCGTTGTTATCCATGGGACCTTTCTTAAAGATTGGTTGTATGATTGCAGAGCGCCAGGAGATGGGAATTGACTCCTTATTGATGACTGCCTTAAAGCAAAGTGTTAGGATGAGGGCCCACAAGTCTAACTCAGCACAGAATACATCTGCAGCAATACTGTTTGGCCCCCGAGTAACAGCTAGGATTTTCACATTTAATTGCCAGTATAACTTCCTTAATAGAATATTCAATACCAATGACTACCTTTCAGGTGGATGGTAAACACCATCCTCCTGGCTTATTAGTGTGACTTAATCGGACTCACATGGGTGGGAGGAAACTATATACATATTTATCTATATATATATTTGAGAAATGTTCTATTCATACATGATCAGGAACCATAGTTTCCAGCCCTTGATCCTTATATTTATAATGTGACCCCTGAGTTACAATCTCCCAGAATGTTTTTGTGTTTTGGTTCTGAGGCTTTTACAAGGTCAGACAATGTGTTATTTTCTATTTCTTGTTTTCTATCGACTTTAACTTTTTTTTTATAAAGCGCTCTGGCCTCTATAATTTGTTGCCTACAGGTAACAGGATGTTTGAACAAAGTTATTAATCTGGTCTTGTCCTTAGTTTAATAAAAGTTGAACCAACCAGGTTGGCCAGACCTCTTTTTGTTTTCGACAAGTAGTTGTGAATATATTCGATACATTTGAGGTAGTAAGCAACCCAAAATTAATAAGGGTACAGCTTGCATTGTCCAACCCATCTAAAAGTATGGCAATAATATGGTAATTTGAGGAGATAATACCTTCTAACGAAGTGAGATGGGTTGGCTTTACAGGATCAGGCCCCTGGGATATAGAGGTAAAGTAGACCCTGATCAGGCACCTAGCATGCCTCCTGGCATAACTCATCTCTGGGAGACACTGGGCCTTGCTACAACAAGGCCTAGGACTTCAACACAAGTGTTTCTATCAGCTGAGAGGTGCTACCTAATCAATAACCAGCAGTGAGTGATTCATCCAAAGGAATAGCGTTGTGCCCAAAGTGACACTGGTGAGAGACACATAGAGAGAAGCTATATCAGAGACTTTGCTTTGTGGAGACAGAGAAAGAACAGACCTGTACATTATATTGTACATCCGAGACGCAAAAAATTACCCATGGACCTTATTGCCAATAGAGGAGTCTGCAGAGGATCCCGGGCAAATTTGCAAGCATTTAACACACATGCTCGGCATCACCCAGGAAAGGGAAGCTGCGAGAAACATTTTCCATTAAAGCCATCATGACTAGAGACTCAACCAAACTTTATGGAAAAGGGCTGCAAGGGAGATTCATCCTTAGAGTCGTTTCTGGTTTGATGATTATCCCCTCATCACATTATTCAGGCACCTTTCTTTGTAACTGGGATCTCTCTGAGGGGATGCCTTTGTGTCTCAAGACTTACTTGTATAATACGGAGAGCTTTGCTTTAGAGTGCAACTCAACCAATGCTAGGCTTTTGCCAAAGGATCACTTTTTCAGTCACAAAAGCTCAGCTGGGCCAATAGTCACAATTAGGCGCTGGTCCCTACATTGGTTTATGAGTGACTTCAATCACACAGAGTGGTGCACAAAAAAATGGCAAAAGCTGCCCTGACAAACGTACTCTGGTAACATTTTTAAATCTGCAGAGACTGACAAAGATTCCCGTCTCACCTCTGACCAGTCACGAAGCAAGTGCTTTTGGGGTAAACTTTGGGGTGCTTTGGGGGTAAACACTATACCACATGCAAAGAGCAACATACATTTTCAAGCAGACCTCAGTGCCATACTGCTACCTGCTTCAGGTAAATCATTGATAAAGCATTTTGCTACCAGTCAATTGGATTTCAATTAGTCAACAAAACTATCATTCTCCAGTCCTCATACCCCATCGACGTTCATGTCCCTCGAACAGTGGCACACATCACACTAGGCTCCCCCTCATGCCACAGAGCAGGGAGTGGCGGGGTAGGGCGCAATTCCACATATACTCCATAACTCTTTTTTGGGTGCGGTGCGGGGGGAGGTTCGTTCGATTTAAAAATAGGATTTGTATATTTTTTTTACAAAATGTCAAAACAGGATGACATCCTCTGCAATTAAAAGATATTTCAAAAACCTCATGAAGGATGTTGAAATCCTATACAATATTTCACATTACCAAAGTGCCATTTCAAACTCATCTAGAACTCCTCAAGTACATTTGAATGTCCTTATCAATCTGGAAATCTGTATTCCCCATTTTCTTTCCAAAGACATCTTCCCACTTGGGGAAGGCACTGGGTTAATATGTGCCTTAAAGTTAGACCTTGGCAGTATCCCGGCGGTTACACCGCAGCATACCGCCAACGCAAATAGCATTACTGCGACTCGGTCAGCGCTGGATCACGGGTAGCGGTAAATCCCCATTCCCCATTGGTTCATTGGAGCCAATGGGTTTTTTTTGTCGCTATTAGCTCTGGCACAATTAGTGCTGCGGTAATAGCGCCAAAAAAGTTGAGGTTTTCCCTCCAGAAAAAAGCTGGAGGTAATACTCCAACTTTCCACCGACTCATGATTGTGCGAACCATTAAATGCGGCAGTGATAGTGTTACCGCTGCATTTAAAGGCTACCGACCAACTCATAATGAGGACAGGACAAAGGTGAGATCAACATACTGTCCCCTATGGGGAGGCCACCCAGACAAACAAGCAGCTACATATTTCATTACCAGATTTGTTGTATAATTATAAATATTATTAAAAATATTATAATTGGAAATGTTATTTATAACGCGCTTAATACCCAGAGGTTTCTAAGCGTGGACCGGGGATCGAACCTGTGTTGCTCCACGTCGTCTTGTTTTCAAAGCGACCACGTTGTCCCTGAGCTAACCTCCAGAGACAAGGGGATATCCTGCATCTTGGAGGACCATAAGGTTATGGCGTTCCAGTTCCAAGCTCATGCAGCTACATAACAAAGCAGCCTTAGTGGCTTCCCAGAAGCACATCCCCATCAACCTGATATGTAAAGCAGCAACCAGGGTGTCTACCTCAGCATTCTGCCATTTATGTACACGCCTTCCTGGGTGCTAGCTCAATTCATGCAAGCAGTCCTATAGAATCTGTATGCTTAAAATATGGTTTAGAACTAACCTTCTGAAGTTTTTATGATGCTTAAAAAAGTCCCAAAAATATAGTGGAAAGTGGGTGGGATGTAGGAACCAGTTATAAATTACTCAGGGTAGTAACTTCTGTAATCCTAGTCCATAGTTCCCTGTCCTCTATAAACTGTTCTTCCCTCCCTGCTAAACCTAGTTGTTTATTAGGGCTGGCAAGAGCAGATGGAAAATGATTGGCCAGCTACGGCACAGAGCAGGGAGTGGCAGGGTTGGGTGTGCTATTCCACGTACTCCTCGCCAAGTCCTCTGGGGGCAACAACAACAAAAAAGGAAGGTTCCTCGCTGTGGAAACAGGCTCTGGTCCAGTCTTCATGGATGAACAGTACAATCGTATTCAGAACAGGGGACTACAGTTTGTCTAGTAGTACTGTAATGACTGCGTTGAGTAACTATAACCTTTTGAGGGCATTGCTAATAGACGGTTCTTGACATTCAAGTATAAGATGAATGCTTTTCCAAAACAACTCAATCTTGATCTGCACCCCCGTGTTTTCTAGTTCGGGAGGAGTTCTTTGCTGCTTTTATAATGCATGTCAGCCTCAATCCTACCCACTTTTTGGTATGCAAGTCTAGGTTCCACTCTGCTCCCCAACTCATCGCAATCCCCTCCATCTCTGCCACCACTCCACCTTACTATGCTAGCAAAGTTGCCATTCCATCCTTTTGTTACATCTAAAATTTGGCCTGCAATCTCCACCGGCTTACTGGGCCGTACCCCCCAATCTGCTCTTCGGATGCATCTATACCTTTTCCTGCATCTCAAAGCTTCCATTTCAATAAAAGCCCCACACAGGTCTACCAATTCACCTCAATTTTAATCTACCTCTCCTGCTTGTTATCTCAGCATTGAGATTCCTTGCACTTTCAATACTCTTCAATATGTGTGTGCACAGCCCTGTTTGCTTCCATAGACTGAAGACCCCAGATACCAGTGTCAATAGACGTCAGTGCTGCTGCACACCACTACATAGACCTTGCGCAGATCCATCACTGTGTCTGAGTCAGCATCTGTAGCACTATTGCTATTGCAGTTCTTGTGACGAGACACAGGCATACCGCTTTAAATGAATTTCAATAATGACTTGCAACATTGCCTGCTATTTCAGTTCCTCATATAGGGGCGATACCTTGCATGCAATTTGATCTGCAATGGATCCTACTAGTGCAGGTACTCTCTTTGCTCAACAAATGCACTTTAAACGTGACTTGCTACATCCCCAGACAGTTTCATAATGATTAACGTGCTCTGCCAATGTTCCTCACCCCCAACCAACACCCCCTCTCTAGCCTAGTACTGGGAGTACATAGTCATGCTATAAAAATGCAATCATTGCCCACATCACAGTTTTTTTGTCCCAATAAAGCCAGTGGACCTCTGCAGCACCCCAGCATCTCAGGTCACGGTCTTGGTAAATACATCACAAAATGAGGCCTTAGACTGAACCATAAACACATTTTAATAAAAAGTGAAACTATCATAATCATTTTAAAATACAGAGATGTTGCCTAGCCGGTAAAGGATTCACAGTTGTGTGAAAAAGCACTTCCCTTTGTACACCAGAGCTGCAGTGAGGATATTAAAAATCACATCTGGAGAAAAGTAGAAATCCACATTTCTGTCCCGGAGAAGAGACAATGAAGCGGGCGTACTCTATTAGCTACATTGTCAGCTTTGGAACCAAGAGACTGGAGTCCCATTCCCAGTTTATTTGCCAATGCTTGGTGTGCTTAAAAACATGCTGGAAGTCATAATGATCAGAGAAATCAATGTGCTCCAAGTGTATTAAGCCTTGAATCACCAAAAGCTGGTTACGTTTGCAGTGTTGCATTCTACAAATCCAATAAGTCATGTGTGTACTTCATTGTATAAAGTCCAGCCACTTAGCCTCTCCTGTACCAATATCTCATGACCACAGTCCGGTGCATGGGAAGCAACCCCTGTCACACCTATTTCTCCTGGCCAGGGTCAGATGAGGTGGTGGTGGCATCTCATGCGCGATCGCCCCTGACCCCATTCACGTGAGACAGGGGTCACTACCATGCACTATCGCCTGACCAAGGACAGCTGAGCTGGTGCTTCACCCACCCTGTATTCTTCTGTAGCAGATTAGCTTGGGGGCGCTTCTTCTGCAAGGATATTTACTGTCCCCGGTCTGTGGCGTAGATAATAAAGCACTTTCTGTTCTTAACTGATTTTGTAGTATGATTCTGTTACATCACAGTTATGTAACAGTAGATAAGCACTATCCCTTTGTTCACCATTGTCCTGAGCTTGACAAACAGGTGTCTACAGCTTGAGGGAAGCTTCAGCAAAACCTTTGAGGAAATACTAAAGAGCTTTCAAGTAAAAGGCAACATTTGGACATGGAATGCTAAAGGGAGACATTCTAACCCTGAAAACTTTGCACCCCCTGGTGGTGCAAACAGGTCTATCCCTGCCTATTTATAGCAGCTTCCAGGTCCAGGAATAGCCCACTGAAGGTTGGCACTGTTAAAATCGCTGAAACATAAAATCCAGCTCCCTTTCATCAACCACTCACCTCCTTCCCCATCTAACGAGAGGTTCCCACTGGGACCTTTGGATTTAAAAACATTAGCATTGATCAGCTAATCACAGAACAAGTCCTAATAAATATAAAATCTGTTGCATAGAATTTTCCCTTTTTACCTTGAGAATAGTTCCCCCTGAGTTTAGTGAGTGGTTAGCACTCCATCTGCCAGTATGTGGTTGCTGGTTCCCAGGATCCGGCCATGAGGACATCCACTAATCTTCAACTCTGAGCAGATACAAAGTATGTCAGTGCCCCCTCCCAAATACGCGTATGGTTGAAGACCATATTTAAGCACCCAATGTCTTCAACAAGGCTTTTATCTCCCTTAGAGTTTTAGTGATCCTGAAGTCCTGAAGGTCTTTCATAGTCGTATCGCTTCCAGCAACTCCCTGTGTCACCAGAAGCAAACATGGCAGTGCAAGGATGGATGCCAAGGCCCGATTTGGGCACGTAGTCGGAAGTTCTGTATAAACCAGTCTTAAACCTGGCTCATAAAACATTGAGCTTTATGATGTCAAACTCTGTCAGCAGGGCTACCAGGAGGAAGATCAAGTAGAAAAGGACCAGGCCCACACCGTAGGTCCGGTTCAGGTGGAAACGCAGCATGGGCACCACAATCAACGAGATCACCAGACTTAGGCCCAGGGCCCCAGCCAGTATCCACGTCAATCCTTCATGATGCAGCTGTGGAGGTAAAAATGGAAAAGGTGATGTCAAAGATTAAAACCACTGGAAACCACGTACCCTTTACAGTCAGTAAGCAGAGACTTCTTGCCCAAATAGGTAAGGCGCCCCCCCCCCCACACACATCCTCCAGCAAAATAGATCCAAACTATCAACCGGGTTTAGAAGGAGAGAGGCATGTAAGAAAGATCTGTGAGGGGGCTGGGTCTGTAAGGGACAAACCGCTGTGTACAGGAGGTGTGGGGTGTAAGGTGTCTCTGACCCATTGCATCACCAACCCAGCAAATCCATCACATCCCCACCCTCCACCGATCTCCAGAATCAATCCAAATATAAATCAAAACTGCAGCTCATCAGAAATAAAAAACACAGTCTTTCCAAGACATCTTAACTTCTGTATAGTTGTGAAATCATGCTGCTGCCTGCCCCTGTGAGCATTTTACATATGCCATAAGTGAAACAGAGCCTGCCACAGCACTTTGTGCAGACGAGGCACGCTGGTTAATATAGCGATTGCCACGTTACACAACCACAGTGTCCTACGAAAACTGCATTAGTACTTGTAAATGGAGTCTTTCTAAACTCTGCAGTTTAACAAGCCAACATTATTGTGATGTAGGAGCTCAATTTTACCAACGCACAAGGGGTTAAATTCCTTAAGAAAACGTAGCTAAATTATGCAGCCCCGACAGTAAGATGCAAAGCAATTACGAAAGTAATATGTGCTCTCATGGAAGTTTGTGTAGGATCAGGCTGGGGAACAACAGAACACTTGATACGGAAAGTATGAGGTTCAATGCTTTATTGTTCTTGCAGGAGTGGCTGGATGCCCACTGTCACTTCGGGACAGAGGGACCAAGAATTGTGCAAAGACCATGTAGCTTCAAAAAGTAAGAAGAGCAAAACAGTCAGGATGGGCTTCTCCAGGTATATGTCTTTCCCGCCGGATGCGGGAACTAGGCCCTTCCCTTGGGCTCTGGTATTTAAGTTCCTGTTCTCAGAGTTACCGGGAGGTTGCACCAGCTCGGTCTTCTCTGGCAATGCAGAATCACAGGGTAACTGAACCCTTTTCTTTACCAAGTTCTTAAAGTTACAAAGAAATTGCACCACCTCCCCCTTCCCCACCATTACATGCTCATGAGGTTCACAAACACTGCTATTTATACGTATCTAGCTGAGGGATGTACAGAGTTCTCTACCCCAGAACTAATGCAGTTGCCAAGCTACATTAATTGTGGGGAGGGAGGGAGGGAGGGTCCTTTGGGCAGGGTGACAGACCCCAGGACTTTGGCCCCTTCCTCTCTCCGTACTGATTGTACTCTCCTTGGCCCAGTCTCAATTCTCCTCGTACAGTATGGACCTGCCTACGGCCACCCTGGACACCCAAACCGGTCTATTTTGGCCAAACAGGCACTGGTCCTCCTCGCTGTTTTCCTTACCATTTGATATCCTCTGCTTCCTCCTCATTACCCAAGTACCACATTTCTCTGCTCTCGGCATGGATTCCTTTTCACTCTCTGGCTCTGATGCTCTTCCCTTCTTTACCAGGGAGACTTTCTCTCTGCCGGATTCCCCTTCTTGCCACTTACCCTTCCAGTCCTGATGCCATGGACTCTTTTCATAGATCGTTATGTTACCACCTACTTCCCCCACCCCTCTTGAAATTAACCCCTCATTACCCTCTTCTGGTGTGACCTTCGCTTCGCCACTCCTGATGTTCCCACCCCCTTCTGAACTCCTGATGTCACTACCACCTTTAGTACTATTGGCTTCATCTTTACCCCTTAAGCCATCCCATCTCCAGTCTCCTCCACTCCTGTAGCCTTCTGGTCTTTCGCCACCTTCCAGCCACCTGTCTTCTTGAAATGCGAACCAACTGCTACTATAGTCCACATTCAGCAACCGGGAGAGGGTGTATCTATACAGGGGTCCCTCCTCCCAGCCACTTTGGTACCACCTCCTACCTTTAAAGTCTTGATGCTATTTCCTCCTTCCCCACCCCTCTTGATATTAGCACCTCCTTATCCTCTACTGCCTTGACCTTCCACTTCATTGCCACTCCTGATGTTCCCACACCCTTCTGTACTCCTGATGTCACTACCTCCTTTGCTACTATCACCTTCTTCCTCACACCTTTTAGTCCCTTCAGCTCTTTCTACCTCCTCCAGCCGCCTCGTCGACAGTCTCCTCTACTCCTGTTGCCTCCTGGTCTTTTGCCACCTTTCAGCCTTTGACCTTCTTCAAATGTGAGACAACGGCTACTATAGACCGCACTTGGCAGCTGGGGCAGGCCTTTTTATACTCTGCCCCTCCTCCTCCGGGGGGTTGTTTTTCACTGAATTTGAACTGGGGATGATCTAGGTTCAGGGCATGGGACCAAGCTTATATCTCACCTGTCCACTATCTTGGATTTTGCGGCTGCTGGCACAGTTGGGCAATGGGTGTTTCTAGCATGTGATTTCAGAGTGAGAACCACTCCAGGTTAAGTTTTCCAATTCTTCTGAATCATTTGTGATGCTGGGCAAGTGGGAAAATGGATACAATGTTTCTCTGGCATGGGATTTGCTTGCAGTGGTTCAATGGCAATGTAGCTTTACTTCTGGCAAGAAAGAGCTTTGTGCTCACTTGCCTGGGGAGATGGAACCTAGTGACTTGCCACCTCTGGCAAGGGAGTGTGAATGTCTGCTACCCAATGCTAGGGGCCAAGGCAAGGTGAGCAAAAAATCCTCCTCATGTCACCTCGAACCCAAGAGCCAGTTGGTCTGGTTGGCATCTGGCCCAGAGCCACTCTCCTGTCGGTCCCCAGGCATAGGAGCCTGTCACACCACTTACATGAACTACACAGGACTTCTAGAACACAAAAGAGGTGAGTAGCTATTCTCTGGGCCAAGATGAATTGGTAACAGAATATGTTCAAAGGACCATTGTAGGAGGACCAAGTAGTTCAGACCCTATCTTCAAGAAAAACAGAGTTACAGGAATACAGCCCCCTGCTACCTATATGCAAAATCACTCTGCCACAGTGTATTTATAGCACCCCAGTGGACGTCCTTAGCATTTCTGTTGTTGCTTCTTGGCTCCAATGTTCTCATTGGTTTACTTCAGGACAGACAGAACTTTCAATCTTCGATTTGTGGCATTCTTGTCTAAACTAGCATACAATGATGATTTGTTTCATAAAAAAGCATGGAAGGAATGTGAGATTAAGGGCAACCAATATGGTCGGAACCATGGGATAATGTACAGCACAACCTGGCCATATCATTTGAACCATTCAGAGGAGCGAGATCTAACCGGCCCAAATAATTGTCTGATGGACAGGAGGGTGGTCTGGCCAGTTCATAAAATTTCAAGCACAGGAAAGTGTGAGATCTGACTAACTCCTATAACGTAAACCTTGGGAATTAGTAAAATAGGACTTTCCTATACCATTAGAACAACAGAAATGGGTGTGGTTTGGCCTGATAATGTTATAAGCACAGAAACAATCTAGCACTTACCGCAAGAACAGTCTTCTCCCTGGACATCTGGAGCAGGCATCCAAGACCCACACCAACCAGCACATCTGGAGATGGGGTCAAGAATACAACAAGATCGTACAACCACGGAAGGAGGAACATACAATCTCCTGAGGGTACACGTGTGTTGTTGGCATTGATCCAGCTATTGCATCCACCCTAAGAGCTCAGATCCCTCACCCTCAGAGCGACCATTCACTGTCCAAAGATAAACCAGCATAGAACAGGGTCTGCCGGTAAACAAGATAAAGGTCAAAGGTAGGGTATAAACCACAGGCCCACAGAAACCCACACAGTAGTCACAGCCACTCCAATGGTGCACTCCAACAGTCTACTTCCTCATAATGACCATAGACTACTTTATCGCCCCACATACAGACAGACCAGATCCATCTCATGGTACACTTGATACCCCCAAAATCAGACTGTCCCAAGGACTCCCATAGGTGCACTTCACAGGGGCTCCATAATTGAATATGATTAGGGTTCTCCCATGGACCTTCGGTGCAGTCTCAACAGTGTCTTCCCATTGTACCCTCTACCCCCCCCCCGCCATAAAAACTGGCTAGGGTGCCTTGTGATACACTCCACATTACCCCATATAAACTAGCTAGCCCCCTGTCTCCCTTGGTGCACGCTGAATCTAGCCATAGACACTGGCTAGGCCATCTATGGTGGGCTCACATGCCCTAGCGCGCATATACGAAATGACTGATCTCATTAGTGCACCCTAAAACCTTTCTTTGAACTATCACATTGACTAGAGTCCCTACTATGGGACTGGGAGAGACGTTTTCTCTTGAAGACGGACCTGGTTCTTCCCATATTGCACTCACTAAGAGCTCCTTTTATATTTGGCAAAGTAATAATTATTACCCATTGTACAGACTGAGCCAGACAGCTCCATACATACAGACTGAACAAGGGTCATTCAATGAAGCATTTTACACAGGGCTTGCCAATTCAAATACAGAATGTCTATGATCATTACCATATGGCACTCTACAGCCCCTTATACAGGTAGACTAGAATCCTTTTAAAATGACCCCAATAGCGCCCCTCAGATAGACTGACAATGGTCCCTCTTTAGGAGCATTGCAGAGCTCTACTACTAACTGAACAGGGCCTTTCACGTGACATGACCCTCTCCTCTGGGGCTCCTTTCTCAGACTGCACAGCGCTGCTTCCTTCGTCCACTTCCTAGGAGCTTCCTCATTAATATTGACAAACCAGGGTGCAATCCTTCTATGAATATGAAAGGGCTCCTCTGAGGGTTTACCAGCTGATGGTTCCCACTAAAGACTGATCTGTACCACAGCATGATTTCTGCCAATATGTGCTGATCCCTGCCAAACGAGAGAATCTTACAATTTCCAGAGTTTGGGCAGCGGTCTCATTCCAGGATTCATCTCAGAGGGTGTACTGTAGATCGGGACCAATAAAAGTTAAATCGACGCAGCACCACACACTATTCTTCATGTGAAGAGACTAGAGGTCCTGTGAGGGTGCTGTGAAGGCATCATGAAGCAACCAGACAACAGATTGAAAGTTCAAACAAAAGATCTTTGTTAACTCAAAAGTCAAGATGGTGTAAGGCTCAACCTGCCCTATACTAAGGCGGGATTCCCCTACCTAAATAAACTAAGGATAGTCTGAGTCAGTAAGTTCAACCTAAAGGTCTGTCTGTGTCCAAAACCTATACTTGCCCTCACAACTAAAGCTAAACAATGTGCAGGGATATCAGCAACCAAATAAACAGTGTTCAAACAAAAGTTCTAAGCTTCTTCGAGCTCCTGGCTCCCTTCCAAGTTCAAGACATTTACAAATAATGTTGTCTTCGTTTCCTTCCCCAAGTTCAACCCAGTTTCACAAAAAAGATCTCGGGGTTCCTTTTCCCCCGAGTAGGAAGCTCTTCTGGCTTCAAATTCACAGTCAAATCAGCTTGCTTGGTTTGCCCTTGAACAATCTTAGGCCAAACTGCCTCAGCCTCTTGACTCCCCTTGGTTTACTCCAAGTAAGGGTTTCTTGGTCTAGGCGCAGTTGGTGGACCACATGGTGCAGCCATCACAGGTTGCGCAACCGATAAAGCTTGACACTTTGCAACAGTTGATTCTTTCTCATACGACTTCCTTGACAACACAGGTTTTCTTTTTGTCATAAATCCACACATGCTTCTGGTTCACTTTAACGGCTTCTTGCCTTTACCAACATGCGACTCTAAGACACTGTCCTTTGTGGTATTTCTCCTGGTTACTACTTTGCATTCACACTCCAATAGTGTTTTGCTTTTTACTTGTTTCACTTTGTTTGCAAATACTGTCTCTTTAAATTCATCTCATTCGCAAATGCACATCACTTGCTGTTCCATTCATACGATATTCACATATCTTTTCCACTGTTCAGCATTCAAAACTCATGACGTGCTTGACATCTTGTTCGGTATTTAATAGTTTACATTTGGTCTCCAGACCCATTTGTCAAGTATTTTCACTTGATCAGCATCCTCCGTTCTACACACCATGCCCCTGGAGCGCCTCGGTCTGAGCGATCCTTCGCTGTCACTCACCAGTGTGCGGCCGCTCCTCTGGATGCTCTGGTTTCGCTCTTGGGTTTTCGTTTGCGCCTCTCTCACTTCTGGGGAGCCCCAGCAAGCAGAGCTTGCTTCCTCCAGGCTCTCCTCCAGCTGTCAGCAGTGTCGGGGAAGTCTTGTGTTCCCCACTCCAAACTAGGAACAAGCGGCATAGGGCTCTGTACAGCTTCCGACCCTCTCGCAGCCTGCTCTGGCCTCGGTGTCTTTCTGGCTTTGCTGCAGTAGTCGGCATCCTTTTCGCTGGCCCATATTCTGCCTGCTCCAACTCGGATTGCCGCACTCTCCTGCCCAGCTGGATCTTAATCTTGTTCTGGATCTCCTCCCCTCCTCTGCTTCTGATCCCTACTTTTATACACCTGCAACCATTTAACAGGTTGCAGGTGTGAGCTCTTAGCTCTAATTGCCTGACCATAGTTATTGGGACATGCCTGACCCTCACAACAGTCTTCAGGCCTCTGCCTCTTCCTCGTCTCAGCACCAAAATGGTGAAATGACAAGTTAGTGTGTACTACTCCTAGTCGCCTCTTCCTCGTCTCAGTACTATGGTGATATGAATGTGGGACAGTGGGTGTATGCAAGAGAGGGTAAGAGCGATAACCTATAAAGGTCGGAGGAGGGTGGGGTGTACTCTGACAGATTCTATATTTTATTTGAGGGTTTAAATGTAGGTCTAGTCTATCCACATAAGGAGGGTTTCTCCATCTTGTTTTCTTTCTTGTCCTTCTATTGGAATGATCTATCTGGGGTCAATTTTCCCAGGGAGAAAGGGAGGGGGGTTTAAAATACCATATGAAGGCTTCAGGGACTGATTTTTCATTGTAAAAGGGAAACGGGGAATACCATGTCTTGCCTGAGGGCAAGGACCCTCCAACTCAGGTGATCCTCCCTTGCATCTCCACCCCCAGGGTCAGGATCCAAAAGCAATGGCCTTTCTCTGGCCACCGGAGAGGAAGATCCAAAGGGAGTAGATGTGAGGACACCCTCAGGTTTCTCACAGTGCACAGACTCATAGGGCCACAAGATAAATAACCCAACTAAGATGAACCGTGAGCAATGTGGTATGAATCTGAGGATGCCATCCCTTGAACAATAGTATCCTGGTAGTGGTGCACCGAGGGAGCATCAGATGGTGGAGGAAACCCTTATGGGATTTCGGATGACTATCTTCAGAAAACTGAGAAACCAGAAGGTGTCTCACCCACTAGTCCCCAGGGATCTGTCATCCAGGTGGCCCAGACACGACCATCGCTTTTGGATCAAGTTCCTGGGGGTGGACCAGTGAGGGAGGATCACCTGGGTGGGGGGGGGGGTCTTCGAGGAGTGGGAAACTGGATGGTGAGATGCGGTATACCCTTCCCTATAACACCTTTACCCCATCCTGCCAGGTAGGATATTTAGGAACTCTAACCCCCCTTCCCCTTTACAACCCAAACACATTCTCATGGACAGTGCGCTGAGAGAGAAAACAGACTAACACCCGAGCAGTATACTTGACGTGTCCCAATGCAATGGTCAGGCAATTACTGACCATTAAATGCACACACACTTGACTCCCATTAAGCTTCCCCACACAGATAAAAGGCAGAGCACGAGAGCACACTCTAAGAGATGTAAAGCAAATGAGGAGTTGGCAGTTGAATGAGGTGAAACACGGCAAAACAGAAGGGGATCACAAGGAGGGAAGTTCCCTTGAGCTTTTTCGATATTGGTTTAGAACCTCGAGAATAGAAAACGTAAGGCCAGTAAACCAGGGTGAAGAATCCTGCATTTTGTGTCAGATACCCGGGGTCCTCCCTCGTCAATAATCAAGGCAGGGAGAACCACCAGCCGCCCTGGTACCATCCTTGGCACCAAGAATAAAGCAGCGTCAGTGAAATCAACAACGAATTCGGGGGACCGATGCAAGACCGGTCAGTGTTGAAGCCAAGGTTGCAAGCAGCAACATTGTATGGCGAGAGCTGGAATGAACATTGTTTAAATGTGTGTGATAAAAGACGTAAGTAGAGTCGAAATGCTAATGAGCGATTGTCAAAGGTATCTTATTTTAGGGTCGAGTACTGAGTGGGTGCTCAATCAAATGTCTTTGTAAGGTATCCAGCTGAGAAGTGAACGTTGAAAGTTATATGGTTACAAAGAATTGTGAATCGAAGTGGTCCTGCGACGGGTCAAACAAAATCCTGAGCACAACCGAAAGTCTTCTATTTTGATGAAGTAAAGAAAGTTTTGAAAGTAGACAAATTGGTCCGAGCCCAGCAGAGGGAGACTAATTGAAGGTTTTGTTTTGAGGTGGGTCTGTGACCGGCGGAGGGAGACTCTGGGTGAACAGTGAACCACCCAAGAAATTGGATATGTGAACATCCTGAGAACATTGTGGTAAAGTGGGTCTGAGCCCGGCGGAGTAAGACCTGAGGTGAATCGTGAATCACCTGAGAAATTGTGTACATGTGAAATCCTAAGACGGAAGGAACTTTAATGTTAGTTTGTTGCATCAGGCCCTCTGAAATAAGTTTTTGAACTGCATCCTGGTGCTTAAGAAACCAGAGAGTATGCTAAGCTCGAGTATGCCGCCTTGTCCCGTGCTGAAAACGTGGGGAAGGGGAGCCAACGGCTCAGATATCCTGACACATCATTTCTTGAACAGTTCTCTTTTGCATAACATTGTTTCCCACACTATTTGTATTTAGAGGTAAGGATTGGCAATAGGTTTATTAGTATAGGCCCTTTTATTTTGAAAAGACTCGACTAGGACTGCATTATTATTTGATGGTCCTAGCTTGCACCCATCTTTAGATTTAGGATTAGATAGGCATTTTGCAAACCCAATTGAAGTTCAATAAACACCCTTGAATGAACTGCAATCACTTGTGTCTGTCTTACTGCTTGATACCATCCCTTCCTTACAGAATGCATGCCCTGCAGCAGTGTTCCTTCACCTCTCTCCAATGTTCAATACCCCTATCCATTCCTTTGACCAAACCAATATCTGTTATAGTCTGGTTAGTCAAATCCTACAAAATGCAAAGTCTATTAAATCTGACTTTATTACATGGACTGAGAAGAAGAAGAGGGCCAAGAGTCCAAGGATCTCTATGGAAAAACAGAATGAGCATTCTAGCTTCTCAAGGACTGAGACAAAGAAGATGATCAGGAGTCCAAGGATCATTGCCGAAAAAAGCCGGATGAGCTTTCTAGTTTCCCAATGAACACGACTGGCCCAAAGCAACTCCTTTTCCCAATACAGGAGTTTAAATATTAGTTAGTGGACATGCGAAAGGGGAAACGATCCTCCGAGAAGGAAATGGCAAGCTGAGCCGCAACGAGCAGGATGAGGGCAAGCTGGAGGGAAGCTGAGAACGGAGGGAGAAGAGAACGCGAGAAAGGTCCCAGAAGCCAGGACTACTCGCAACACTGCCAGGAGGAATCTCCAGCTGCAACAAAGCCCTGAACATGACCAGAGCCTCCAGAGAAGTGGTCACTGCTTGGGAAATGCCAGTACCATCCATTTGGAAGAAAACAGGTACGCAGGTTACCCGAGTGGTACAGGGGATTCAGGGGAACAAAGGGGTGAAGGCAGAAGCCACAGAAAGGGTGTCTGGGACCCTGCAAACTGAGTGCAAGCCTGGAACCTGCACTCATTTGAAGTCCAAAGACAAAAGCCAATCTGAATTTTGCGACCCAAATGAGAATCTGAAACAAAACCGAATTGAATATTGCGAGTCTGGGACCGACCCAAAGCAAGAAAGCATATATTGGAACAGTTACTTGGCAGGAGAGTAAACCAAGTAACTTTGAACATTACGAGTCTGGGACTTGCACCCAAAGAGGGACAAGTCCAGGAGAGGATGAAGGCTTGACAGGAGAGTATACCAAGTCGAATGGAATGTTGCAAGTCTGGGACCCGCACCCAAAATAAGAGAAGAAAATAGTGTAACAAATCCTATACTTGGCAAAGGGAATGCTCTAAATTGATAGGATTAATAGGAGAAGCATAAGGAGGATATTCTTGTGAAATGACTATTGAAATTGGGGGAAGCAATTGACTATTGAGGGGACTTGTAAAGAGACAAACACTACATGAAGGGACCCTGGGGAAAGGGCTAAGGCCCTAACATTGGAATCCTACAGTTTTGAAAATGTCTTCAACTCTGTCACCCCCCCTCCCCCTCCCAAGAGAATGGAAACGTTTTGGTTGCTTAGAACAAGAAGGAACATTTTTACTTTACGAAGAAATCATCCTTGCACAGTTAGTTTATGTTATTAGTGTTAGCAACAGAAGTAGGCTTATTGAGACAACAGTGATGGAATTTATAATTGGACATTCTGGCAGTGTCTTTAGTTTTCATGGATGCAGGGAAACCCCTCTTAGTGTTAGGGACAGTGAGGCATTTTTCCAGCCCCTTTTTCATATAATAAAACTTTATGATCACAAAGATGCCACCACTGTGCCCGAGTCTTTTTGCCCCCTCACAAATTTTACACCTGGGTTCAACCTAGAGAATGCCTCTGCACCACGTATAAAGTCTGCTAATATGATGTATGCCCAGCACTCTTCCCTCAACAGTGCACATCAATGGGCTACTTTCCATACTCATATAGAAACTACCATGTACAGTATTTAGAGGAGCCAATTTAACAGCAAGACATCTTCCATAAAGGATACTGAAGATAATCCCGCCAAAACAGGCAGAAATTGCCATTCTTGGGTACCCTTGCCGTGCCATCGTCAGGTCTGAGAAGAAATCTACAAAGAAGCAAAAAGGCAAGTTATGACGGATCCAAACAATGCATCCAAATGAAACATTTTATTAATGTATTGTTATATATACAGTGCTACTTGCAAAATGCAGAGTCTCTTCTCAGTACATGAAATAAATTGGTGGAGGCAAAGAGAAGAAGACTGACATTGTAGCAGTGGTGGCTGGGGAATTTTTAAAATGGGCTGTAAATAGATTCCCCACTATGAGCGACCAAGAGTAGTGAACACGATTGGAGGGCTGCAGGGAAAGATTCACCTCCCAAAATCTTTAAAAAAAATGAACCTAAACAGTTCATTTTAGAAAACAATTTTTAATTGGGGAAGCAGCCATAGAACCTACTGGCATTTATGTAGGATAACACCTAACATTATTAAACAATTCACATGATAGGTCATATTAGGTCACCAGCAGTACACAGTAGCATTTTACGGCAGCAAATCATGTTTGCGTCAATCAGAAAAGTGCCATCCAGTAGAAACTCTCAATGCAAAGTAGACAAATATGCCAAACATACAAACGCCAACAGAAATTACATCAGTTTTATTCATTCATTTTAAACTTCTTTTTATTATTATTAACAGTGGTCACAAGATACACAGCACTTGCCACCTCACGTTCACAATTTCAGCAGTTATATTATACACATTGCATTGGAACATTTGTAGCTTAATCAGCCCCATCATCATCAGAAATCATGTCACACAAATACATTCTGAAGGGGCCCCATATGTCCTTGGGTCGACGTGCAACTGGCCTGGTAAGGACAAACTCCTCCTCTGATTCGTGTACATATGTTAGTTCCCAAAGGAAGTGTTTCATGGTAGGTGGTCCAGTACCTTTCCAGTTTTGTAAAATGCATTTTTTGGCCACAGCACATGAGATGTTAAACAATCTCCTGATCTTTTCGGAGCACTTGCCTATATCGCCAAATGGGACTCCCTCCAGAAGTCCCTCACCACCGGACACTCCCAGTACATGTGTAATGCTCCAGACTGGGGCGCTCTGCATTTAGGGCATTCACCCAACTCATTCCTCGTGAACTTGGCTATTTTAGCCGGAGTGTAATGCAACCTATTCAAGATTTTGAACTGAATTAACGGCAGACCAGCGTTTAAGGACACCCTTTTGGTGAGTGAGCAATATCTTTCCCATTTTTTTTATCATCAATAGGGGTTTGTAGGTCCCTTTCCCATTTGTCTTTGACCAGGTTTTTCGTAGGGGTATGTGTTTGGACAGCCGTGTATAGTTTGGAAATACCAAGGTTGTCTCTGGAAGTTACCAGCTGTACACAAGGATGTGTAGGGGGCTCATCCGGGAAGGGAGGCCAACGTTTCTGGAAAGCTGCCCTCATGCGATAATATTGGAGTGTCCTGAGTGGCCCCCTGCCGAACGCCCCCATAATGTCTTTTAGAGACACAAATTTCCGGCCAATGAACATGTCCCCAATTTTCATTTCCCCATTGGGATCCCAGGCTTCCTGTAGGCTATTATCGTGCGTTGGCTGTATGCTCGGGTAGTTCCATAGGGAAACCTCTGGACTATAAGGGTTTTCCACGCCCAATCTTTTGAATATAGCCTTCCATGCGCCTACCGTGCAGCTCACTGGATTATAGTTGCAAGTATCTCTATAGCGTGTATCATAAATTACAGACTGTACATTCGTGGGATGTGTGGTGTATTCTTCTATCCATGTATGGGGTGAATAAGTGGTATCATCATACCAATACTTTACACATTGAGCCTGAGAAACATAATAATACAGAACAAAATCAGGTGCTGCTATGCCACCAGAGGAGTATGGTTCAACCATTTTTTCCCACCCTATTCTCGCAGTTTCCCCGTTCCAAAGGAAGGTTACCGCTATTGATCGGAGCCTATCAAAAAAGGGGCGTCCCGGCCATATAGGAATGTTCACAGAAAGGTATAATAATTTGGGTAAAACTATCATTTTAAGGACTGCGACTCTTCCATGTAATGAGATCGGGAGGCGTCCCCACATCTGTAATTTGGTGTTTAACGATTCATGATTATCTGTGTACAATGTATGCCTGTCCTTGGAAACAAGGACCCCCAGGTACCTGACAGTATGGTCGGACCACTTAAGTCCACACCGAGAAACTGGACATTTAGTTGCCGGCGTGAGTGGAAATATCTCTGATTTACTATTATTTATAGTGTATCCAGAGTAAACTGAAAATTCCTGGACCTCAGTCATTATGGGTAAGATATTTTTTTCTGGTTCCCGAACATATAAAAGCGTATCATCCGCATATAGGGAGATTAGTTGGGCTGCGCCATTCAGGTTTATTACTTTATCTGAGTGTCTGAGTCTAATCGCGATTGCCATTGGTTCTATCGTGAGCGCTAACAGTAGAGGCGAGAATGGGCACCCCTGCCTCGTGCCCCTGCCTAGCAGGAATAATTCAGACATGGATCTATTTGTCAACACCCTAGCACCAGGTTCTGTGTATAGCAGCCTCACATATCTAATAAACATGGGGCCTACCCCAAATGCCTCCAGAACTGCCAGCAAATAGGCCCACGACACAGAGTCTAAGGCCTTTTCGGCGTCCAGGGATATGGCGACGGCATTTCTTGCAGGATCTATCTGTGCCATAATGCCGAAGAGCCTACAGAGATTGAGGGCGGTAGATCTTGTGGGAATAAATCCGTTTTGGTCTGGATGGACAAGTGTCGGGACCGTAGGGAGAAGCCGTTTGGCCAGTATTTTTGCAAATATCTTGGCATCAGTATTTATAAGGGAAAGGGGTCTATAGGAAGATATGTCTTGAGGTGGCCGCCTAGGTTTGGGGAGAACAGTTATAACAGCCTCTCTCATTGTCAGTGGTAATATATTACTTTGGAGGGCTTCCTCCCAGACCTGGAGCAGCACTGGTACCAGCTCCTCGTGGAATTTTTTATAAAATTCAGCCCCCAATCCGTCCGACCCTGGGGCCTTACCAGACGCCAATGTTCTAATAGCTTCACCAATCTCCTCAGCGGTTTAGGTTTGAAAGTGTTCTCCCCGCCTTATTCCCTTCCCCATATCTACGGGTGCGCGGACCGGAGCCGCCATGTAGCTCACCTCCCTGGTGGCCAACAAATTGAACTCATGTAGCTGGGTCTAGTATTATTATTATTATCAACTAGTATTGCCTTATCTTGTGAGTGGGTGTAGGCCTTTTCCAGTTCCCCCAGTCTACTTTCAGTTTTGGTCAACTCAGCTCGAACCCCCTTAAGTAGACCAACAGTCTTAGATATCAAGGTGCCCCTGGTCCAAATCTTGAAGGATTCCCAGACAGTGGAGTATCTGTCCACAGATCCTATATTGTTGGGGAAAAATTCTGCGATTTATATGTGCAATTCCGCAACCACCCCAGGGTCTCCCAGCATTCCTCCCGGCATCCTCCACCTTTTAATTGTCGCAGGGGAGTTAACAACCACCACCTCCATCGCTACAGGGGAATGATCAGAAAATGTACAGGGTAATACTTCACATGCTTTCAACGTTGCAGCCACACCATGGGAGATGAGCCAATAGTCGATCCTGGACTCAGAGTCATGGACCGAGGAGTAGTAGGTGTATCCCTTCTTATCCGGGTATAACAAGCGCCAGGCGTCAACCAGCAAAAGCTGCGCAAGAATGTGTTTAAGGGTGACAGCAGCTCTAGCAGGAGCTCTAGCAGTAACGCTGGACCTGTCCGGCCCGGGGTCCGTAGCCAGATTAAAATCTCCCCCCATAGTATTGTGGTCACATTGATTGAAACAATTAACTGATACATATTCATGTTAAAAGCTCGATCATCAATATTCAGACCATATGTGTTCACCAGTAACATCTCCTGGCCAGCAATGTCCCCCCAAACCAGTACATATCTGCCGAGCTGGTCAATTTTCTGGCCCGCCAGTTTGAACCCTATGCCAGGATGAATATGAGTAGCAACCCCCCTAGATTGGGATGAGTAATTGGTGTGGAACCTCAGTTTGCCCCATTTGGGCAATATGTACACTTTATTTGCATCCATCGTGTGCGTTTCCTGCAACATTACAATCTCGGGGCCATGTCTACAGATATAGTTACACATTTTCTTAGTTTTCAGACCCCTTACATTCCACGATAACAGTTTAATCCTTAGCCCATCACCAGTGTCTCATAAGGCAATGTTCTGCCTGTATCCCGTAACACGATACCATAGCATATGCATAGTATTGATGATGCTAGCATCCGCGCAACCACCAATTTGACCAATAACAAACAATCTGTTCCCTTCATACCCTCTTCAGGACGGGGCTCCATACCATGGGGTCCAGTCAACTTTTTAGAGCATAAGTCTACGTTCCAACAACAAAACATCCAACCTTCAATCATCAGCACCCCCAACTTGACAATGGTCCCAATTCAACTTGTGGAGTATTCCAGGGGTAGTCATGTTGCTCCACATGACAGCCAATTCCAGGTCCCACCACCCCACCTGTTTATATGACATGGGGCCGCCAGCCTCGCTTCGGGTCAAAGAAGGATCGCTTAGCCAGACCACATGCGCAACCAGTACTCAACCTTAATCCGCTGGCCGGGGTCTATTGTTCTGCGCAAGTCTGTTCCCCCTGGGAGGAAGGGGTATAGAGGACTCTATGTAGGCTAAAGCTTCGGTCGGATTCTCTAAAAAATGTGCTCGTCCTGCATGTTGAATCCTCATTTTAGCTGGAAACATTAGGGCGTATGGGATCTGCCGCACTTTCAAGAGTTTCTTCACCGGCTCATAAGATCGTCTACTTGCCTGCACTGCAGAGGAGAAGTCTGGGTATATATGTATACGGTTTTCCTCAAATTGCAGCATACCAGCCTCCCTTGCCAGTCGAAGGATTGTGTCTCTGTCCCTGTAGTTCAGAGGACGTGCAATTATCGTACGCGGTGGCGCACCAGGCTTGGGAACCGGCGCCAGCGTACAATGTGCCCTTTCAACCAGAAAATGGTTGGAGAATGCATCAGGACCAAATAGGGATTTAAACAGAGCTTTCAGTTGTTTCCCCATTTGATGTTTTCCAAAGGATTCCGCTATGCCGACCACCCGCATGTTGTTTCTCCTCGATCGGGATTCGTGGTCTTTGCACTTGTTTTGCAGCTTGCTCATCGTTTCTTTAATTTGGGAAATGTCTTGGCTGTGATCAGCAATTGTATCTTCATTAGCGCTTATCCTGTTTTCAGTTTCTGTGACGTGCGTGCTCTCTTTGTCTATTCTAGCCCTCATCGATCATATGGTATCCACTATTTCATCCAGCTTCATAGTCACTGCCAAGAACCCATTCTGCATCAGCATTGCTAATTTGTCTTCAAGCTCCCCTCCGTCATTTTCTCCCGAGACAGTGGGCACCGAGTGTATTTCGGCCACAGTAGTTGGGCCCTGGCTGTTAGTGTAAGTGTCCATTGGGCATTTCTTTTTGCCACCCGGGGTCTTGGAGGATTTGCCTGTTTTATGTGGTTCCCCCATGACAGCAAAGAGCCGTGTGCTGTTCCCACCTGAACCAGTGTTAGTGGCAAGGCGGAAATTTGCTATAGGTGCTCACAGTGCCACCACGTGGATCCTCTGGCCAAGAGATGGGTCTCTGGGAGCGTCTGATTACTCTGCATTGTATGATTCTGGAACCTATCAGCACGAATGGACTGTGCTCTTCCACGTATTTAGTATATGTTTATATTATCCTGTGGCCACATATGCAGTATTTGAACACAGAATCATAGGTGTTCCATTATTTCCCAGTAGCAGAAGGCCGTGAGGACAATTTCCGAGCGTCACCGACGGGGCCGCAGCAACAGCTATCAAGCAGTGCTGCAGCTCACCTGCATCAGCTGATCACGATGTAGTGCCCCGGGGGGCCAGCCGTATCATTAGCGACTCCCAAGGGGGGTCAGCGTGCCCCACAGTAGGAAGTTGTTGTAGGCCAACATTGGGCGGCCCAGCTGCATGGACACCGGGCTGCCTCTCCCAGCCGACAATGTTGATGGCTCTCCCGCCTGGCGACCAGCTTTTATTTATTTTTTTAAAATGTTTTCCTTGCAGCGGCAGCCACGGCCTGGGCGGAAGACCCAGGCAAGACAGGGCCAGGGCCGCCACGTGGCGCACCACCTCCCCTTCACCCCTCCGGCACCGTATCAGTGGACGAGTATTGGCCAGGGAGCCGGAACGTCAGCCCAACTGCTCTGGCCCAGTCCCGCACCTCAACCGATCCTCATGCACGGGAGGGCACAGAGTGCCTCCACCTCCTCCTCAGCTCCTCACGACCAGAACAGCACCCAGGCGTCGGGTGAGCACGGGAGTTCCTAGCAACTCCAACAGCCACAGTCCTCTCACTCTGTCCCCGTGGGCCAGTGAATTTTCCCAGGCGAGAGCCGTGCTGGCAGGCTCCTCCCACTCGCGGCCTGCAGCGCTCTCTTATCACCAGCGTATTGGTGGATCTGCGCGGTTACCACAGCCGGATCG
This sequence comes from Ambystoma mexicanum, assembly GCF_040938575.1. Classification (NCBI taxonomy): domain Eukaryota; kingdom Metazoa; phylum Chordata; class Amphibia; order Caudata; family Ambystomatidae; genus Ambystoma; species Ambystoma mexicanum. The sequence goes on along the minus strand of NC_090932.1, from coordinate 1,265,738,039 downwards.
CTTCAGCGCCAGGTGTCGGCCAGTTTCCCCACGGCTATATCTCGTCGAGCTTTAGTCGAATCTGGACAGGATTTTAACTCGTTGTGCCCAAGCGCACGGATCCTCGGCAGAACAGCTTTCCAGTCTCCCAGACAGCCCCAAGAAGGACAAATCAGCTCAGGACGTTGCGGTTGAGCGGGATCTCAGAACTCAGGCAGTCATTTTCGCTCGTGCGCAACAGTGCCCCCTCAGAAATGACATCAGTTTTAAATATTGTGCCATCAAATTTTTCATTTTCACTGTGGTTCCTTTGATAGTTAATAAAATGCAATCCGAACTGCCAGTACAAAAATCAATCAAATTGGCTTCAAGAACATGCCAGCTTTCTAAAATATTGCAGCTTTATTTTTCAGTATGCAAGCCTGTCAGTATAATCACTGACACACCAATCTCAACATTGTTGAGATAGCCCTAGTTAATCACATATTATCAATGTTCCCCAGTTTCAACAGCATTGCGGCTTTAAAATCACATTACATTGGCATCTATACTGTCACAAGAAAACAGTGATTTAAGTTTAAACAAAGCAATGCCAGTGCTGCCATAGCAAAACACATTATCATGCCAGTAACATATGTGTATGGAGGCAATTTAGCCACAAAAACTATAATGTGTTTACCTGGGGCAACTCTGGCATATTCTTTTAGAGACAGGCATCAAAACGTTCTTGGGGAACTTTTTTCCACAGAAAATTGTGGTACCAGTCTTCAGCATTTAGTCGAATGTGAGCACAAGAGTCTGAATCAACATGCACAACACTGATTCTTTATCTATATGGCTTGTTTTAGGTTTTGATATTTGGATTAGCAGCAAGTTCACGGGAGGAAGAGGTGTTGCCCACACCTCTTGTACTTCAGGTTTCATCCTTTTTAGCATCTATGGACGACTTGGAGCTCCCGCAATTGATTAGCAAACCTACCCACCAACTAGGCAATATTCTTGACTTCATATGTTCCCCTGTCTCATCTATTGAAATCTTGTCACTATGCCCTCTTCTTTGGTGAGATCATTTTCTTATTCAGCTCACCATTCCGTACCTTTCCTCCAAGCCCTCAGTCACTAAACCGGCTGCCTTTAAACGTGACTAGCGGAAAACATCTCAACTTGAGCTAATTTCAGCCCTACATGAACACCTCTCCTCTGTTAACTCCCCTAGTCTTATGTCAATTGAGAATGCCTTTCTGGAAGTGGCCGACCTTATGGCCCCATTCAAACTATCCAAAGGCATTAAGCATAGATCAGAGCCTTGGTTCTCTGACAAACTAAAATTAAAAAAGCTGGCCTGCAGACAAGCTGAAAGGAATTGGAGACTGTCCTACTACCCTATTGCTAAGTTCACTTTTCACAACCTGTTGTCTAACTACCATCAGGCTATTCTACTGGCTAAAAAGACTTTCTTTGAGGCCAAGATTGAAGCAGCCATAAATAGACCTAAGGCCTTATTTGAATTGGTAAACTCCCTTTCTGCCCCTACGAAAACTGATTCTGCTATTGTTCCCTCACAAGTTCTTTGTGACTCCCTTGCGGCTTTCTTCTCCTCTAACATCAAATGCCTACCTGCAGATATTACTAAGGCTTTTTCTGCCACTACCGATAGTCATAGCCTTCCTCGGCTGGCAGCCCCTACGGCATCAAGGTCGTCTTTTCCAGTATTTTCTGCCTCCGAGATACTCAAAGCCATTCATGGCCTTAAATCGGCCTCTCCAGCAGATGCCATACCTCTTACACTGACTAAAGACACTGCTACTGAGTTACTTCCCTATATCACTACTGCTATTAACAATTCGCTTCAAACTGGTATAATTCCTAGCCAACTTAAACATGCGCTGGTACTTCCTCTTTTGAAGAAGCCCACCCTGGACCCTAAGGTAATGGCTAATTTTAGGCCCATCTCCCTGCTTCTGTTCAATATGAAGCTGCTTGAGACCTTGGTCTCGCCCCTCCTCTCTTCTTATCTGGAATCCTCTGGCTTCTTCGACCCCTTCCAGTCTGGCTTTCACCCCGGAAGGGGAAACTAGTCTGTACTCAACTCTGTTATGGACAACCTTGCCCGGTTGGTTGATCAGGGTGGGGTGGGAGAGGTTCTTTTATTGGACTTATCCTCCACCTTTGATACGGTAGATCACTCCACTCTTTTGGCGCGGTTGTCTGATGCAGACATCTTCGGTCAGGTCTTTGACTGGTTCCAAGCTTTTTTGACGGACTGGACCCAGTCGGTGTCTCTGCCTCCTTTCCATTCCCCTCCGGGACTGCTCCTCTGTGGCGTTCCGCAGGGATCGGCTCTCTCCCCCATTCTTTTCATCATGTACATCCGCCCTCTTTTACTTCTCTTACTGTCGCATGGTTTCAGATATTACTTGTATGCCGATGATGCGCAGATCCTAGTTCATCTTGATCTCACTGGGGCTGAGACTGCGTCTCGGCTATGAAGCTGCCTGGAAGATCTTGGCGCCTGGATGGCGAACAATTGGCTAAAGCTCAATGGCTCAAAAATGGAGGTTCTGCTGGTGGGCACTTCTAACCCCCACTCCTTCTGGACCCCTGATTTCTGGCCCTCCTCACTAGAGACATGCCCTACACCCACAGCCTCAGTCAGGAATCTGGGTGTCCTGCTCTCTTCTTCCCTTGCCATGGCACCCCAGGAGGCATCTGTATGTAAATCTGGGCATTTTAAACTGCGGATTTTGCGTAAAGTGCTTCCCTTTATTTCTGCCAAACATCGTGCTCCTGTGGTGGCCGCCCTGGTCCTGAGCACCACGGACTACTGTACCTCTCTTTATCTAGGTCAGCCGAGCCACCTTACTAAACGTCTTCAACTGCTCCAAAACTCTGCCGCCATGGCGGTTATCCGCCCTCCACCTCGACCTCACATGACCCTGCTGCTTAGACAACTACATTGGTTGCCGATTTAGAAGCACATTCTTTTTAAATCTATGTGCCTGGTACATCGCGCCTTCTACAATCAAGGAGCTGAATACATACAGGAAAAATGTTCCCGCTATGTGCCATTTTGGCCCTTGCGCTCTCCGTTGGCCCTACTGATTGCTGTTCCTCGCATCAGGCTGTCCCGGATGAGCGGCTGCGCCTTTTCTGTGATGGCTGCTATTACCTGGAACAGCCTCCCCTTTCTGCTCTGTGCCAGCGAAAACCATTTGGTTTTCCGACGTGACCTAAAGACCTATCTATTCTAGTTTTTGCTGATGCACCTCGCTGTCTACCCTAGAACCAAGATACCTTTAGGTGAACATTGCGCTTTAGACATTTTCTAACATAACATATTAGCATACAAGGGTTGGACCCAGTAATGCTTGCACTGATAAAAAGGAAGATGTTTTTCATATACAGGATTTAATTAATGATTTAAGTAGGTCAGCCGACACGTGTTTCGTCCCATCAGGGTCTTTCTCAAGGCAAAAATTATTCTTGGCTGCCCATGGTTGTTGAATGACTGGCTTGCTGGTTGGACAATTCTGTTGGAAAAGTGGAGCCGGTTCCTTGGCACAGTTGAGTGTTTTGAGGCGAGCCACTACTGGGACCATGAGCCCAGGTTTTAAACAAACGGATGAAAAAAATCTTTGTTTGCACTTATCACCAATAATTAACGGTGTGGAAAATCCATTTGTGAAAAACAAACCAACAGAGAGGTATCCAGGATACTCCCTGATCATGCTACAAAGGAGGTGCAGGCTTCACCTCAATAAACACATCCTTTGACCTCGTACCAACGTAAAGGACATCACAGCAAACAGAGCTTAGCAAGGAAGGTTCCATATCTAGGGCCCCAATACCGAATCTAGTAGGTAGTATGTTTCTACTTAACTCAGTCAAAACAGATATCTTACTTTTTGTTGTTATAATGAAGTCCCTTGGGAATAAAAACCTGGTTTTCAATTGTCTGTTGATTCCTCAGCCTGTGACAGTAGACACTCTGTGACACACCACTTGCAGCTGCAGATAAATTGGTCCTGCTCCCTGTAACACTTTAAAAATCATAATGGTCAACTTGTTGTTTCTATGAAAGTTTACAGGAAGCCAGTGGAGAGCACACAGAATGGAAGTAATATACTCAAAGCATTCTGTATCAACTGCAACTTCTGTAGTAGGGAGAAAGATTTGCATACAGCAGTTTCCCTAGTCCAAAAGCTTTAAGCAAAAGCATGGGCCAAACATTCCACATTAATATGATAGAAAGGCTGCAAACCTACGACTGTCCAATGATGGAATTATCCAGCCTTAACCAAACAGTAATTTGATGGAATTAAACTGGCTGAAGTTAAATGGCTACAAAACTGAGGTCCTAGTGGTGGGGCCTCGCTCTGCCTCCTCTTGGACCTCAGATTATTGGCCACCTGACCTGGGTCCCCTACCTGCTCCTTCGAGAGTAGTCAAACATCTTAGGGTTAAGATTTCTTCCTCCCTCTCACTGGGCAGAACACCCAGTGAGTATACAGAGGCAAGTCCCAGGTAAGTTCCTTCTAGGTAATTGTAACGCTCACCTGATTCTCGCAGAGGCGCCGGTCTTGACTGGGCGACTACCGTATCTTCAAAGGTGATGTGTAGCACCCGGTTGGCTCTTTGGGCTGGACCTCTGTGCACTGTATGCCTGACGTGTAGAGTAAGATGTCTGCAGATAGAAAATATGGGGTTAATGAACTGGGGTTATTGGGGTGTCCCTATCTCTTTCCTCTTCTCCTCTCCTGTAGACCCCCAAAGGTTAACGCTCTCACCTTAGGTAAGTGAATGCCGAGCTCTCCATCTGCCTCAGGGCAGGGTGCTGTAACCAGTTTCTTCACTGGATAGGTAGCGCAGGCCTCTTGACTTCAGAGGACTGCTGTCCGTCGTTTACTGCACGAACGGTAAGTTTCGAGTCATTCAAATGTCTTTAAAGTCTTTAGTAATGATGTCTCTTGTTTTGCAGGGTTCCGGCGATGGCGGATGACGGGCTGAAGTGAGTTGAAGATGGAGCCCGTGTGATGAATAGAAGCGCCTGGAAGCACGTAAGTAAGCGCTTGTTGCCTGCTTCACTATGCGCTCTAACTGTCTTTTTATTTTGCAGGTACGAGTTCGGAGCGGCTGCAGGGTGCCGGAATACCCACTGGATTAGATGTGGAAAGGAGTAATGGCACGTGAGTATTAAAGTTCCCCAATGTCTTTAAACGCACCTTGTTTTGTCTTTCAGATGCGGGATGCAGCGCCGAAGGCCTCCGGAGCGTGCGAAGAGTTGGTAAACTTTTGTATTTCAGATGCCGGAATGCAGTGTGAAGACCTCCGGAGCGCACGAAGAGTAGGTAAGCCTTTGCCTTTCAGATGCCGGAATGCTAACCTGTTCTTTCTTGTCTTTATAGGTGTTGCTGAAGACTGGATTCAGGATGGTAAGCCTTTGCCTTTCAGATGCCGGAATGCTAACCTGTTCTTTCTTGTCTTTATAGGTGTTGCTGAAGACTGGATTCAGGATGGTAAGCCTTTTTCCTTAGGCCCAGGACCGGATGCAGAAGACACGATGAGCGTTCTGCTGCAGAGGTTGCAGAATAACGCAAAGCAAGATTCATCCACCGGGTGTGGTTTAAATAGCCTCCTGTAGTGCTTAGGTGTCTCCTTCCACAGCCACGCCCAAGTAAGAAAAGAGTTCCTGGTAAGAAAAGAGTTCCTGCCTTCCAGAAGAGTTCCAGTGTTCTGAATCTAGGGAGTGGCTCCAGCCCCACCCAACAGGAAAAGTAGTTCCAAACAGAAGAGGATCAGAGGCTCAACTGGCAGGCAAGTAAGCAGCATGGTCTGCTGAAGGTAAGTCCACCCAAGCATTATGAGCCCGGCGCTTCCAGCGCTGGGACTGGTCATATTTATGAGCCTGGTGCCACTGGCGCCAGGACTGGATCCAAAAGGTCCCAATTGGGACTGGTTGGCACTCGGAACCTGGGTTATGGATCTGCTTCCAAGGGAGTTGGGAAAACCCTGACCTTTTGGAAGCAGAGATCATGACAGTAATGATCTCAGAGACTTGGGTCTTGTGGGTGACACAGCAGAGAGACCATGCACAAGGTCACAAACAAGCGCTGCACTGGCCAAGACCACAACCAAGCTGAAGCCAAAAGGGAAACCCAAGACTAGTCAAGAAAGGCAAGAGAGAGAAAGAAAACATTCCCCCGAACTAACCTAGCACTAAGGTGGAGGTAGTTGGACACATACCTGAACCTGACGAGGAAGAGGTTTTGCCTGAAATTCTTAATCCACATGACTATCCTGAACTGCAATGTTTATTGGTTGAAGGTGGTCCTGATAGGGTTTAGTTTAGTAAGGGCCAACGTGAGTGCCCGTCTTTAGAAGGCCTACTGAGACAGGCCTGCTCCCAGCTTGTGGGTGAACCTCCTGGGAAGCACAGGATTTATTGGAAAGGTGGGCTCCTCTACAGTGAGCCCACAGAGTCTACAGAAGAAGACCATAGGAGGTTGGTGGTTTCCCTTCATGTAAGACCCATCCTCTTGCAGCTGGAGCATGAAGTACCCCTTGCTGGTCACCATGGCATCAAGAGAACCAAGCAAATGTTAGCCATGCACTTCTACTGGCCCAGGGTAGGGGTGCAAGTAGAAAGTCATTGCAAGAGTTGTGCCACATGCTAGTTATCTGGGAAAAATGACACAACAAGCCAAGCTCCATTGGTAACACTCCCAGTTGTGGGGGTACTATTTGAAAAGGGTAGGGACTGATATTGTTGGTCCCCTTGACCCTCAAACATCCTCAGGCAATAGGTTTATCCTGGTGCTGGTCGACCATGCCACCAGGTATCCTGAGGCTATCCCATTGAAGACTGACTGCTTGGCATATTTACTAGGGTTGGCTTCCCTAAAGAAGTTGTGTCTGATAAGGGCAGCCACTTTATTTCCAAGTACATGTGGAACGAGTGTGGGGTTACTTACAAGTTTTACTCTGCAGATCAACTCCAAACCAATAGTTTAGTTGAGAGGTTTAACAGAACTCTCAAAAGCATGATTGGGGCTCTGGAAGGGTTTCTCCTCTTACCATGCTTGTTGTTTGCCTACAGAGAGGTACCTTAAGAGGGGGTTGGCTTCAGCCTCTTTGAACCTCTTTTTGGCCACCCTGTAAGGGGACCCTTAGCTATAGTCAAGGAGGGGTGGGAGATGCCTACTCCCCCCATCACTGCCAATGTGGTGGACTATGTGCTAGGGCTAAGGAAAATAATGGTCCTCCTGATGGGTCAGGCTAGTGAGGGGTTGAAGGCTGTGCAAGCTCTGGTGAAACACTGGTATGACCAGAAGGCTTCCCTGATCAACTTCACACCGGGTCAGCAAGTCCTGATCATGAACCATATAAGGCCTAGATCTTTACAGGATAAATGGTCAGGCCCTTACACAGTGGTGGAGTCACTGGGTGAGATTAACTATTTAGTGGACCCTGGAAGGGCTGGACAGGCTCCAAACGTGGTCCATGTAAATGGGCTGAAGGCTTTCATCCCAAGAGTTGAAATAGCTGCTCTGCTGTTGGCTTCAGATGTAGAGGAGGAAGAGTCGGAACATCTTCCTGATCTGTTCCAGGGCAGTCCTTCAGACAGCTCCACTGAGGGTGTCGAAGTGGCCCCTCACCTGACTTCTGTTCAACAAGATGAGGTGAGAAGTTTGCTGAGGCAATTCTCCCCCTTGTTTTCCCTAGCTCATGGTTTGAGACCTTGTGCAAACATGACATTGACACAGGAGATGGTGTACCTACCAACAGTTTGGGATACAGGATGTCGGATAAGGCGAGATCTTACATCAAGACAGAGGTCAACAAGATGTTAGATCTTGGGGCGATTGAACCCTCCAGTAGTCTTTGGTCCAGCCCTGTGGTATTGCCTCCAAAAGCAGGTTCCTCTGAGTTGAGCTTCTGTGTGGCTTACAGGGCCCTGAATGCTGTCACCAAGACAAATGCACACCCCTTGTCTAGAACTGATGAGCTGGTGGATACTTTGGGTACCTCCAAGTACCTCACCACATTTGACCTCACTGCAGGGTATTGGCAAATAGCCCTAGCAGAACATGCCAAGGAGAATACAGCATTCCCAACTCCAGAGGGTCTTTACCAGTTCTGGGTAATGCCTTTTGGGTTGAAGAATGCACCTGCCACTTTTCAGAGGCTTGTGAATCATGTCCTTAATGGGTTGGATGAATTCTGTCTTGCATATCTGGATGATATAGCAGTTTTCAGTGCCACCTGGGTTGATCACGCAAAACACCTCAGAAGTGTGTTGTAGGCTCTTCAGAAGGCCCACTGGACTATAAGGGCCACTGAGTGCCAGATTGTTCAAGGTTCAGTGGTCTACCTTGGGCATGAAGTAGGTTGAGGGAGAATACAGCCTCTACCCAGTAAAGTACAAGTATTACAAGACTGGCCTACCCCCCACTACACAAACCCAGGTGAGAGCCTTTTTAGGCATCGCAGGGTACTATAGGAACTTTATGGCAGACTATGGCACCATAGCTGCCTCTCTCACTACCCTCAACTCTAAAGATACCCAAGAAGGTCTCTTGGTCTGAGGATTGTAGCAAGGCCTTGAATAGCTTAAATACTCCTTGTGCCAGGCCCCTGATTACCAAAGACCTTTATTGTGCAGACAGATGCATGTGACACTTGGATAGGAGCTGTACTATCACAAGTAGATGAGAAAGGTAAGGAACACCCTATTGGTTTCATAAGTCACCAGTTTAAGGACAGAGAGCTCAGGTGGTCCACAGTAGAGAAAGAATGTTTCTATGTTGCGTGGGCGCTAAGGAAGCTGAGGCCCTACCTCTTTGTGACCCACTTCAATGTGCAAACTGACCATAATCCCTTAAAGTGGCTCATGAGCATATGAAGGGAGAGCATCCTAAATTTCTCAGGTGGTCCATAAGCCTGCAAGGGTTTGACTTCACCATTGAGCATAGGCCAGATGTTCAACATGGCAATGCTGATGGGTTGTCCAGAATGTTTAACCGGCCTGAACAAGAAGCTCATCCAGGGGTGGATTAGTTCACCCTGTCCTTGGTCTGGGAGGGGCGAGCGTAAAGAAAGATTTCCATTTATTTGTAATATTCCCTCCAGTTGGGAACCCCCCCCAACTTTTTGCTGTTGTCTGACCATCGTAGCCTGACTTTTGCCAGTTGAGCCCAGTCTTCTGCTGTACTCTGCTGGGTTTTTGCTCACTTTGTTATGGGGAAACTGACATTCCCTTAAAGACAGTCAGTACTGGGATACTTTGTTTCTTTTAGTCTTTCACTTTGTTGCTACATTTTATCAGTGCACAAAGTACCTTACAGTACAGTGTGCTGGGATCTTCCTTTCATTTTTAAGGCCGTATACTCCCTCAAAGTATTTTTCGGTAGACGTACAAATGTGCCTCGGACACAGCTGGTGACAGCTGTTATTTTTCATATATTTTTAACCCTTTCGTGCGTTCACAGCGTCTGGCCCAGTACAGTGCCTTGGCCCCAAAATGGCCATTCCATGAGGTCCTTTGTTTTGTCCTTTGGCCATCTTTTGTCCCTTTGACTTGCCCAGGTCGTGCAGACCCGGGAAAACCCTTATTTGGTAATGCAGTACCCCGCACAAACCGGGCTTCTGCATGCCTCGTGTGTGTGTGCCTCCAGGATGTGGGCTGGACTGTCTAGTTCCAATAAACATCCTTGATGCTAGGGTGTCTGGTGTGCTGGAAATGATTGGGACCACTGTGCTCCGTGATTGTTCCACATCTGGGATGACTGTATGCAGTGGTAGAAGTGCACCAAAAAAGGCAGTGGAGCTGTGTACAACACATTTTCCAAGGGTTGCAGCCATGCTGGTTGACAACCAATTGAGTTAAAACAGGTCTAATTTTAACTGGAAATGCTATTGGGTGTTATAATGAAGAAGTGTGAAAAAACGAGTGGAACTGTTAGGAGGAAAACGGTGTGCAGTCATAATGTCGACATCAATAATGTCGACAGTCAAAATGTCGACAAATTAATGTCGAAAAACAATAATGTCGACAAACAAAAATGTCGACATTATTCGATATTTTTTCGACATTAATTTAGTGTATGCATAAATACATAAATAAATATATATATGATGTGTTGAGTATGAGGGGTGGTTGGGGGGGTGTGGGGGGGTGGCAAGGGGGTGTTGGGTGAGGGGGGGTTGGGGGGGGGACCCCCCCATAGTAAATACAATTTTTTATTTATTTAATTATTGAATAAATAAATAAATAAATAAATAAATAATTGGTATGTGTTGAGTATGAGGGGTGAAAGGGTGGTTGGGGGGGTGTGGGGGGGCGGCAGGGGGGTGTTGGGTGAGGGGGGTTGGGGGGGGACCCCCCCCATAGTAAATGATCATTTTTAGGTTATTTATTTATTGAATAAATAAATAAATAAATAAATAAATAAATAAATAAATAATTGGTATGTGTTGAGTATGAGGGGTGAAAGGGTGGTTGGGGGGTGTGTGGGGGGGGTGGCAGGGGGGTGTTGGGTGAGGTGTTGATAGTTTTAAGGGTTTATAGTCATAATGTCAAAAAAAAAAATGTCGACATTTTTTTTTCGAAAAAATGACTTTTTCCATTATAAGTATAGGATGTCGACATTATTGTATGTCGACATTTTTTTGTCGACATTTTTGTCTGTCGACATTTTTTTTTCGACATTATGACTATAAACCGAGGAAAACATCTAAATAGTGGAAAACCGCTCCTGACCATTCCCGCTCACTATGACCACTGGCTGTATGTGAGCAGTACTCTCATTGGGTCCTCTTAGTTTTGGCGCAAAGGAGATTCTGGATAAGAGAAGGCCCTTTACACCCATAGCAGGTCGATCTCTTGAGTTCTCCCCGAACTTAGGATAGGAGCCAAGTATCCTGAAAGCAAGAAGCAGAGCCAAGGAACTGCTGGTGACCCGCTGGAAGGTTTGGCACACTGAGCCCGCTGTCATCCCATTGGACCCCCCTGTTTCTGTTTGAACTTAGAAGGTCTGCAAAGGCACTTCGACCCATTAGAACAGTGGGACTACTATTCTTGGCAACGCCAATGTAACCTGTAAGCGAGCCTTCTCAGAAGTGTTCATGGGCCAACCAGTGAAATGACCTTTGCTCTGGAACTGCCACCGTCTCGAATTTACACTTGAGCATTTCAAGACTGTAAGCTCTGGGTATAAGGTACTCTACTGCCAAGTTTCGTAAACCTAGAATTCCTAGGTCTGGAATTATGAGAGTACGCCTGAACCCGAGCGTACACAGTCACTGTGTCGCCCAGCTGTAGTGACGAACATTGTGGGTGCCTTGCTGCTGTGCCCCCCTGTACCCTGCTGCAGTGGAATTGTCCTGATCTTGCATCAGGAGCAGAGAAATCGCCGCTGTTCCACCACGGAATCATCCCTGGAACGCAGCCCCTGAAAGCCGCAGAACTGCACAACTGCAGGATTAGAACCTGTAACCGAAGTGGACTCGACTGCCGAACCTTGGTCCGGAGTGCGCTAAGGGTTGGTGAGTACTTGCAACCCTTACTGGTGGCCCCTGGCGCATCTATCCATTTTTACTCACGAGTGTCCCCTGAGGGCCACTCTCCTTTATCGAGGTAGCCTATGCTACCGAGCTATTCCCAACTCTTGGATCCTGCTCTGCCCTCTTGGGGAGACCCTCCTCGAATTGTGGGAACTTATTCTTCACTGCCTCAGCCACCTTCCTGAGCTGCTACAGCCCCTGCAAGAGACCCCCGTTTTGGCCCAACCGCACAATTGCATGCATCAACACTGAAAGAAATTTTGAGCTCAAGGCTCCACTCATCGTAGAGAATGGACATAACATTTAGGCAGTTCTTCACTTATCAAACCCTAACTAAGAGGCACTTAGTTGGGGTTTGATAAGTGAAGGACTGCCTAAATGTTATTTGCACTGTATGTTCCCTTTCTTCACAGGTTCTTGACCCTTACTGTGCACTATTCCTTTAGACCATTGGTAACTGTATATATGTTTAATAGTAGTGTTGTGAACTTGTGTTGGTTTAGTTATTACTGCTGCGAATTGCTTTGTGTTTGATTTAAAAGGCCTTTAATAAATGTATATACATTTTTGATATATACACCTGACAGAATAATTTGTAGTGTTGTTTACTGTGTGTGCTTTCGATCACTCTCACCCCTCCTGAGACCTAGGGCCTCATTACGAGTCAGGCGTTAAGGGGTTAACGGCCGTACCCTTAACGCCTGATTACAAGGTCCCTTAGCGCCATGGTGATTTTAACGCCTGCTTTTTACAGGCGTTAAAATCCATGGCGCTAAGGGACCATGGTGCTAATTACGCCACCGTAATTTACGGTGGCGTAATTAGCGCCTTCCCCACTCCCATTATGCCCTATGGGGCAAAAATGGGAATGGGGAAGGGTAAAATGGGAAATGGGGATTTACCGCCCCACTCACCTTGGAATGGGGCGGTAAATCCGCCATCCACCATGGTGTAAACATAGTTTACACCATGGTGGTAAGGGTACGACCCAGGCGGTAACTTACCGCCTGGGTCGTAATGAGGCCCCTAGTCTTGAACGCTGCCAATGCTACTTTCATTGGTCTGGCTTGTCCAGAAGGTTAGCCTGTTCCAAGAAACTAGGCTGGCCTTCAGAACCTCTGTCCACAAGGCCTTCTGAACCTCTGCCCACCAGGTCAGTTCAGATATCCATCTTAACAGTTATCGCTTGGAAAGATACAGTGGCAGGGACTTCTCGGGGGCTGGACCAAAGTTATGGAACTCGCTACCTCCTTCTCTTTGCAAGATCAATGATTTTTTCTCTTTTTTAAAACATTTGAAAACCTCACTCTTTCCATCTGAATTTTTGCATTTTGGTGCCACTGGTGAAAACTAGCGCTAGATAAAAGATTGATTGAAACAGGACTCAAGATTTTGTACTTGGCCCACTAGAAAAGGGTGAACATCCTTAGCCAATGTCAGCTTGCAGTCACTGTGACAATTTCTATTTCCTTTTTTCACCCACAAACATTATTTCCATCTTGTCCAGATTCTATTTCAGCCAATTAGCCTCCCATTGAAGTGGTGACTTGGTCAAACAGCAAGCCAGGGTTTTGAGCGCTGTCCGAGAGCTGCTTTGGAATGACAGTGAGATATTCATAAAAAGCAAATAGGGGACTGCACTCAAATTTAAACACGTCTTACAAACATGTAAATGTTTCTATAACTAGTAGTTGTGTTTAGAAAGGTGCATTTTGTAGAACAAGCTTGCTCCCAAAGCCCCAATAACCCAAATGAAAAGAAATGTTCCAATATGGCGACTACTTCGCCATAGAGTTTTCCGGCACTACGCGCCAAACGTCAATATCACTTTCTGACACGATCAATCACTCAATCCTCCTTGACTGCCTCCACTCCCTAGGAATACGTGGAACCGCCCTTAAATGGATAGCTTTGTTCCTCAAAGACAGGCACCAAATAACGACACTCTCCAACTTTACCTCCCAATCCCGACCAGTCGACACAGGAGTCCCACAAGGAGCATGTCTATCCGCCCTCCTGTTCAATCTCTACCTGATCACCCTCCCACCAATAATTCGTTCACACAACATCCTGTGTTACAATTACGCCGACGACACTCAACTAATTCTAAAAATCTTGAACGTGAAACCCAACTCCCGACCTGATCTGGCATCCTGCCTCCTTAACATAGAACGCTGGATGACCCAAAGCCACCTATTGTTAAACCCCTCCAAAACCGAAATCATGGTTTGCGGCAACTCCGATCTCCTTCCGCACCCACTACCCTGGCCACCCGCCATGGGCAACTCACCGACACCCTCCAACACAGTGAAAAATCTTGGATGCACCCTGGACTCCGACCTAACACTCTCGCGCCAAGTCAACAATGTCTCAAAGTCCTGCCACTACCACCTCAAAAACCTTAGGCGCATCTTTCCATATCTCTCATTTCCCAACAGAGTTTCCGCGGTCCAATCAATCGTCATATCAAGACTGGACTACGGAAACCCCTATACCTCGGAATTCATGCCTACCAACTGAATAAACTCCAAAGAGCACAAAACGCGGCGGCCAAAGTGCTACTTGCGCTCGGTCCAAGAGACCACGTATCCCCAGCCCTCAAGACACTGCACTGGCTTCCAGTAGCCCGTAGAGTGGCCTTCAAAACCTTATGCCTCACCCATCGAGCACTACATAAAACTGGACCGCAATATCTTCAAGAAAAGCCAATACCTTATCACCCCACTCGCACCCTTAGATCAAGCTCAGCCGGCCTCCTAGTAATTCCCAAGACAAACTCAGTCAGGTTAGGCGGAACATCATTCTCAGCCCTGGCCCCAACCCTATGGAACTCGCTCCCTCCCCACATCCGCCTAACTGAGGACTTAACGGCATTCCGCAAACTACTGAAAACCTGTCTCTTTCCCTAAAACCAACCAGTTCCAAACCAGCATCATCAATCATCACAATAACACCGACCCAGCAAACCACAAAAAAAAAAAAAAAAACAATCATGTACAGCTAAACTAGCCAAACTGTAACCTACAATGACAAACAGAACTAAAACGAGTAATGAAGATCTAAACAGTGAAGTGGATAATAGGAATAAATCACTGCGAATGTAGAAAGCGTGGAGAGCAGATGAGCGTGGAGACCGGATGAGCGTGGAGAGCGGAAGAGTGTGAAGGGCGTGAGCGGATGAGCGGGGAGAACGAATGAGTAAGGATGAGTGTGGATGAGTATAGATGAGTGTGGATGAGTGTGGAGGATGAATTCTGTTGGCGGATGAGTGTGGAGGACAGTCGAGTGTGGAGAGCGGATGAATATGAAGAGCACATGAATGTGGAGAACGGAAGAGTGTGGATAGCAGTTGAGTGTAGGGAGTGGTTGAGTGTGGACAGAGCGGAAGAGCGTGCAGAGCGGAAGAGAGTGCAGAGCGGAAGAGCGTGCAGAGCGGAAGAGCGTGCAGAGCGGAAGAGCGTGCAGAGCGGAAGAGCGTGCAGAGCGGAAGAGCGTGCAGAGCGGAAGAGCGTGCAGAGCGGAAGAGCGTGCAGAGCGTTGAGAGTGGAGGAGCGTGGAGAGCGGAGGCGCGTGGAGAGCAGAGAAGCATGGGAGCGACTGAATGGGGGGAGCAACTGAGTGGGGGAGCGACAGTGTGGAGAACGGATGAGTGTAGAGTGCAGATGAGTGTAAAGAACGGATGAGTATAGAGAGCGTATGAGTGTAGAGAGTGGATGAGTGTCGAGAGCGGATGAGTGTCGAGAGCGGATGAGTGTCGAGAGCGGATGAGTGTCGAGAGCGGACAAATGAGGAGGGCGGATGAGTGTGGAGGGTGAGAGGGCTGAGGGGGGAGACCAAATGAGTACAGATGAGTGTAGATGAGCATGGAGGATGAACACTGATGGCGGATGAGTGTGGAGGGTAGTTGAGTGTGTAGGTCGGTTGAGTGTAAAGAGCGGACGAATATGAAGAGCAAATGAATGTGGAAGACGGATGAGTGTAGAGAGCGGTTGAGCGTAGAGAGCAGACGAGCGTGGAGAGCAGACGAGCGTGGAGAGCAGACGAGCGTGGAGAGCAGACGAGCGTGGAGAGCAGACGAGCGTGGAGAGCGGACGAGCGTGGAGAGCGAACGAGGGTGGAGAGTGGATGAATGTGGGGGACGTGAGCGGATGAGTGGGGAGAGCGAATGAGTAAGGATAAGTGTGGATGAGTATAGATGAGTGTGGATGAGTGTGGAGGATGAATGCTATTGGCGGATGAGTGTGGAGGACGGTTGAGTGCGGATGAATATGATGAGCAAATGAATGTGGAGGACGGAAGAGTGTGGAGAGCAGTTGAGTGTAGAGAGCGGTTGAGTATGGAGAGCGGTTGTGTGTAGAGAGCGGAGGCACGTGGAGAACGGAAGAGCGTGCAGAGCAGAGGAACATGCAGAGCTGAAGAGCGTAGAGTGCGGGGGCGCGTGGAGAGCGGAGAAGCATGGGAGCGACTGAGTGGGGGAGCGACTGAGTGGGGGAGCGACTGAGTGGGGGGAGCGGATGAGTGGGGGGAGCGGAAGAGTGTCGAGAGCGGAAGAGTGTCGAGAGCGGAAGAGTGTCGAGAGCGGATGAGTGTCGAGAGCGGATGAGTGTCGAGAGCAGATGAATGAGGAGGGCGGATGAGTGCGGAGGGTGAGAGGGCTGAATGGGAGACCGAATGAATATTGATGAGTGTGGATGAGCGTGGAGGATGAGCGCTGCTGGCGGACGAGTGTTGAGCGCAGATGAGTGTGGAAGTCGGTTGAGTGTAAAGAGCGGACGAATATGAAGAGCAAATGAATGTGGAAGACGGATGAATATGGAGAGCAAATGAGTGTAGAAAGAGGTTGAGTGTAGAGAGGGGAGGAGCGTGCAGAGCAGAGGACCGTGGAGAGCAGAGGACCGTGGAGAGCGGAGGAGCGCGGGGAGTGGCTGAGTGCGGGAGCGGCTGAGTGCGGAGAGCGGCTGAGTGTGCGGAGAGCGGCTGATTGTGCAGAGAGCGGCCGAGTAGCGAACGAGTGCGTGGAGAGCAAGCGAGCGCGTGGAGAGCAAGCGAGTGCGTGGAGAGCAAACGAGTGCGTGGAGAGCAAACGAGTGCGTGGAGAGCAAACGAGTGCGTGGAGAGCAAACGAGTGCGTGGAGAGCAAACGAGTGCGTGGAGAGCAAACGAGTGCGTAGAGCGGACGACTGTGTGGAGCGGATGAGCGCGGAACTGATGAGTGACAGATGAATCTGTAGAGCGGACGCACGCATGGAACAATTGAGTGTATGGGTGAATAGTGCATAGACCGGATGAGAAACAAAACACATAGAACGGACCTGACCGCTCAGAATTGCGTGACGTGCATATTTTGTTTTGGAATGCAAGGAACCTTTGAAAGAGCATACTTCATATCACACCCCACGCTTACTCTTTCCTTACACCACCATTCAACTAGAACACAGAGTTACTATGACACCATTCGGTATAACTGTTCTCATATCAACATCTGCCCCTCACCCCCCATCACTCTAAGTAAACATGGCTGGTTTCACACCCCCAGCCAGGCGTTTCTCCTCAGGCCTAACGCTGCCACACTCGGTCTGGATAATTCCGGCCAGACCGAACACATACCCCTGATCTCTCAACCACCACACCTACCGCTAAGAAGCAGCTACCACATGAATTCTGCACCAGCTGCACACATACCGGTGCGCACACGCACCTTTGGACTCTCTCTAATCTCCCCACTGACCCGAACTTCGGTTCCCAAGGGCGTTCAACCTACCAGCGCCTTCAGACCCTACCAATGGTATATAAGGCGCTATATAAATGCAAAATAACAATAACAAATAAACTATCTGCTTTGGTAGCTGACGGCTTGGCAAGTTTCTCCATGCTGACATTGATGTACAGTGTTCGGCTCCGGCCTTACAATGGTAATCATAGCATTCTAATTGTTCTCAGGCTTGTCTTTTCTTACTCTTTTACTTCTGGACCCCTCAGGCATTTATCTGCTGTTTTGTCTGTGCTTACTCTCTATAGCCTCTCCCCTTCAGTCTCCCCTCGGATTTGCACTTGGGTGACTGTACAAATAAGTTTACGGTGTACGTTGGAGCACATCTCTGCGTGCTATAGGGTATTTTGGTATAAATACGTAGAGTATATCCAAGTGAACCCTCTATTGTTTGTTTGCTCTGTGGGACTGCGCTAGATACAGTGTTTCTGTTCCTTTTTGAACTGCTGTTTTGAATGTCCAGGTATTTCTTATTACTCATTTGACACCTGTGGTGTGGTAGTGGCTCTTTACATTTTCCTTCCTTTTCTAAGATTGCTGTATCATTACTTTCCACTATTTCATAGGACTCACCGGGCAGTGATAGGATTACTTGTGGGCCTTCAATTTGGATAACTCAGTGTGTTCCTGCCTAAGGACACATTCAAAAGGTTGGGCAATTTGAGTTTTTTTTGCTTCCCTGAGGATGGGGCATGTAGGCCCCCGAAACACATAGGATTGTGTTCATCGTCACCTTTATTGGTTGCTAAAATGTTGATTTCACCAACCATATTTGTGAACATGTGTATATTATGAACCTTTTTTGTATGCATCTCATTACAGTGAATAATGCGGTTTCCATGAATTTACTATCAACATTAACCCTAGGTTTATTACCTTGAAGTAATTTGGTCTCCATACCAAGACATCTTTTTGTTTTACTCGAACAAAATTTTTTCTGCACTTTCTGAATTTATATTGAAGTTCTGCTTATATTGTTGTTAGTAAATCCATGTTTACTTTACTTTGAAATTGTGCATATCCATATTTTGTAACTTCCCTTGAACGGCTTGGTCCACCCTTTGGATGAGCATGTTTGTGTACCGGGATATTTAAGTCATCATTATACTGAAGGGCAGGTCTCTGGATGAGATCACTCAGTGGCTTGTAAGACATTGTACCACAGCGGGAAAAAGACTAAGAATAAGGAACACTATAACCACAGGGCTCACTGGCTACACATAAGCACCAACGCTAACCCACTGAGTCCTGTTCTGCATGAACGGGGTAATCATCTGTAGGCTTTGCAGCTTGCCCCTATTGTGCAGTAGACCAGTTTTGATAGTAGCTTGTGTTCCACCATTTCAGAGGAGAGGAAGCAGATAGGCTATGGAGGATGAGGACCATCAGCTAGCACTTATAAAATAATTAAAGTATCTCTCCTCCCTTATGTTTCAAGATGGTGGATCCAGCACCTCTTGTTGCCCTGAAGTGCGATTGGTAAAAAAGGGCAATTGGCTGCTTCATGGAGAGGTCTTAATATTATGCGAGTATGAGCGGGGGACAGGGCATCACAGTGTGCAGGAAAGAGGGACAGCGGACAGTGACACAAAGTCCTTTCCAATAGATCTTCCAAAATCCAACTGTAAAAGCCAAGACCGTACACTAAGATTTAGACCCTTTTTTCCATGAGAAAGAGGCACAGTTCTGGGGCTCTAGATGTGACCACGGCCTTCGACAGGGTGGACTGGACATTTATGAAAAACGCCTTGGGGGCCTTCGGCTTTGGATCAATATTTCAATCAATGGTACTAGCTAACTATGCAGGCCCGAAGACATTCCTAAGAATCAATGGACACAACTCGGCCCCGATCCCCCTGACCTGCGGGACTAGACAGGGCTGCCCGCTGTCACCACTGCTCTTTGCCCTGACCATGGAGCCCTTTGCTCAAAGAATCAGGCTAAACAACCTGATCAAAGGCCCATTGGTCGGCCCTTCGCAACATAAAATAGCTCTGTACGCTGATGATGTCTTACTCATGCTTTCAGAAGCCAGGTCATCCCTGCGACACGCACTGGAAGAAATAACTAACTATGGAGAGGTCTCCGGCTTCTCAGTGAACTTCACTAAGTCTACGGCTCTAAGCATTGGCCTCACCCCAGGAGAACAGGAGCCATTGGCTGAAATGTGCCCAATCACGTGGGAAAAAAGGGCGATCCCTTTTCTGGGGGTCTATATCCCATCAGACCCGAAAGACACATACAAGGCAAACTTTCCCCGCTATTCGGGGAACTGGAAGGGGACCTGAAACGCTGGACATCGCAAGAGATCTCGCTGCTAGGGCGCATTACAGCGTGCAAGATGAACCTCCTCCCGAGGTTCCTTTATGCCTGTGCCTCCCTCCCCGTGGCGATCCCCGCCCCAGCCCTCCGGAACCTACAGAGGAAGATGCTGAAATTTATCTGGAGAGGTAAGAAGGCGAGAATTCCTCTAAAGACGCTTTTAGGGGGCTCCAAATTAGGAGGTCTGGGAGTCCCGGATTTGCAGGCCTACAGGGTGGCAGCCCAATTAGCACAGGTCCACGCATGGCAGATAATTACAAACCGTCCCAGATGGGTGGAGCTGGAGCAGTCACGAACACCACTACCACTGCGCTTCTTGCCACACATCCCACCCCCTCTCCGCGCACATTGGGGAGACCTCCTCTTGGCAACCAATCACACCCTGAGGTCCTGGGACTGGGCACTGAAACGGAAATGGGTTCCAAGGGGCCTGAGCCCTCAATCCCCGATCTTCTTTAACCGGCCACCTCGCCAGGCGCGAACCCCCGTAACTTCCAAAATTGGATAAATGGCGGCCTTGAAACCATAGACCATCTATACGGGGAAGAGACACCCCTGACATTCGAACAATGTAAGGAAAAATTCCAACTCCAGGAACGGGACAGATACACTTATATTCAACTGCGTCATTGGTGTACACACCCCCAAACTCAGCGGGCGGCTACGAGGCCCCCTACCGCCCTGGAACTAACACTCAGGGACCTCCCGGCGCGCGGGAGAGTATCCACCCTATAGAGGAGGTTCTTAGGGGACTTCCTGAGCACGAGAATACACTGCATGGCCCAGTGGGAAGCAGACCTAGGTCACCCAATAGATGACCAGTCCTGGGTGGACATCTGGACTCGTACGCACACCTCATCTACTTGCATCACTAACGGGGAAAGCGCCTACAAAGTCGTGTTAAGGTGGTATTACCCACCCCTCAGACTGCATCACATGAACCCCCAAGTGGATTACCATTGCTGGAGGGGGTGCGGCCATCCAGGCTCATTTGTCCACATGTGGTGGTCTTGTCCACGGATTCAGCAATTTTGGAAGACATGCCTAGAGACCATCGCACAAATCACTGGCTCAACGATCCCGCTTGAACCGGAGCCCGTCATGTAGGGTGCTCCGATCACCATGATCTACCCACGGGCCGGCAACAGAGCAAAATTGCTGACCCAATGCCTACTAGCCGCAAAAACGACCCTGGCCCGCGCCTGGAAGGCCCCGGAGGGCCCCCTTGTGGCCCAGTGGTGGACGAAGCTCTGGGACATTCTGGTAGCAGAAAAGGTTACAGCGGCAAAGGCGGGTACCCTCCACAAATTTCAGAACGTCTGGGCCCCGGTTCTGGGCCCCGGTTCTAGAATACGACCAGCGATTTCCGGCCCTAACCTGTAAACCCATTAACGCCCGTTGGACCCTGAGAGACCGGGAAAAACCCCGAAAGGGACACAAAGGCTGGGGTGCGGGATAGACGGCTAGGCTGGAGAGGGGCACACGGGAGCGCATGAGGGTTAATATGCTTAAAATGCTGTAATGATGCTATAAACTGTTGTAAAATTGTCATCCTGCCTTGATTTAAAATAAACAAAGTAAAAAAAATATATATATTAATTGGTCTAAATCAGAGGCAATGTCTCTTTCCATTTATTGTGAAAGACAGGATTGAGAATTTAGGCTTTAAGTGGTGTCCAGAGAGGATTAAATATTTGGGTATCTGGCTGACCAATAGCCTAGAGAAGTTTGTATCAGAGAATATGAGGGGACTATTATCCGGCCTAAAAATGGTTCTAGAGAGGTGGACATTTTTAAATCTCTCCTTGTAGGGGAAGGTAAATACATTAAAGATGAATTCCACCCCCCAAATTACTTATGTGCTTGGCATACTCCCTTTACCGGTTGGGAGAAAAGTGTGGTTGGATTTTTATACTTTGCTGCAGAACTTCTTATGGGATACTAAGCCTCCCTGCATGAAGCTCTGGAAGCCTCAATTACCAGTGGACAAGGGTGGCCTAGGGGTCCCACATTTTCAGGCCTACCATCTGGCTTTTATGGCCAGACACTTGGCACTGCTACTAGAATCAGAGCCAGATGATTTGGCAAAAGCAGAGGTGAGCTTGAATGGGCCATTGACACCAAGGACTATTTTGACGACGAAATCAGTGTGGCCTGCGATTACAGCACCAGCCACTGAATTTTTAAGGTCTGACCTTGGAACCCGAGGAACATGGCTTTTATTTGATCAATTGAAAACTACATGGAAAATTACAAACTGAATAATTCTTGAGTTTCGTGCACTGAAAAAGTCTACTGATGATGTCTCTGAGGTGGGAGATATTGATTTTGCACATTTGAATCCTCAAGCTGAGACAGAAGGCTATTCCAGGAAGTATTACAAATAAATAGCATCCTCTGCAAATAGCAATACAGCTTCAATGCAGGATTGGTCGGCAAGATGCCTAGTGAAATGACAGAGGAACGTTGGGTGAATGTTTGTAAGAATGTAGCTTTCATCTCTCAGCTTGGGGGAGATGTCCAGGCAAGTTCAAATACTGAATAGGGTCTATTGGAGTGTGTTAAGGTGAGAAAGTTTTAGGAGAATTTGTGCGCAGTTTTCAACAGAGTGCTTGGGTTAGTCCTTGCTTATGATTTTGTGACGTTGATTTTCAGTGACCATGAACTTGTGGAGGGCTTAACTTTTGCACAGAAGAAATGGCTGTTTAGAGGCTTGTTGATGGCTTAGAAATGGATCCGAAGATTTTGAGGTCCAGGATTTCCCCAAAAGAGATTACTTGTTTTGGTGAGATGTTTAAACTGGTGGAGATGGGACAAGTGATCTATAATAGTTAGAAGAAAAAGAAATTGTTTGAGAATATCTGGGGCAGGTTTTTAGATCTATACTCACTCTGTTTTTCTGTATTTGGGGCTGGGGGTTTAACTGTTGGTTTTGGTGCAAATGTTATACATATGTGAATATATAAACTTTTTTTTTTAAGTAATGGAATGCTACCTTGTAGGGCTAGATTGTGTAGCTTACATAGAACCTTCACATTAATGCTGCCCCTCGAATCCTTTATACGTAGGTCCGATTTGCACAGACTGTCTCTCTTGTCATGGTTTGGAACAGGCTGCTAGCATTGAGCAATGCAGCTTTTCACTCTGAAAATTATGGTGGGGCTATACCATGCAGCCACAAAACCTGTACAGTCGACCAGCACCTGCTGATCACAGACTTGCAATCTAATTGGACCAATTTCTGGGAGTTCCGGGTTGCAAGGTCCACCAGGTTAAGAGTTCTCCGGATATTATCCCCAGCCGCCCGGTGTAGGGTGAAACCAGCCTGGTCTGGCTGGATGATCTCAGGTAGGATGGGACTCAGGCGGTTCGCCAGGATTTTAGAGTATAGGTTTGCATCAATGTTCAATAGTGCAATCGGCCTGTATGAGGCCAAGTCTCTCGGATCTTTCCCAGGTTTAGGTAGGAGGATGGTGGTCGATTCCTGCATCGAGGGCGTCACAGACCCTGTGTCTCTGAAGGAGTTGAAGAGCGTGACCAGGGGGGGAACCAGTTGGGGCCTAAATAGTTTATAAAATCTTGCTGAGAAACCATCTGGGCCCGGGGCTCATGATTTGAGAGACTTGATGGCATCCCCAATCTCTTCCTACGTAATGGGCTCCTCCAGCTTCTCCCTTATCGTGTCAGGAAGCCGCGGCAGCGCAGCTTCACATAGGTATTCCATTTGTTGTGGTTGGTTTCGTGGGGTGGCCGTCATGATCTTGGTGAGGTAGTCCACCGCTAATTGTTGCTTTTTGGCTTCCGAGAAATGGATGACTCCTTTTGGGTCACGTAGGCCCACGATAGTGTTCGTTCGCCTTAGTTTGGCGAATTTGGCCACCAGGATTTTATTTGCCTTGTTATTCTTCGCGTAATATGATTGTTTAGCCCCGGCCATGAGGAGGGCGGTCTGTTCCGCATAATGGGCTTCCAATTTCTTCCTGGCAATCCGCAAGACTTTCTGTGCTCTAGGGGACCAGCCTTTCCTTTTGAGGGCTTGTTCTGCGGCCCCTAGTTCTTCCTCCAAGGCTATCCTGGTTTGTCGCCTATTCCTATGGTAGGCCGCACCTTGGGCGATCAGGGTGCCTCTGCTTACCGCTTTCATTAGACCAATTAATTTTATAACCTGGACCATGCATTTTATTCAACAATTCCATTTATTTCGGCAGTGAGCTTTCCAGGTCCCTTAGCAGCATACACAAACCATCTGCATATAACTATAGTTTTTGGGTGAGCCTGCCATAACTAACCCCTTTAATTCTCTCCTCCTGTCTGGTCGCCACGGCCAGTGGCTCTATCACAATCACAAACAATAATGGTGATAAGGGCAACTCTACCGAGTCCCCCGCTCCAGACCAAATGATTCTGATCAAACTCCATGAGCAGAACCGTCAGCAGTCAGGTTCTCGTTCTTTACCAAACTCATAAAAGACTCACCGCAGCCCATCTTTTCCATTACAACAAACAGAAAAATCAAATTTTACCCAATCAAATGCCTTCTCTGCATTTAATGAGAAGATTGCTGTGTAATTCTCTGTGGCATTCGCCCGTGCAATCGTCTGAAGTAGTCTCTTCATATTGGTCATGTCCTGCCTTCCTTTGACAAATCCAGTCTGGTTAGAGTATCAGCCTATGTAATACTACCTCTACTATTTTTGCCGACGACTGTTAGGACACCTACCCATCAGAGGAGACCGAGGAAATCCACACGCATGGTCCAGTCCTGGAGGTTTTAACCCCGTTATTGCTGGTGGGGTCCCCGCTCCTTGGAGTCCTCAGGTGTCAGGGGCAGCGCCTCGCGCATGCGCATTCTGCCGCGCTCCGCGCATGCACATAGGGCAGCGTTGTCAGGCTTGCGTTGTAAGCCTCGTTTCGTGCCGGATGATCAGCGCGGATTGGCGGAGAGTCATTGCGCCCCTGGCCTCAATTCCGGTGGCTTCCTTATTACGTGGTCGGATCAGGAACTAGTCGTGTCTCAACGCGGCTTGGTCCTTGACCCTCCACTTCACTACATTGATTCCTGTTCTTTTGTTGGCCCCTGTACTTGCTCTTGGCTTCTCCCTGGTCCAACCCCTGCCTGCCTAGGGGGGTTGGGTTCTTGGATTCTCTGGTCTGACCCCTGCCTTTGGAAGGGGGTTTGGGTTCCTGTTTTGTCCTGGTCTGCTCCTACCCTCGGGTTGTGGGGTCCCTATTCCAGGGCTTCCTTCCTTGTTTTCCCCTGCCAGTTCCTAGCCCTGTTCCATTGGCTCTCTATTCCTTGTCCTGGGCTACCTCCTCTCTGTTTTGCCCCTGGTTGCCTTGGTTCATTATTCTGCCTTGGGTGGTGTCCATTACCCAGTTGACTATCCTCTGCCTGATCTTGTCTGCCTCCAGCCTGGGTGCCTGCTCTTCGTGGACACCAACGTTCCTCTTCGCCTCAACATCCAGATACAGACATCGACCAGCTCAGTACAACAGTTGGAAACGGCCTTCCCTGCTAGTGCTTGCACTGTTCTGGCGCCACGTTAAAATCCAGGGAAGCGCCCATTCGTGGCGTCAGGAGTTGGATCCTCTTCAACCCTGTGCCATTAGCGTGGAAGTGGGGCTGGTTCTTTGTGCTACCTGTCTTCGTGCCATCAACCAACCGACAAACTGGCATCACCTCAACGCGCATCTCCTGGAAGCTCTGGTACGCAGCGTCCCCGGGACGTACATCTTAACAACGACTTTGCGAAGATCTTATTGTCCATGTTTATCAAAGTAATTGGTCGATTATTCGAAGGTGAAGTCTGATTCTTTTCTTTTTTCAAAATCAACCAAATTGAAGCACGAGTTGACGCTGGTAAGATCCCAACAGTCCCATAGGCTTTATACATGTCTCTTACCAGTTCAAAAACCAAGTTGGGCATTATACTATAAAATTCCATGGGCAACCCATCTGGTCCAGGGCATCTACCCGAGTTGAGGCTTGTTACCAATTTCCTTATCTCCTCCACTGAAGAATCCCCATCCAAAATTGCTCTATCAACAGCAGAGAGCCCTGGAAGTCACATGTTTTGTCCAAACCCCTGCAGGTCTCCTACAACACCAATATCCTCGGAGTAGAGCTCCTTGTAGAACATACTGTTTATCAGATCAATCGTTATGGTGCCATCTGGCTTTGCAATTGAAGGAATGGCCTTCTCCCTTTCTTGTTTCCGTATTCTGTATGCCAGGCATCAGTCATATTTTTCTCCATTCCCATAGTATGAGCACTTAATTTGAAAAAGCATATATCCAGCTCTTTCTGACATCCTTTTATTATACTCACATTTAATCCAACGTAACCGGATTCTGCATCACCTCTTTTTCCAAATACTTTATCTTCACCTCCAGACTCTTAATGTCGTTGTTTCTATTATTCTTCCGCCTGCTAGACAAACCAATCAGGGGGCCTCTCATACTGCATCTGAAAGCCTCTTAAACCATGCCTGGGTCCACGTTTCCAGTACAATTCTTTTCTATAAAATAATTCACTGCTTTGACAATTTTCTTTACAATTTCCTCCTCCTCCAGAATTGAAGTTTTCAACTCACATAGTGAACCCCTGTGAGTAATTAAAAACATCCACTTATCTGATCATGCGCCGGTGGAGATGTCGGTTTTTATTTGCACCTCCCTTATAGTTGTTAGTAGTAGTAAGCAAACCGCCTGTCAGGATCAGGTCGATCCGCGAGCAGGTATTAAGGGCACTTGAAAAGAAGTTAAAATCCCTATCAGACGGGTGTTCAAGTTGCCAGGTACCTATCAGACTATGCTCTGAAATCAAATCCTGTAAGGGAACCGCTTGATTACTTTTTGACCTCAATACACTATTGTTGCTTCTGTCCGTTAAAGGATCCATCACTTCATTGGAATCTCCTCCCAGTATATATTAGCACAATCCTGGTCCTCCAAAGCTTGTGAAACCATCCAAAAAAAGAAACCATCATCTACAGTTGGGGCGTAAATATTGCAAAATGTAAATTTCTCTCCCTTGAAAGCAATATCAATCTACCATCTTTGTCCTTCCATTTTGAGAGCACCTGAACCGCCAGATTTTTACAAATCAGTATCGACACAACGATTGAGTATGTGTTAAACGAGGAGCCAAATACCTGACCTACCCATCCCCTCTGTAATTCAGCATTCTCATCAACTGAGAAATGAGTCTCCTGCAAAAAAGGTCACATCAGCTTTTAGGTCCATCAAGTGATTAAGAACTTGTTTAATCTTTAGTGGACTATTGATCCCCTTCACGTTCCAGGAGAAAGCACATCTCACTACAGGACGCAGACATTCTACCTGTTCCCAAGCAGGTCACACTCTCAGTAGCTACTAACTCTTTGAGTAAGGCACAAAAAACAAGAAAAAGGAAAAACTTCACTCCCTCATAGGATAACGTTGGACTGTGCAAACACCAACCTGTGAAAAATAAACATTACAAATAAACTCCCTTGCCGAGCCCCCTCCCTATTTAATGAATACTAAGATAAGTAAATAACAAACGTCCAGTGCAACCCCCATGTGCCCGCAGTCAGCCCTATAGGACAGATCAAACTACTCCCTTCATTGACTGCCTTCATCCTGATCCAAACACCCCCTTGGTCACCTTATTAAGCCAATCCCAAACATTAACTATAAGCCATCAGTCCCCTTTTTGTGATTTGTAGTGAGGATGGACCACTAACCTTATCATAGCAGCCAGACAAGAAACAATACCAAGACACTCAATAACATACTGTCCTAAAACCTGTTAAGTATACTATGTAAACATGTGAGTTCTACACCTCTCACATCATCCGCTAGATAATCATGTATTAATGCAAATAGTATGTAGAAAAACAGAGGGTGGGTGAGGTGCGCACTCTAGTTCCCAGTGTTAAATACCTGCTGCATTTCAAGTTGCTGTTCTCCTCCAAGTGCTTTCATGTCTCTAACAATATTCAGGGAGGCTGTTTTTTCAGGTGTTATAGATTAGTCTCAATTGGTCTCAAGGAATTCTGGTAGCTGTAGTCTGTTTTTGGTAACCAGGAACCAACTCAAGCAAACAGCCACAAGTCATCTCACCTCACTTCTAAGACATTCAAAGTAAGCGTTCTGTACTTCCCCCTTTCAGACTGCATTATTTACAAAACTAGCATTGCAACCTCAACCTTTTATCCAGCATTGCTATCATCTGATAGCTAAAGAGAATGTGTTTGCTTCGTCTAGTGTAGCTCTCACCATCTTACAAAGCAGCAGCGCTATGCACAAGACTTGCAAATCTCAGCCTACAGTTGCATATAATCCATGGGTCCAATTCAGCATATATACACCGCCAACAGTCCAATGCAGCAATCCCAAACTTTCCATCTTTCGCTGCGCTACACAGAACACACACCAGCGCACATTAACTTACAGCCTTCGCAAACAGGTTTCAACCTAACGCACTCCCACATCTCCAGGCGCAATAGGCAACTGCATATATAAACATTGGGCATTACATTAATCCAGTGTTGCATTCCATACTTCTAATCCCACTCCATTCCAAAAGTCATATAAACAACAAAGATCCCATTCCTGACCCGCTCTGTAAGGTGCGGCTCCATAAAGTGAAACCTACAGAGATTGAGCCAAAGGTCATAAAAACTATTTCTCTTTAACAATCCTAACTCCTACAAGAAATAATATAACTAGTGTGATAAAAACACAAAGGAAGTCCAGCTAAATAGGATCCACCATTGTATAATCAGTCAAGATTAATGATGCCACGAAAAATGTCTCATAGGCACACTGCCAGCAGTGTCTCTGCATAAATCTCTTCCGCCTCTAGATTAGCTGGTTAAAAAGCAGGCAAAGCAAAAGACTAGTGTAATATCTTAGTAATATATAATCTGCATCAATTCCTCCTGCAAGGGACACTAGAATCATATCAAGACATGCATTCATGACATTTCAAGGTAATGCATGTTTGAAACAGTTCAAAAGCATCCAACCTCACAACCCCTACTCAAAATCAAAAATGTTGGCGACCTACTTGAGGAGAAAGGACAGAATTTAGTAACGTGCACCAGGAGACCCTAAACCCATTGCTGCACATCTTAAAAGACAAAAACAACCCACCTCATGTCTATCCAGGAACCACAAATCCACTGACTCCAGAGATTACCAAAAATTGCTGGTATAGATGGTGTAAACACATAATCAGGATGTTGTGGGTGACTGTTGGCATCAAGGATTAGGCTCTGGCTTGGTTCACTTCCTCCCACTTGGACCGACCATTTCTCTGCACCATCTCTCTCTCTACATGTGGTGTTCCACAGGGATTTATCCTCTCCCCCTGGCTCTCCAACATCTATCTGGCCCCTTTGGCAGTCCTGATCTCAACCTTCAACTCTAACTTTCAGTGTTAAGCAGATGACACGCAGCTCTCTTTTAGGCTACCCTCGGCCTCCTCCTCGCTCATTCCCGACTGTCGATCTGCTATTCAGTCATGGTGCAAACAATCTCTGCCTCAACGCCAGCAAGACTGAGATCTTTCTCATTGGGACCCCTGCTCCCAATTCGTAGGAAATATTAAAAACGCTACTCTAATTACATGCCTACACTGACCTTTATGGGGTATTGTTTTTAAGTAAATGATTCTTCTTGCAACAAAATGTTCATCTTTTGCGGCTTGTGGCTCTAAAAAGGTAGGTCCCATTTGAGAATGCGGTAATCATATTTCCCTACCTTTTTGGTTTTAAATCCTTATGCTGTGAATGATTCTTCCAAGAAGCACAGCAAAAAACGTTTTATGAACTGTTCTCCAAAATATGATTCCACAATATTTCAAATAAATGACGATGCTTGCTTACTAGAAGGTCAACACTGACAATGAGCGAATCCTGCATTTAAGAGGGAGGGTGGATCCTGAAGTGTTGAGTGCGTGTGTTTTTATGGGAGTGCTGACTTGTGTGTTTTTTGGCCGTGCATGGATGGCCAGTCTAGACTTGTGGTTACCCAGTGGACATCAAAGCATCATGAGGCTGTTGGACATTTACAGGCCTCTGTGTAAAGGCTCTGTAGGATTTGGTGTCCTGTTCCAGGGTCAAACCTTTTCTTACAATGTGTACTTACATTTCTCAAATGTTTTTCCCTGTGGTGAGGAATGTCACTTTCAGCACCTATAAACGTCTTACCAGAAAGACTAAGAGGACATTGTTTTATAAATGCTGAAACACCTAAATTAGCAGCATAGCCCACAGTAATGCTTTTTTTGCGGTAGCTGGCGCGTTGCTTCACGCGCACAAATAACGGTGGCACTTAAGCAAGAAGCACACAGACTTCAAGGCAAGGGTTTCCTCTGGTTCGTCCCTTGAGCCAAATCCTTGCCAGCTTTTCAGGATGACCACACAAAGTACACTAAAATACAATTAATCCAAATGGGAATTATTACATGCTTGGTGGTTATCTTGAAAACCTAGCATGGTTTGGACTAGTGAGGGCTGGAGGACTGCCGGTCAGATCCCATGCATGATATTATGAGGCATGGGTTGTTTGATAATTCATTTGTAGCGTGCTCCAGACGTGAGGGTATCAGGGCACAGAGGTTACAGGTAGGTTCTCAGCTTAGTTACACAATAGAAAAAGTTAACATCACAGTTTGGTTACACAATAGATAAATGAATACAGGCACATATAAGCACAGAATAATATCATGATAACAGGAGACAATGAGGTTATGCATTTCGATGCTGTGCACTTGATGGTGATCTACAGTTAGTGGACACACAGCTGGGGTTAAATATCGCAGGATTTGAGCCAGGAGGTGCATTTGTACCTAAGTTTTGATATGGCTGAGCTTCTCGGATTGCAGGAGGCATGGAGTTCCAGAGCTGGGCTGCTTTGGCAGGGAAGCTATTGCCACCTATTTTAGAGAGTTTGAATTTAGGGACGAGGAGAGTGTTATGGGCTAGTCTGGAAGGTCTAATGGAGGTCCTTTTATGGAATCTCTCTGTGAGATAGCTGGGGGCAGCGTTGTTGAGGGATTTGTGGTTGAGTGACACAGTTTTCAGTTTGATTTTGTCGTTTGTAGAGAGCCAATTGTTTTGCCGCCTGATCTCAGAGATGTGGTTTTTCCTAGCCATTTCAAGGGCCGCTTTGAGGGCCTTCTTTTGGAGTGTTTGGATTTTCCTGACGATTGCTTTGTTTGAGCCAATATAGAGGGCGTTACAAAAGTCAAGCCTGGGCAGAATGAGGGCTCTGGCCTGGATGATGCAACTGTTTGAGAGGAAGGGTTTGCCAGTTCTGATGAGTTTACATGTGTAGGCGGTAGTGGAAGCCAGCGTGTTAACTTGTTTTGCGAACAAGAGGGTTGAGAAGCCAAGGGTTTTCACCTCTCTGGCCACTTTGATGAGGTTGCTGTCAATTATGAAGGAGGCTTATTCAGCGCCTAATTTGTTGAGGTTGGTGGAGGTGCCTAGGATAATGAGCTCAGTTTTGTCATCATTCAGGCATAGACCATGATTAGACATCCATGCCTGGATGATGAGATACACCCTATTCACCAAGGCCAAATCCTTATCGTAATCCCTTGAAAGTGGGAGGAGAATCTGTGTATCATCTGCATAGTTAGTGTAGGCAATACCAAGACTGTCCAGATCATCGAACAGGGGCTTAGTGAATATGTTGTATAGCGTCAGAGAGACACAAGATCCCTGGGGGACGCCGCAGGTGATAGGGTCTTCTGCTGCTAAGGATGAAAATACCTGCATGGTCCTCTCGCTTAGGAAGGACTCAATCCAAACTATGGCCTCCCTAGAGAAGTGGGCAGCTGAGTCCAGATGGCTGCAAAGGACCTTGTGTTCAACAAGGTCGAAAGCAGCCGAAAGGTCAGGGAGGAGGAGAAGGGCAGATTTGCCTTTATCCCTTAGTCCGTCGACTTGGGTCTTTAGGTCTATGAGGGCCTTCTCTGTGCCGTGTTGTGGACGGAAACCAGATTGGCGTGCTCCCAGGAGGTGGTGTAGTTCCAAGTATTTCTGGATCTGTGTGTTGGCGACCTTATCAAGGATTTTTAATCGAAAGGGACCGGTGGTGATAGGCCAGTAATTAGTGGGTATTGAAGGGTCAAGTGTTTGTTGTCCCCTATAAACCATACCTTTTTCCATCCAATATGGAGTAACACATTAGTGTAGTGTGACCTATAAACTAGTGAGAGGCTTGAGAGAAAAGCTAAGATCCACTTGTGAAATTGACTGAGAGCCCAGGACAGGGGACAATCAAGGATTATTATTACTTCTAATCCCACTCCATTCCAAAAGTCATATAAACAACAACCCCTGTCCCACATCTACAACCATACACTGTCAAAGCTCTGCACCCTTGCCTTGGGATTTACAGACCCTTTTCTGTTACAGTGAGTATTTTGGCTAAGGAAATGAGGAAAGAGCCAAGCGTGCATTACTTACTCGAAATGTTTGCCTGCTCTAATCACAGGCGCATTTTAAATATAAAATAATGTGGCCATTCTTATGTCCCCAAATGCGCTTTACTTTTATACAAATCCCAAGGACTGCAGCCATCCCCCGTCACCCCCTAGGTGCAATTGATTAATTGCATGAGCAAATCAGCTGGACATGGGCAGCATAACTGACCCCCCCCCCCCCCCACGAAAAGGGTGGCATTCCCAGAGTAACTTTTATCAATTTCCAGCACTGCTGCCAATGAGAATGTTCCATACTGCCCGAATCCTCTCACTTCCACAACAGTTCCATTCAGACCCACCAACTTCTACAATGTCTCCCCCCGTACTCTCACTTCCTTCACCTACGATATTGATCCCCATGCTCACACACTTCACCTCCCCCTCTCATGCAGTTCCCTCAGGCAACCTCACACCTAAGGCGCTGTTCCCCTTAGGCTGGCTTAACCCCTCTTATGCCATCGCTCATGTTCTTCCAAACTCAATCGCCCCTTTTTTTCACCCATATTTGCTCACTGCTGCTTCTCTCTTATGCTCACACTTCTCACCTCTGCTGCCGTTACCACTTGCTGTCTCTAGTCCCGTCACCCCCAATGTTCTCTGTGCTCAATCACTCCTCTCCTCTACATGTTCATACATCTTAACTCGTCTTTTGGACCGCATTCACTCTTCTATTCCTCAATTCTCACTCACTTCTTTCAAGTACAGTTCCACTTGCCCATGCAATTTTCTGGTCCCCAACATTGTCTTCTATGCTCATTCACTCCAACCGCCTGCAATGATGCTCTCACCTCTGGTGCTGTACCTCTAGGTGCTTGCACTACAGTCCCTTGTGATGCTGCTGCTCTATGTACACCTCAGATGTTGTTCCCCATACTAGCTCACTTCTCCATGCACATTTGCAAGCCAGACCACCTACTTCCAGCTCAAATGTTGACTCCCCTAGCATTTACAGACTTCCTTGACCTCTATTGTTTACACATGGCCACTCCTCCCTCCTCTGGTCTAGATCACTCATTTTCACTCCTCTTACCTCCAATGCTGTTTCCCCAGGCTAGCAGCGTCAGGCCCAGGACTGTGTTGCTCAGCTTGAAGATTACACCAAAAGTCCGGAGAAGGTTAACAGCTTCTGTGGCAGCAGCGTTAATCCACAAAGCACTCACCAAGAACCCCAGGAAGGAGAAAATCTGTAGGGGAAGGGAGAGGGAGAGAACATTCATAAACACTCCTGCTCTATCCCATCCTACTGCAGGAAAGTAATTGACCAGGAAACTCACAAGCAGGAGACAGAAAACTGAACATTTCCAAGAGAAACACAAGTAGAGAACCCCACCAGAAAAGGGGGGCCGTGGAGGAGACGGAGAAACCCCAGATTGGGAGGTAGTAGATGGAGATCTCCCAAAAGGAAGATAAATGACTGACAAAGGGACACAATTGATGGAATTTTCTCAGAAGAAGGCAGGAGTACAGGGCCCTAACATGTGTAAGCACACTGTCATGTATGGGGAACCTGTTAAAGTAAGATGAAAGCCAGAAGAATCCACCAGAATGATGCAATAGAGTGGAAATCCCTCAGAGAATGATGGTCATGGAACTAAAGGCCGCCAACAGGAACAGTAGATGGGGGTCTTCAAAAGGGAGATAGAAAATTAATGTCCCGCAGAGGTAAACGGAGGATGGCGAATCCCCAGAGAGCTGTGAAAGCAAAGCAGTTGCACCACTGGGAGTAGGGATTTCATTTCTGTTCATGGTTGTAGTTTCCTTTGCTTCGAACTAGACCCGTAACTTGGTCCTCCTTGTATTCAAGGGTGAACCAGGTAATACCTTCATTTGCCATGTTCGGCGTGTGCCCCCTTCTAGAACGTGTCAATCCGGGATTGAAAGCAGAAGGTGAACTTGGATATTATCCCCAGGGTTGCAGGCATTAAACACTTGTGGCAGTTCTTGGCCTAGGAGCATGGGACATGCAAATCATGCCTTGGTTGGGATGAAGCCTCTATGACTACATGGATACAAAGACAGGGGAGGAGATGCGTAGGAGTGGGGAAAACCATTTCCAAAAGGAAAAAGGAGAGGACAAATCCAGTTTCAGTGACCAGCTTCCTTAAATGTCTCGGGCAAACATGCTGCCCAAACCTTTAGCAATAGATGAGTCTGAAAGGAGCAAAGGGCCTAGTTGTACTTACACAGTGATATTTCGGAGCCACCTCATTCTTTGTGATGAAGAAGACGATAACAGCCATCGGTGCTGCTACTAGAATCAGGACAGTCCACACGGGAAACACATCTTGTATCCTGTAGAGTCCGTCTGCAGAATTGGGGAAGAAGCACAGGTTAGCACCCTCAGTGCACAACATTACCCTACCACAGGTGGGACAAACTAACAGATTACCAATCCCATCATTGCAAGGTACTATAAAGGGACTACAGTACCACCACAGGGTCATTTCAGGACAATAGACAATGACCAGATAACCCCAGCCACACCATCCCAAATTACTAAACAATCACTAAGTGACCCATCCCACTATACGAAAGTAATTGCAATGACCAGATAACCCGTGTGCTGCTACTAAGAAACAGCAACAACAAGATGACTGATATAATCATGTACAGGTGATGGGACTTAAAAGCTCTTAGGCCAAGACTAGGACCCAGACAATGAACAGAAGATTCATCCCATAACATGCAACCAAACACAACCCATCACATTACATTTAGAGGACCCCCAATTCTCCCATGAGCGACATCTTCATCTACTCTCGTTGAATTTGAATCCCCCCCCTCTGCAGTTGCTGTCCTCTATTTAGAAGCAGGGCCGGATGATTGACCACACGCGTGCCTTACATGTCCCAGACTTCAGAGTTAGGACGCAGACCAGGGGGCTGGTGATCACGTGGAGGCAGTTGAGGGGTCTCTTCCAGTTTCGGTCCTCCTTATCAGGGTCAACAACAGGCACGGTGAGCAGCAGGACGATCTCAATGGGCATCTAAAGAGGGTGAGGAGAGAAGTAGGGCCAGGGGAGATGGATTAACATGTCTGCAAAGGCCAATGGAAGAAGCAACAAGCAAACACTAGGATAATATAAGCAAAGCAATCAGAAGAGTTTATTGATTAGGTGCCAGTCTAAAAGGCAAAGGAGACATAGTGGGAAAAATGCATACAAATAATAATGAGACAGAATGCAGACATTTGCAGAAGAGGTGAGCAATGATGAAGAGAGAATACCTTTCTATTTACACATGGAAAAAAGAGAGGGAGATCAGTCAATTGTTAGAAAGATATTCCTAGTCCAGTGAGCAATCAGGAGTGGCAAGGTAATGACAGCAAGCACATGCGTGCACAAAATCTAGAGAAGGCATTACTGGCACAGCAGCAAGCTGGTGTAGGCTTGTGAGACAAAAGCGAGGCAAACATTGAGGGATGAGGAGGGTCTTCAGGTAGGAAAAGAAATTAGACCGGAAGGCGTCCAAGAAACGGAAGACTGGAGAATGAACAGTATGACGAGGAGGGTGGGCAGAAAGGATGAGAAGCAAGGGTATGACTTTGGGCATTAAGTCAGGTGCATGTGTAGAACAGAGACAATACATAAGAAGGAGAACAGCCAGGAGTAAATAGAAGTGGACGAACAGGCACACGGACCAACAGAGTCCACATACGAGGGAGAGCAGGCAAAAGCATGTGTAAGAAGCAGAAAAGACAGGATGACTCAGTACACCTGAGGGTAAGGGCAGGCAGTAGCCGTCATTTGAGCCAGACCCTGCACAAGTCGACACAGAGCACGCGTTATAGAGCGAAAGCATGAGCGGACACCGAATACACACCAAAGGGGACACAGGCTGCAGAATGTACAGGAAGACAAGGGTAGAGAGAGGGTATACACAAGACGGCAGGATTTAGGGGAACCCACAGGCACATTCAGTAAAAGAGAAAGACGCAGCAGTATTCTTCTCTAGTCCGGATGCAAGAAGGTGTTCAGGAGGAGTTTTTCAGAGACAACTTCACATGTGCACACATGTTCTCACACACAAACGTGGGCACTTCACGAACCAATGTGCTCTTCCCTTCTCTCTATTTGGCTCAGGTACCAGGTGCCCCAGAGGGCTGTGTGGGTGATATCGTGGATAACTGCAGTAGCTTTGTGAACAGACAACCCCAATGAGCCGTGATGAAGACCTTGGGTGGCTATCTTCCTTGCCTATAGTGTCATTAATTCAGCGATAAGTCCAAACTCCGTGCCTTGACTTCCCAGAGCGGAACAAATGACGGACTCTACACAGCGATTTGCAGACGGTGGGGACATAAGTCAACAAAGGGTCTCTTTTATTTGTAGCATGTCTTTGCACAGTCATGTTGAATTCTTTTGTGCAAAGCAACCAGGCAATATGCCAGACTTGATTTGGAACACCTATGCTGGGACCACCTTGCAGAGCCACAATGTAACCCCCAAGCCAACGAAGAGTAATGGTTGCATCTATAGATTTGAATAACCTGAAGAAATGTATCATGTGCTGTGTGTTCATGGCACCAGGGACTTGCAGCACCCACTCCAGCCATGATGCAAATTTTGCTTAAAGTTGAATATTAACCTCACAACTGCAAAATTGTCATAGCAAATGCCTCGCCTGTGCTACACTGGGCGGGCAAAGTTGTACATTTAGTAATTAAATGCTTTCCAAAGGTGACTTTTAATAAGTTAGCATTCGTTCACCTTCAGGAGTCTGTCGAAGGCCTGCCAAACCCCTGACCTTTTGAATGGGAAAGCCCAGCACCATCCACTGGCATCCTACAGCGGTGGGACTTTGCAGAGGGAAGGGAATGTCTGCTTTGTATCAGCCCATGTATAATGGTCCCCTATGAATTCTCTAGATGCATCACTGCAGGATAGTACCAGCATCTCAGAACAAGCATTAGCAATGGCAACAGTTATGGCTTTTGTGTAGACATGGAGAAGGTATTTGGCAGGTATTACTGTAATGGTACTAAGTGGCCATTAATGGTATTAGCCGGAACATGGTGCACATACCTGGGCATACGATAGCAGTGCCAGGCAAATGCATAACCAACACCTATACACAAGTCAAACCTGTTGGCTTTGCCAGTGCTTGTTCTTACCAGGACTTCAGTGAAGGACATGCATAATGCTAATAAAGTGGCTGAAGGCAGGCCTGGTTTTTTAGTGCGTTTACATTCCCAATTAATCCGTTAGCTCTCAGAAGACCGCTTTGAAAAAAAACCTGGGAGGCACTTTGAATGCAACGTTTGATGTTAAGGCTTGATCAAGGTAGCACAAAGAGATCCCAGGACGGTGTGTTTTAGGCGGGGAGGGGCAGCAAGTGGGTGGGGATGCATAGGCATTCGCATGGCCAAGGGCAGTCAATGGGTGGTTAAATAACCAAACAACACCTACAAGACCCTCCTCATATGCAATTTCTTCCTATCTGTAGTCCAATGCATTAGTTCTGGCTTATAGGTGGTACTAACGCACCATCTTATAGCAAAAGCTAATTAAGAACCAGAAGTGGTCAGGAAATGTGTGCGAGTGAGTCACACACACATTATTTTCAGAATGACACAAAGTACCACATTGGCTGCACAGGTTAACTTCCACCCATCTTTGCTATCTGAGGACTCGGTGGGAGGGGGGTATCCTTAGAAGTATACATTTTAGGCTCCAAAGTGCACGTTGGTATTTATTTTATTTATTTTTTACATTTGTATAGCGCACAAAACAGCCCATAGGCATAGTGGCGCTGTTACTTGAGTGGAGCTTAGTTACAGGGGGTTACAAGTAGGGTAGTCATAGAAAGCATTTGGCATTTAGTACAATATACATGGGTATCCTAGATGGAGTACATTTAAGTATAGATATCTCAACATTTAGTTAATTTACGCATGAATATCATAGTTAAGGTTGCAATATGAGGTAAGCATGAATTACATAAGACTAGTGTGTCATTAGTCAAGTGAATGGTGTGGTTTTCATGGCCTTCTGGAATGCTAAGAGTGATTCTTCTGCTCGAAGGGTTGGTGGGAGGGCATTCCGGTGAAGGGGCGCTAGATAGGGGAAGCTGGCACCTCCTGCTCCTGGTAGGGCAAACCTACAATTTGAATTTTATATCGGACCATTTGATGTTTGCGATTCAGAATGTACATTTATAAAATATATATTTTGGTTATTTTTTTTTAAAAAGCTGACGTGTTTCACGCAACCTGGCACTTCATCAAGGCATGCAATGAATCATCACAGGAAGCGATTATAGAATAGCTGCCATATGAGATGTGCACTTGAACAATCAGAAGTTGAGATTTTTCACAAGATCAATGGAGCAGCTCCAGACTTCAAATTTGAATGCCTCCGTAAGCATGTATAGTAACACTTCATTACAAGCCTTGAGAAAGTGTGAAACATTTGTCAGCTTTTTTGGAAAACTAAATATATATTCTGATTCACATACATTGAATGGTTTAGTATAGCTTTGGATTGTAATTCTACTTTAACACCAGCTACTTTGTTGAGCGGGATGCCAACTTCTAAGGATACCCAGAGTTCTTTGCTTATTCAAGAGAAAGTGACACACTGTCCACTCCTTAGGGGAATTGCACTGCACCACCTCACATGGACACATCTAAACTTTCTAGTATGTGGCACAGCTTCCCATATGTCAACAACTTTGCATCATCCCTTTCTGCCTTCTAGAGCATCTCGTCCACCACCCTGGCCTACTTCCAACCTTCTACGCCGTGGCAGGCCAGAGTCTCACGCCATTGGCATAGTTACCTTAATGATCTTGATCAGTCTCCAGTGCCAGGGCTTCCTTCTCCACTTTCTCCAGTCCACAGGGTTCAGAGAATGCAGCAGGATCTGGGCAGTTGTTTCACCGTAAGTGATCAGCGGTTGATATTCATCACCTGCAGAGCAGACCTATGATTTAGACAATCTGTCTTGCCGTTGGCTAGAGAGAGGAGTGGCATTTTCCAGGGACTGGGGCAGAGGTCTGATTTGCTTATTTCCCGCCACTGGCCATTTTCGTAGGTTGAAGGTACTTCAGGGAGAGAATTAGGTCACAATGTATGAAACGGTCTGTCACCTCTTTGCAAGTAACTGGTCAAGCTACAGCGCCTTGATGCCCCAGAGCTTCGCGCACTTTACAAATGTAAAAATGAATAAATAATCTGATGCAGAGCACTGGGAGGTGCAGAGGGCAAAGGCCTATAACAGCCCCTCAAAGTCCTTTGGTCCCCAAAACTAGGACACGGCTGGGAATCACCAATTTCCATAAAGGACTGCGCAAGCAGTTTGTCAGAAGTGCTTAATCAATGGCCCCATACCAGATCAACGATGCAATTGTCTTAGCAAAGGCACTGCTGCCTGCAAAATAGCTCCTTTCTCTCCCGCAGCAATCAGAGCAGATGGTACCTCATTACTGGGAGAAGTATACCCCCCTCCGCCCCATCACTAACATGTCATGCTTGCATCCCGGTTCTCAAGGCAGTTTCATTCAGTTTCTCTAGTGATTAAATATAATTTTTAGTTTGCAAATGTCATGCTGAATGTTGCCATGAAGCATCAGAGTAGACTCCACAGAAAAGGCACACCACTTAGATAAGGCTAGTACCATGGTCTCGTCAGAAAAGGAAGGGGGATGTCTCCCACAAATCAATCCAGAGCCAACCTTGGCCCTGAGGGAGTAGACAATAGGGAGCAACCCTAAACCCTTTTCTTTGTGCCAGCATGGTGTTTTACGGTAACCCTTTGTCTCATACACCATGCCTCAAAAACACCATGCTCGTCGGCACTGTTTCGTTTTCCTCAGAACTCAACCATCAGTGGACCAGCAGAGCACGAAAAAGCAGCCAGCACCCGTCCCAAGATCGGGACAGCCCGGGACCTGTTTCTCAGAGGGCAGCCTGCCTCCCCCAATCTATCAGCACTGGAGAAGCAGCAGCAAGGAAGAGCACACCGACAGAGAGAAGCAGAGATCCAGCCCCGTGGCTACACGGTAGTGAAGCAGCACATCGCGGTCCGCTCCCACGCTGTAACGAGCAGCCATCCTGGGTTCAGGGACCTCAATGGACCACCAGAGACTATTCAAAGGGACCAAGGCGCTCCCCTGGTGGGCACTGACCTTTAGCGAGGTCAGTAGTGAGCCCCTTAAAGAGGAACTTGAACAATGAACTTCACAAACCCCCATGGCCATACCTCAGCGGGTCATTAAGGGAAAAGGGGGCAGGGGTTTCATGCTTTTTTGGCTCTGCAACACCTCCCAGGCAGGGATAATGGAGCAGGATTGGTCAGGTAGAGTTGGCCAATCACAGGAAGAGGAGAAGTATAAGGAAGCAGACGACAGAAGATGGGAAACAGGAAGGTTAAGTATAAGGTGTTATTGAGTACCATTTTGTCATGATATGAAAGTGTGAAAATGCCCAAGGTAATGGGGACTTGGCTCGCCGTGATTAATATATCCATTTCAGATGTAAATCTGCATTGCTAGATAGTCTGTGTGGGAAACAACCGTTACACAATAACAGCCATTAAAAAGTCCTAATGACATCACTGCATAAAAGCGCAATGATGTCATTGCATCTACACTGGACCTGCAGCATGTAAACATCCTGGCTAAAAATGACCACATGATATACTCATTTTTGGTGCAGTGGTTCAGGCCAAACGTTTGTACAAGTAATTCTGCTATTACCAACTGGTTCAGCTTAGATAAATATAAGCGAGATGGGTACAACAAAATAAATATACATATCACTCATAATGCAATTAATGAAAAACAACATGAGTCAGCAGAAAGGTATATCACACATCCATCATAGTTAAATAACAACGGTAATCGTACTAAAATAAGTAAATAGTTTATGAAAAGTAACATGGTCATGTAAATAAATGTATGTGCCATAGTTCTCAAAAGTCCACAAAAACATTCTGATAGTAGGATTTCAAATGTTCACTCATTTGAAGCTGTTCCAATATGGCACACCAATCAGTCTCAAAGGTAGCTCACATGTTTTTCTTAAGATTATTGTGAGCCCTCGCGCTCTCTGTCTCTCTCCACTCTCTCTCTCCAACTCTCTTTTTCCCTCTTGTTCTTTCTTTCTCTTTGCCCTTAGAATTTCCTCCATAACCCCTACTGTTATTTACTACGTTAGGCTACAGAAGTCTCCCTGAGAGCATGGCTCCCTAAACTCAATCAGGGGATTATCTACCATTCCCTACTCTCACCTGGTGTTAGATATTCGAAAGGGAATGGGCTGTGCCTTTCAGACAGTCGGGCTGTTCTTACCTGTTCAGACACTCGTTACCCTCTTCTCTTCTGTCCGAAGGCATCTCCTCCCTTACTCCCCCTGCCATGCTACTCCCTCCTCTCTCGTTGATATTCTCTTTCCCTCTCATGTCACTCACTCCTCCTCCTGCCTCAAACCTTTGATCTCACTTCTCCTCCACTCTATTACTCCTCCAGACTACTAATCTCCACCACACTCCTCCTCCTCCTCCTCCTCCCCCCACTCTGCAGCTGCTCCTCCGACACCACTGCTACCCCTCATGCCCCACTACACATCCTCCCACACCACAACTACTCTTACCACTCAATCCACTCTCTATAACACCATTCACCTTTTGATGTTTGCAGAAATTCGTGAATTGGCATACCTTTATTGGGAAAAATAAGGAAATCTAACAAACTTAGACATACCCTACTATCGAAGCGTGATCATGTAAGATCTCAATTTCTCATTCATTCTCACTTTTGTAATTCCATTATTTCATATTTTTCCAAAGCCTCAAATAATGACAGCTGCAGCTAAACACATTTACATTATCACCACAACAAATAACCTGATCCTGGCTACCTTTATACAAGTAAACCTCTGACACACTACTTTCTAACATGGATGTACATCTATACATTGATATAGTTTCAAGTGACACACATTTCCATGGCTTCCTTATAGGAATGTCTTATTGGAATGCCAATGTGGTCCTGATGAAGGCGTTTGAATTATAGTATGCCGAAACGTAGTGACACATCAACCCATATCCCGAATAATCTTGACTCCAATGTTCCAAACCTCACAAAGCCAAAATGATTATGTCATCCCACTAGGTTTCTAATGGAATTTGGATGGTTAACTATCACACAACTTTTCTTTTGTTTTCTCACTAACTCGCTAAACTGTTTGTATGATTTTAGATGTACAATATGTATTTTTGGAATTTGTATCATCTTTAATACCTTTGAAAAATAAGAGTTGATTTTTGTAAATATGCTGCATTAAATTAATACATTCATGATTAAGTGGGGGTTGTCAGACCCTCTAACTTTATAGAAGTCAATTTAAGAGAAGATTAATAAAAATTGCTTAACCTTTATGACTGGTCTTTTTTTTAATTATTGTTTTGCTTTGTTTTCATCTTTCTCTTCCAGCAGGAATGTTTTTGTTAAGAGTATTTCTGAGTGCGCTAATGATGTATGGGATCCCCATATTGTTATACTGGTGTGCCATCTGTGTCACTGCTTTAAGGAAAAAAGTGCAATAAACTCCCAATTATCATCGATCAATTCTGGATAGGTTTTACCTTTTGAATGTCCCTCACAATCCCATTGTTGGTTCACAGGATCTTTCTCTCCAGTCATGTACGGTCTCTATGAGAACCGCCTTCCTTGTTTGGGTTGTTTGCTGTACGGGTACAGTGGGGAGACCCGGTTCTGTGGTCTTAAATCAGGACTGAGCTTCCCCATGCTGGAGCTGTATAGGACATTGAACTTAAGCCGACCTTTCACAAGGGCCTAGTTTTTCAAGAAAACACAGAGCCACTATATTTCTCAGACTCTCACAACATTTCTGCCCTAGGATCCTGGCTTAGTTGCCCACCAGTCCACTCTCACTCTCCTCCTTGACATCTCCCAAGGTGCTGATACTTAAGGGAACTGTCCCCATTCCCCTTTTTGTCTCCTATATCTTTGTGCTCCATCATGTGCTGGTTTCAACCTTCATGCCAGATTAAACCTTCTCAGACCCAGGGTTCACCCGACTCGAAGCTAACCTTGCTTCTTTTTGGAACAGACATACCCTTTCCTCCCACCACCTTGCACTTCTTCTCACCACTGTTCCACTTATTCTATTCAATCAGATGTTTTGCCTCTCCCCCACTTGTAATCTGCTCCTTACCCCGCTTGGTATTCCTCTTCTCTTTTCATCCACCTTTTCCCAATAGGTTGTTTAGGAAAACCAGAAGACCAGGGTTCGCACTACACAATCACTGTTCAGAGCACCCATGGGCCAACAAACCATCCCGTGGTAAACAACTCAGTACTCAACCAAGGGCAAGTTAGAACTGTCCTTTATTTTCTATAACAGACAGGGATCATACAGGAAATAGGAAACTCTCCAGAAATCACAGCTCCTAAGCCCGTGTCAGAGGATTTTGTTGGGGTTGTTTCGTCAAGGGCTCTTCCCTCAAAACCTAAGAGTTTACATGATTGGGTGGCTGGGGCATTAGTGCCTATAGCCGGCACCTGTAGAAGTTAGCTGACTGGCCCTCATGTCAGGTGGCTTTGCCGGAGCCGTCCCCAAAAAATTACTATTACACTGTTGCAGGGTCACAGGATTACCACTGGACCTTGCCCTTTGCCATCCACCCCTGGATTTGTGTTCCCAGGCTGGCTGGAGCGGGCCTCCTCTGGCTCCACCGGATCATTTGGGTGAAGACCGCAAAATTGAGATTTTCTCTCTGCAATTAGTGAGGATTTATTCTGTTATTTTGCAGGTGGCTTCTTGTCTCTGGGGCAAAGAATGTTCTGCTTATCTCTGACCTTGGCTTTGAGCACCAGCCCTGGACAGTGTGCTGCAAAATCTGTTTTCTTTCGTCCCATATAATGAGACCTGTGGCTTCATGTAATTCTACTAGAGTTTTGCTATAATTTCTATATGTAATATATTGTATTATTTTCCTTATGGGTTAGCGGTAATTGGTCTTTCCAGGTTCCTTATATGAGCCTGTGCTGATACTGATACCATATGGTTTGTTGCAACAAGCGGCTGCAAGCTTGCTCTGCATCTCTTGCTGTTCTTGCGCTTCTACTTGTGGCTAATAAGGGAAAATAAGAAAGGCTTTCGACAGTATGTATATGTATCTGTCATCCTCTATCTACAGAACTGTGTAAGCGTGTTCTTCATGTGCGTGTGTGTCCCTATGTAAACTTCACACAGGAATGCGAGTTTGCTTCGTGGCTAAGGTTACTATGCCGTGGTGTGTCAGCCCAGCTGGATATTTACCATTAGTCAATCAGGTCCAGTGAGGCTAAGCGAATATCTGTTCACATATGTAGATGTCACTGGCCTTCCTGAGGGCTGTCCAAATAGTGACTGGCTTCTTGCATTTCTGGCTCTTCGGGCTGTCATGCTTATGGGGGTCAAGAGAGGCATCCAGGGACCCTCTCTTCAAGATGCTTCTTTTTCTTCCCACCTCTCCAGGTATTACTCTTCTCCTATTCAGCTTCCGATCTTCCTATTCTCTTCCTCTCACCTTCCTACTCCCCTCTTACCTTCCTACTCCCCTCTCAGATTCCCGAAATTGTGTTTTCACCCCATCTGTTCTCTCCTCTGAATCTAAGCCTTCTTCACACAGTCCTTCCTTAGCCCCTGCCTTGTACAGGGCCCAACTCTGGCTTTC
The DNA here is from genome assembly GCF_040938575.1 of Ambystoma mexicanum. NCBI lineage: Eukaryota > Metazoa > Chordata > Amphibia > Caudata > Ambystomatidae > Ambystoma > Ambystoma mexicanum. The sequence continues at coordinate 1,265,693,240 of NC_090932.1, read as the reverse complement.
TGTGCTCCCCAACTCCAATGGGCTTCAGGTGTGTTTGTAATCTGAAAGGTTGGTTGTGTTGATTCCAGGACCAGTCACATTTCTACGTGTCTCTGCAGTGCAAGCAGATAAATGCTAAGGCTTCCATCTTGGCTTTGTTTCTTATCCAAGCGCTCAGTGATCTGTGGCCACTGGATATATGCACTCCATGGACCTGGTCGCGCTCTCCTGCTCAAACTACAAATGAGAGGAATTTCTAGCCTGCAGGAACACACTGCTCCTTGGGTCTTTTGAATGGTCCAGAATCCACATTTCTAACACCACAATGGTCGTTTCTCCCTGCAGCCAGCCCCGGTTGTACCTTGAGACCGGAGGCAGAGCATGCATCACTTCCATGCCTGGACAAAGGCTGGTCTTAAGGGTAACAGAGCTAGAAATAATTGTACAAGTTACTTAAGTTTGAACCAGCTGTGCTTGTCAATTGCATTTATGGAGAGATTAAAATACAATTAATCTGCTGCAGGTGGTTGTGCAGAGAAGGAGCCTACGCCCAAACGTCCCGCAAAACGCAAAAATTCAACAAGTACGCAACCACACTGTGCTGAAAAAAGGAATTTGTCAAAAAAACTCAATTTTAATCCGAGAAAACAGCCGACACGTGTTTCGACCTCACAGTCTTCTTACGGGCTGCTATAAAGGTACCATGTCCAATAGGACAGTAAAAAAATACAGTGAGATAATACACACATTAAAATAAAATAAAAAACATCGCATCAGGTTGCATTATTGAAACAAACAGAGCATACAAATCAGGAGCATGGACGACGAAAAAGAAAAATCATCATAACAAAACAGTCCAACCAAGGAAAAAAATAAAAATAAAATGAAGGTACAACAACCATCCATTGGCTTTGACACGAAAATATCAGTCAAATAAAAAGAACACATGGAATCACATCAGAGAAAGAAAGACAATTGGTTGGACCGTTTTGTTATGACAATTTTGCTTTTTTGTCCTCCATGCTCCTGTGTCTTATTTTGTAATGTCTAGACATAAAATAGTACCTACACATCTGGATAGTGGTCTACTTCGGAATGGCGTACTTTATATATTTCTGAAGCTATTGGCAGCTGGGCCTTCTGTCTCGCTCTATGACCTTGCAGACTACACCTTTCAGGATTTACCTATTCACCATGCCAAGTTTTCGATATTACAACGTAGGGATGGAAAGCCTTTCACTGGTGTCCCAGTTTCTTTTCATTAAACATGTGCAAAAGGACTGAAATCAGGGTGCACCAGATTCTTGTCAGCTCGTGAAATCAATGTGCTGCACCCTTGCCCCTTTTGGACACAGCGCACCAGGAACACACAAACTATCTCACTCTCAGGGAATTAACCACCATATGGAGCACCTTCCTCCACTCTTGGTCATTGAATAGCATAATAATTTAAATACATATATATGGCTATTAATAAAAACAGAAGGACTTTGTGCAACAATTTACTGGGCCATGTAATAGTTAACATAGATAAATTTGGCAGTAATTGGTGTCAATCCAGAAGTTGTTTACATTAGGTTGGAAGTAGTTGTATAAAGAAACTATTAGCTTAATCAAATTCAGAAATCGTCCTAGGGTTTCTTCAAGACTGTGTGACTGTGGTGTATGAATGAAAGTATATGTAAAAGGGAGAGAGTCAGTCTGATGCCATTGCAAACCCTTCTCCTGAAGCTTTGTTCTTTATCGCAGGTCTTGCGCCATGCAGGTTTCCACAGAAACCCACATCTGCCTGTGGTGACAAAACAGCAATTTGGGAATTGTCAGGGACCAGAAATGAGAGACGGACACAAAGTTGTAATGTTTTCAACATTAGACATGTTATTAAAATAAAAGGGTTTGGCTAAAGGCCTTTCTGTCCCTATCTTACAGAGGGTTTCCCTGCCTAGGAAATCAAAAATAGGGATCAGTCTGTGTCTCGTCATCCAAATTAGGCAAACTGTCCTTGTGTCAAAACCTATCTATCTGACCCTCACACTAAAAATGAAGAACAAAAAGGTGCAAGGTAAATGTCTCTGCTTAAGCAAAAAGTGCGCATAAACTAAGTATGTAAATCCAACAAAACAATCCTTGTGTCCAGGGGATGATTCCCTTACCCTGAACTGTTTCGGGTAGAATATTGAAAATGTTCGGTTCACTCTTTTTCACAGAACACTTTCTTAAAGATGAAACGTGTCTTTTCAAAGCAATAATGTTTTTGAGGATGGTAAAAATATCTCTTAACAACTTAAGTAATGGTGTTTTAAGGATGAGAAACATTTCTTTTCCAAACAAAGCTTTCTTAAGAGTAGTAGAAATGTCTCTTTCCCATAACACTTTCTGAAGGATGATGAAAGAATGTTTTTCCAAGTAATGCTAGTTTTGAGGATGGAAAAGGTGTCTTTTCTATACAGAACCTTCTAAAGATGGTCTCCCGGTGTACTTTCCTGCAAGGAACCTTTTTACAATGCCTTTTCCTTTCACATATCCTAGATGGATTACCTGGTGTACTCCCCTGCCAGGAACCCCCTTGCTGGGCTTGGTAGATTCCCTGGTATACTCTCCTGCTGGGTATCTTTGCCCTATAAGGCTTACTGCCTGATGCACTTATTTCACCAGATCTTCTTACAATCTTTACTTTATCTTTCAGTTCTCTTTAAGTATAACACAGTTGTTCTCCTTTACGGTTTATACTTTATTGTCTCCAGGTATTACTTGTACCAACTTCCCCCCATATTGACATCTCACATATGGAGACGTGTTCAAGTTTTGTTTGTTAACTTCATGGTTAGAATTCATTGGCTTGTGGCGATACTTGTTCCAATCTTCTCCATATTGACATCTCGTATATGAAGACTTCTACAGATCTTGCCTTTCAACTGCTTCATTAGTATTCACTTGCTTATGACAACATTTACTCCAGCGTTCTCCATATTGACCATATATGGAGACTTGTGCAAATTCTGTAAAGTTCCCAATTGTTTGTACGCCTTGGGCTCCCAATGCTTCTGGGCAGACCCACTGGTTTTTGCTGGCATTTCCGACCTAAGGCATATGGCAGCAGCAAAGTCTGTGCTTCGAGAAAGCGTTTCCTGCTCTTCGTCCCCTCCTGTGGTTCTCCTGCAGGCTTCTCCTTCACCCGCCAGTGGAACTCCTGTTCTTGGTTGTGACCACGTCCTCGACAGCCTCTCCACCGCTGCCGGCTCCTCAGCGGTTCACCTTCAGCACCCGCTGTGCTTCTCCCTGTCTCTTGCCTTTCCAGTAGGAAGCACCTGCCTCCTTACACACAGTTTGCTCTTCTGTGTAATGCCTTTGGTTCCGCTTCACCCGCTCTGCATCTATCTTCTCCTCCTCCTTCACATTCAACTGGAAAAGGTAAGCCATTTTTAAATGTCCCGCAGAGCTGATTTCCATTACATCAACTAGTCTGCACATTTAGCTTGGGGTTTCTTCTATTCCACATTAACTCCTTTCACCTCTTCCTCGTCCCAGTACTGGATGTTTTATGGGAGTTGGAGTCCATAGGAGTTTTACATTTTTTTAAATGGCATTGTTTTGAATACTTGTTTGAATCAAAACTGTCAGAAACAGGAAATGTTAAGTGAGTATTATGTACACATGAAGTATAAATGGTATCCTGCCTAGGGCATCGGGCAAGATGTTGTTTTACCACTGGAAGGAATTGTATAATGACAACATACCATCGGGAATGTAGGAATTAAAGGGTCCTCTTCACATGGACTGGAATAATACTGCGTCCCTCCTGATGGGGTCACAACATCTCCCAGACAGTCATCTCCTCCTATGTGATCCTCCCTAATAATAGCACCCGAGGCTCAGTATCCAGTAGCGGCTGCCCTCCCCTGGCCACATGGGAGGGGATTGTAGGCTGGGGATCAGTGATGACCCCACAGGATTCATCACGGAATCGAGCTCCATCCTTTTACAGTTTATCCAGAATCAAGAGACAATTAGAATTTTTAACAAATACACTTTGTGTGATCAGTTCAACGTCCATTGTGGGTCTTTAGGTCATGGTTCCTGGATGCCCTCTAAAAGAGGCCGGAGGATGGAAATCTAGGACACCAGAGCAGGTAAGTGCTTCATGGGCCTGGAGGAGTGGAGGGCATGAGTGCGGGGGCAGCCTGGAGTTAGAGCACAGGGGCATGACATGGGTTCTGGGGGACAAGACAGACAAGATGCAGGGGGTAGGTGAGGAGATTGTGTGGCAGAGGGCGTTGGGGGAGAAACAAAGCCGCAATCGTAATGTTGGAGGCCGCTCTGAGGGGTCCAAAGAATGCAGTCTTTTGGAGGAGCTGGCTACAATGGGTGGGATAATGACAGTCAGTGCTGCTTCCCTGGCTGGAAAAAGATGGTTCCGAGCTAAAACATCAGGCCCCTCTGTTTTAAGCATAGTCTTGATGCTCAAAGCCCCTTCAGGTCTGCTAGACAGACATCTCAGTGTTGTGCCACACCAGGTGGAAATATTCCCTTTTTAAAGCAAGAAGATCTGCTCTTAGCAGTTCTTATTGAAACTGGCAAACATTTCTGCCCTAGGGCTACAGAACTGGACCAAGTTGAATCAGACTTATCATTGTGAAGTCCATAAAACAGATACGCCTTCCAGGTAGGTAATAATTGCATTTACATGCAGGAAATTATGTAAACTGCCTGAATTGTCAATTTAAAATATTATTATTATTAGTACATTACTCGGCTGATTTAAGTGATTGAAAAATCCCTGCTTGCATATCACACCTTACCCATTAAACTGATAGTCCCTTACAGACCTATTTTTTGACACACTACCACAGGGAAGGAGGTACATGCCCAATTTGTGCCGTACTCCCAAAGGTGAGGACACACACACCTTATGTTTGCCACACTTTCACAGGTGAAAGTGTGGCGGGCACACACACACTGTGAGGGGTCAGAATTGTAAGCCATACACAATTTGTCATGTTTTTGGTTAAAGACTTTTATTTAAATGAAAATTGATTGGGAAAATGCCTCTCTGACCCTATTCTAAAGAGGAGTCTCCCTACCTAACAACCAAAAACCAAGGATCAGTCTGTGCCAGGATGTCAAAAGCTGAAAAGCTGTCCTTGTGTCCAAAAAATAAATCATATCCTGACCCTCACACTATACACAAAATGAGCAAGGCAATGCCTTCAAACTGATAGTGACTAAAACGTGTTCACAAATGATAATCAGAATAACTACAACGAGCTTCACGCTTCTGTTACCTTGTATCAAATCCTTCAGCCTCCTCATCTCAGCACTTATGGGAGTTGGAGTCCATAGTTTTCATTGGACACACTGTTTTTGGATAGTTTTTCCCAGTGGTTTTACATGAGAGAACAGTTTCACAAAAAGGTTTATCAGAAGAAAAAAGGGCTTTGTTGGAGCTTTGATTCTTTAGACCATAGGTAAAATACTCCGAGTAAGTGCAGCCAGGGCAGCGTGGCTCTGGGAACTGCAAGGAAACAAGGGACTGTAGGGTTACAGTTACAGCCCCTAAAAGCGTGGTGGGCTTGGAGGCAGTGCAAGAGTGACTGATCAAGAAAGAGCTTGGTACCCAGTGAGACTCTGAGGGCAGCCAAGCACACAGTCAGTGAAGCAGACAGATAGGCCAGCAGGGGAGGTAGAGAGAGAAAGCAGATAATCCAAAGGTTGGAACAAATCCAATCTGGGAGGAGGAACAGAAAAGGGCTCAAAAACAAGCCTCACAGATTTACTGAGAGCTTTCCTCTGAGTTTCCACAGCACGCCGGGGCACCTCCGGCAAAACCTCCACAAACGGCGTTGAGGGCGCCGATGGATTCGGCGTCGACGAGGCACCGACGAATCGACAACCTCTTCGAGGCCTTTGCCTCGAGAATGTCCCTCGACGGACACGGCGCCGATGGCGTCAACGACTTCCTCGAAGGCTTCACAGGTTCCGACGGTCTCGATAGCGTTGAGGACCGGGAACTGGACCTGGCACGGCTATGGCGATCTCCCTTGTCCGAGCAGGACCTCGACGGCTCCAGATGATCGTGCCGACCGCCCGAGTCCAAAGGCGTGCGAGTGGCTGACCAAGCCAGTTCCTTTCCGGCTTCTTTCGAAGGCGCAGACGGAACTGTGCCTTGCGATTCGAAAATCGCCAACATCTGCCGGCGGAATGAATCCCACTCGCCCGACGACGAAGACTTGGTGGGACAAGTCAACCGTCTAGCGGAGTCCTCTTCCGACGAAGACGGGGAAGGCGACCAGTGACAGCGCTTCCTAGAATGCCTCGACGAGGCAGAGAAATGGTGGGAACCACTCCTAGACCGACACGGAGAGTCACCCCTCGAGTCATCGGTCGAAAGCCCACATTTCTTCTTCCATTCCCGCAAGGCCTTAGATGTCAGGGACTGACACTCCTCGCAGTAGTCGGTAGCGTGGCTTTCGCCGAGGCACCAAAGGCAGATGTCGTGCGGGTCCATGATGGACATTTTCGACCCGCATTCCCAACACTTTTTAAAGCCAGACTTCGGGGTAGCAGAAGAAGATGAAGACATATTCGCACAGAAGAATCGAGCACACCGAGATTTCAAAGCATATACTTTGCGGAAAAAACAGAACTGAGGCTACGGGCGCCGTGTGTCCAATATATAACATCCGGTGACGTTGACCCTCGACGGAGGCCCTCGAGGAACAACGTATCGACGTCATCGACCCAGGACGTCCTCTGCCAAAAAATTTCCGAAGCAGCACAGGTACCCGAGTTCCCTGAGCAGCTGTGTTGTTTCTTGAGGCTCCAGTAATCGTTGGGTTGTCGGTGGGGTCTGCAGCAGCTCGGCAGGCATCTGACTCTGCCTGGGTGCGCGTCCTATTGCTCGGACACTTTGCCGGGGCCTGGGGACCGAGAGGTTCATCTCGGCAGCAGCCCGAGTAGTCTTTCCATCTTAGACCATGTTCTACTCTACTTCTCCTCCATTCACGCTTCCCTTTCGGCTGTCTGCTCACCCGGTGCATGGCTAGAGGAGTTCCTCCTTGGAGGATAGCTTTCCTTTTGAATCCTAGCAGAGCGGTCTTTCAACTCCTACACTGGACATTTGCACGGCCTTGGGCTAATCACATCTCGTGAGAAGCTAGACTGCTCACTCTACAGTGATCCTCGGTCTCTCGGTCGTCTTCTTCACAGTACTTGCTTTTAAGCCACAGGTAAGATACTTTGTATTGTCAGGTATTTTAGTCATGTCCAGCATAACCGGTGGATTGATTTGGTCACAGAGGATATTGGCTCTAACCAGAGAGGGGGAAGGAGGATTCAGTATTGGAGAAGGGGTTGGGCATACTGCACTCTCTGAGAATGATTGTCCCCAATGCCACAAAGGGATTCCTCCCCATGTGATCCTCCCTCAGTGTACCACCCCTAGGATGCCTATTGCACTGTGGGTGCACCGCCTTGCCCCTTTGGGGTAAAGTCAGGGATTCGTCACAGTGTCCAAACTTGCTTTGTGCCTAAAAACATGCGCGAGTAACTAAACCGCAAATGAACATCACAATCTTGTGTGAATGCCTGAATCCTTGTGGGAGTGCCTGAATCCTATGTGAACATCACACTATTGCATGAATCCTTGCACAGGCTCAGATCTCCCTCTGGGCTCTCGAGGATGCACCAGAATCCATCATTTTAGCCCATTGGGATTTGCGGATGGGCTCTTGGGAATTCACCCAATCTTAGTGGTGGGTGCTTCTTTTTGGTCACATGGCCTTTAGCCATGTTTACTGGCAGTCTGTGATGGAAGAGATCCTCTTCACTTGTCCCACTCCTGTTTGGCCCCAAAGAGGACTTCTAACTAGGGATCTTTTGTGCCTGAACCATCTTCCCCCAGACCATGGTATCAAACCTGGATCACTCCACATGCCCCAGAGCTACAACACAGACCAAAGAGCTTTGGGGCAGCTTAAACCCAACAATAATTCATGTAACTAGTGCCATGCTTTGTCAGTCCTTCATGCATACCGAGAGTTCTTTATAAAGGACAAGTTTTATTACAATGTAAAGGTGCAACTATGGCGAAAGCATGTCCCCTCCTATTGCCAGCCTATGTATCGCAAAGTTTGAGGAACAAATATGTGAGTAATATAATCCACATCTAGGCCTGAAAGGGCCAACGAACAACACAGAGGATGTCCTAGTCCTGCAGAAAGGTGATATAAACAACCAACATTTTAAAATGGTTACAGGATGTTCAGGTATAACCAAACTGCTTTTCTAGGTAGACTTATTGCCCATGAAGATAGTTAATTGCCTACCAAAGTACAGAGAGAAACACTCTTCTACCATACACTATCCAGCATCCAAAAGGCGTTTCTCAGTAAGTGGTTTTTCCATACACTGCGAAATCTTACTAAAAAGAAGATCCTCTACAAGGTACAAAGCTGCATGATCGACAACTGGAAAAGATAATTTCCCAATACTACAGATTAATGATGAGAGCTCCAAGAAGAGCTTTGTATACAGAGGCGGGGAGTGTTATCACTCAAACAAAATCAATACAAAAGTTGAAAGATTGGTTTATCACTTGTGAAGGCATCATGACATAAGACACAGACACAAGATATCAAGTTTAACAAAAGAATATTTATTGATTTAAATGTAAGGATGGTTGAAGGCCCAAATTGCCCTACTCTAAGGTGTGATTTCCTTACCTGGATATAACCAAGGAAAGTCTGAGAAAAAGCATTCAACTTAAAAGTGTGTCTCCAAAACCTATCCTTCCTCTCAACTACAATAAGCCAAGGTGTAGGGATGTAAAAAGTAAACAAAAAAACAAAAAAAACCAGTGTTCAACAAAAGGTTCTCAGCTTCTTCCAGCTCTCAGCTTTCTTCCAGCTCCCTTCCCCACTCCCCCCCCCCCCCCCCCCAAGTATAAAACAGTTCCACAAAAAGTGGCAGTTTATTCCAAGTTCAAGATTATATTGTTTTGAAGCCATCATCAGGGTTCCCTTCCCCAAGTTCCAAGCATCACAGTTTAAAGCACAAAAGAAAGCATTGAGGTTGCGTCCTCAAAGACGACAAAGGTAGTTCATGAAGTCTCAGGGTTCCCCTCCCCAAGATTTGCATTTTATCACAGTTCAAAACAAACAAAAGAAAGGGTCTTGGCTGTTCACTTTGGCCCATGAAGGTTCATCTCCTTTCTTCATCTAATAGGGTTAACTCCAAGATGTTATCTGATTAATGGAGTTAACGTCACAACATGTGATAGTTTGATTTAACTTGAAAGATCAGTTGCTTCAGAAATTCAGCATGCAGTGGTTTTGAATGATTGCACAATTCCTGTCACTCCTAAGTTCAGCATGCAGTGTGTTCAGTTTAATTATAAAGCTCGTATTCAGTTCAGTGTTCTTTGGGCATTGGTGTGGCTTACAATGTTGTTTTCATTTAGCCCGCTATAGAATATGTATACCCTTCACTTTAAAAGATCTTCCCAATACTTGAGATATTCGAAACTGTTCTGCTTTAAAGGTACGTGACCACTCCGATACAAAGTATTCCTTGTGCTTTAATGTTCAACAACAGGAAAAGTCTAGAACCGGAGACCTTCGAAAATATGCTCTTCTGATGCACGCAGCAACTCTGCTACAAGATACAAAGCATTTCAGCACAATGGAAATGTTCATTCACTCGCGCATTGGGTTTCTTATTTCACAGAAACTCACCGGCCTCTTTAGTAGTTGTCCTCGCAATGCAGAGCACACAAACTGCAGCTTCTGCTGGCAGGGACCCAAGTCCTGCCCCCTAGGTACCCCTGGGCCGGCTTCTCTGCAACACGGGATGAGCACTTTGATTCAAAGGGAAAGGGGCAGCCTTTCCACCTGGCTCCCTTATCCACTGCCAGTCCGCTACATGTAGCTCCTGCTCCCACGCCAGGCTGTGTCAGACCACCCCTCCTTGCAGTCCTCAGCGTTCGGCATGCTGTGCACCACAGACCTTCCCACAGCAGTTCCCTACAACAGCTCACCTCTCTTCCAACAAGGTTCCCAGTAGATCACAAAGGCTTCCCTGCTGCTGCTCTGCATGTTTGTTTTTTCCTCCTCCTTTTAACACCTGCAACCTTCTAACAGGTTGCAGGTGTGCTCTCTCAATCAGCCTTGCCTGACCATGATTAAGATTAAGAGGATATGCCTAACTTTCACACCACCTTGCAGGCATCTTCTTCATCCCAGTACCAAAGTGGTGAAAGTGTGTGGTGTTCATTACTCTCAGTTGCCTCTTCCTTGTCTCAGTACTGTCAAGTGTCCGATACAATGAATTGTGGGGAGCTGTCTTAAAATAACTCATAAAAGTTGGTGAAGGGTTAAGTTGTTCATCACAAGGAAAAGGGGGATAACATGTCTCGCCTTAGATCATCCCACTCCCAATCCTCAAGGACCCTCCACCCATGTGATCCTCCCTCGCTTCTCCGGCCCCAGGGTTAGGATCCAAAAGCGATAGCCTTTCACTGGCCACCTGTGCATAGGATCCTAGAGCAGAAGATGTGAGGACACCCTCGGGTCCTTCCAGTTATGGTTGTAGAAATCCTTCTAGGACAGGATCCCTCAGGTCTGGGAGGCTGAAATTCGGCATGAAGGTAACGTATACCACAAGCTGGCCACCACCAAAGTTCCAGCTGCAAACTCAGAACAGCAACTGTTTGAGCGAGGTAGCTCACTGGAGAACTGGTCAGTCCACTGGGTGGTCCAGGGACACTTCTGAAGGCTCAGGACAGCTGGATCATTGACAATACGTTGGGACTGATTGATCCCACCAGTCCAGGGGTTGAAGCACGGCACAGGGCCAACTCAGATCAGGTAGTCCAACAGTGCTTCACCGGGTCAGATGCAGGAAGAGATGCTGGACCTCTTCAGGAATCTTCTTGGGTTCTTCAGTCAGCTGGTTTTCAACGAGTGATTCTTGGCTCCAAAGCTGATCTGGAGAAATTGCTGCAGGAGTCCTCTTCTAATCCAAAGTTCAACGTGGAAGCAAGCCCACCAGTGGTAACGATCTGCACCATTCAAACAATCAGTAGTTGTCTAATCAGGAACAACTCTTGGTTTCACTCCTGCCTCACACCTAGTCTCACTGGCACCATAGATGTGGAATAGGACAAGACAGTTCCACCCTGCTCCTGGGGCCACACACACATACACACAAAGGCATCGCTAGCCTGGTAAAGCTGTAGCTTTCCCGGGCAAGTGCATGGCCTCATGGGATTTCCTGACCTGGCAAGGCAGGAAGAAGGCCAAACAACAGCATGGCCAAAGAACAAGAGAACATCTTGAGTTTCGCCATTTTAGGGCACTGGCCATGTTCAGTAGCTATACGTGGTTAACGTGAATGTGCACACTAGAAATAACACACATGGTAAAAATATTGTTGCTGCCCCTAAGTAACCACAAATCCCAAGTGTAAATGGCCAGGGTGATACAAATGTATTCTCCTTGCACTGCATTGTAAGATGCCGTGTGCAATGGTAAAGAGTTACAAAACATAAAAGACAAAACGGGAAACATAGTCTGAAGGAATGATCTGTTCCCCCATAACAAAATGAGCAGAAGGCAGGGGAAGTGAAGGTGAGGTTATTAGAAGAGAAACAAAGATGAGGCACAACTAGACTAAATATGCGACAAAGTATGAAATGGGGAGGTAACCAGCAGCTCTTTGGAGTAAAACTCATCAATCAACATTTTAGCAACATTATTTAGTATTCTATGATGTGTTTTTATACACTACTTTTCAGATTGAAATGGTCCTGAAAACATATTGAAGAAGCTATAGATGGGTGGTTAATTAAGCAATGTTGCTTGGAGACTCACACAGTACTGGCTGTGCATAATGACAGCTCAGGAATCTTAACTGCCAGTGTTGGCCTCGGCCTTCGGACAATTCAGTTATTAGCACACAGAATCTTCCTACCAGCACGAACACAGCCCAATGACCTGTCCTTGGGTGAATAACCCCTGGGAGAGACTTTAGCTCACTTTCTCTTTCACAGAGAAGAAAGTTCCCCGCATATCAGTCTTTGTCCCGCACTGGAGCAGTCCAGCACCGAAATAATAGGCAATTCTCCTCTGAACAAGAGTTCCAACAGCAACCCCATACACATGTTTCAGCCTTGTTGGGCATCATCAGTGAGGTGAAGCTGTGCCTCTCTAAGAACAGTGAGCAAGGGGTCCACGTCTGGATCGCCCTGGTAACTTAGGGTGAGACCCAAAGTTAATTTATGCAAAACAAAGGGGAGTCTGGGAATCTCTCTACCAGCACCAACGCAGCCTAATGACCAGTTCTTGGGTGAATAACCCCTGGGAGAGACTCTATGAAGTCTTTAGCTCACTGTCCCTTTCTCAGAGAAAGAAATTTCTCTGCATATCAGTCTTTGTCCCGCCCTGGGGCAGTCCAGCACCGAAATACTAGACAAATGGGCTGGGTGCTAGTCAGGACCCTCAAGGTGGTGCGGGAAGGCGAACATACACTCTGTAAGTGATCGGCCTGCAGAGTGTAGTCCATCATTAGTGACCGTTGGGCAGCAGGGCAGGGAGCGTCATGTGGAAAGTTTGAGTGGATGGCAGGTCCAGAGTGGTCACGAAAGTGAAGCAGCAAAGCAAAGGAAGCGGTGGTCAGAAGAGTGAGCTGGGAGGGTGCAGCCACAGTTGTGGCAGGGGGAGAACAAATCTCACGGTAGAACTATTATCAGACAGCTATTGCTCAGAAGTCCTTGATCTGGATTGGTTCTCAGGATTGAAGCATTCTACTCTGGGTATTAACAATGCTTCCTAATGATGCATTCTAGCACCAGAAAGATTTCCTATGTATATTACTGAAATCTCAGAGAATGCTGTGGCAAATGAGGCAAACATCTTTTTCATTGAGAGTTTTCCCAAAAGGTACTATGGAACCAAGAAAATAAAAGTTGAATTATGTACATCGAAATGAATTGATATCTTAAATATAAATCAGAAAAAAGCAATAATTCAAGGAGGCATGCATACATTTTGGTGTGTATTTGATAAATCTAGTTGAATTTATTTTAGTTTTGATGCTATTAATGCCCACAGAATTGACATCCCTAAGGGAGGCAATGCAGGAAATGGAACCATGCAGCCGAGAACATGTGGAAGATTAGGTCTCATGATAATCTTTGTATATGATCCACTCGTGAAGATAATTTACATTTTAATAGATTTAATAGGATACTGGATCAGATTGAGCATCCAGGTAAAACAATGACATTGATGGTGCACAGCGTGTAACATGTTACATTGATGTGGTTGGATACCCTTTGGGAGTCTAGATTGAGCCATTATTTATGTACTATGTATGGAGAGGGTTGCATGACAAAACATTATTTTGAAGTTTTATCCATTTATTTTTCCACTGTTTGGCATGATGGATTTTATTTTTATCGTTCTACAAGGTCAGAGGTACATTGCCATTTTCCTTTCAGAAAAATAGTTCAAATGGACACCTATTATGGTTACGTATTTGTGTAGCATTATTTATTACCTGTTGGTAACGTCACTGAATTGTGTAGCAGGAAAGGGTACAGAAACACCACAAAACACAGTACAACTACCAGATAACGCACACTTTGGGCTACATTGCCTTGGGGGACTCTGGCTTTAGTTCCCCTTTAAGGTGATTTGGGGTGCTGAAGGCTTAAAGTTAGTGAGCTATCCAGCACAGTCTGTCCATGTGCCCGTAGTTCCTCGTACTGTCTGTCCATGTACCCAAAGTTGGTTATGTGAGCAGGCACCACTTAAAGTCCCAAAACATATCATCAGTTTGTTCAATGATTGTCCATGTACCCAAAGCCATTTAAGGCATCATTATAAGCTCCTCACAATGCCCACGCTTGTCAAGCAATCCTGCACAGCCTATCCTTTGGCCAAAGTGCCTCACCCTCTCCTCATATGGTATGGTGTGTGCTGCCTGCTCCTCAAACTGTCTATATGCCCCATCTTCTGAAGATGTCCATGTTCCCAAACCTCATACCATCTGCCATTTGCTCAATGCTCCTAGTATGCAACATTTTCCAAGCTTCTCACACAGTCTGTCCCTGGATCCAAAGCGCTTTCCACAATCAATACATAGCTATTAAGCCTCACACTGTGCATGTGCCTCAACCACCTCCGACTGACCATTTCACCACACATCTTTCCATGGGTGCTAAACATCTTACATTCTCCATTTGCTCCAAACTATTAAACTATATCGCACATAGTCTAGCCAGAGGACCCACACTTCTCACATGGTCTGTCCATAAAAACAAAGCGTAGTAAAGTGGTTGAAACAGAGCTGTGATGGGGACTCAGATAGTGTTGGCTGTTCTTATTTAAAAAGGTGGAGTTATAATGAGCACAATGCACTTCTGGTTCTTGCACTAAAGCAAGAATAAAACAGATGCTGCTGCAAGAGGAGGTGAACAGTTGCATTGTTGAGTGTCAATTAGATTGAGCCATTCAATAGGACATATGTATCATTTCTCAATGATCTAGGAGTTTCTCTGGGGCTTTCCCCATGAGAGTTTTTTTAAATCCTTTGACAAGTTTACATGTTTCTCAAATTACATCAAAGCCTTTCAAGTATACTAAACATACCACAAGTTGTGGCTGTTGCTAGCATTTTCCACCAACCCATGTCCATAATAGAATCACTTTTTTCAAACGAGATGCAGCACCAATTTGTGTTACTATTTTGGACCTTGTTTTGAGGGGGTATGGGGAGGGAAAGGGTTGTCCACAGTCACTATTCTTTAACATGTTGAGTGTCTGTCCCTGTATAGGGCGCTGGGGAAGAAAAACATTTGCCAAGCCATCTCTGGCCCTTGGGGGAGGAGGGAGATTCTCTCCCAGCACATTAGGATATTAAATACATTGTGGACCGGTCCTCAGTTTTGCCCGTAGGTGTGTGTGTGGGGGTGACTCGGGGACTGGGCTCCACCACCCCTTCTGGGATGTGAGGATCAGGGTTGGTATGAGGAGAATCCCCATGGCACCCCTCTCACAATACCAGGGGCCTGAAAAAGGAAACCACCACATGAGAATAACCACCACAGCCTACAACATGAATCAGCCTATATGCAAGGCTGGCATTATCTTTGTCGCCGGCAGTCATTGGGGACCCGAGAAATGAGGAAATGGTAACTGCTAGCCCTTTAAATCCATTTGCATGTGAGGGAGAAGTCACTGCCATATGTCAAGGTTATGGGGAGCTGCAAGAAGCAAAGGGAACTACCAACCTGGATATGCCTAGGAGGGTTGACTTCGCAGGTGCAAAAGTCTGTGTGCAGGAACCAAAGTCCCTGAAAACCCCGCTCACATTTGAGTGCCGAATCAGCATTTTACTGTGCATGAGTAAAAACTCCAAAAATCAGACATGCCTATAAAAGGCTTGGTCTACTAGATGAAATGCACAATACAATGCAAATTAAACTATATTTCTTGCCACATAACCAACCCCCAACTCAGAATCACTATTCTACACATGTGCAGGCCACCGATCATAGCCTGGCCCTGTGGGAGGGAACTAGGGTCTATAAATACCAAGTGGTAGCAGGAAGAGCAAGTGCTTGGGGCAGTGGATTGTTCAGGTTTGGAGAGATGTAGGTTCAGAATGAGGTGGAGGTGGAAACTAAACTGAAGGTGCAGGAGAAGGGGTGGAAGGAGGAGGAAAGGGTGGTGGAAAAGGAGGAAGTGAAGAGAGTGCCAAGGGTGCAGGATGCGTAGAGAGTGTTAAAGGTTTTGGAGGAAGGAGACAGTGTACGGAGAAACATTTGGAGGAAGAGAACAGGAGGGGAGAGACCAGAAGGTGAAGAAGAAAATCAAGCAGGAACAGACTGAAAAGAGGTTGCCAGAAAACACTATGTAGGATGGAAGACAACAGTGGTTGGACAGGAATATCCTGGAGAAAAGGAAAAAACAGTCATGTGAGGAGAGGAGGGCTGAGGAGGAGTGGTGAATATAGATTGGGCCAAATGTGGGCACTATTATAGACTCGGGAAGGTGCTAGGAGAGGGAAGACGTTGAAAGGAGGAGACAGACTTGAGAGGGCCCTGGGGTCGAGCCAGCAACAGACATACATTGAGACAAGAGCCATCTAATCATTGTCTGAAGGGAGTAGGAAGAGGATCTAGTGTTGACGACATTTTGAGAGGCAAGCTGACAGGTAGCCCAAGGGTCAGGAGCCACACCCAGAACTGTTACCCAGGAACGAGTGAGCATCATAGGATGGGGAGGAAGGTAGGTGTGGACTTTAAGAGACAGTAGATGCTATTGCAGCAGAGATTACCCCTGCAGCAGGAGTGCTAGTTCTTTCTCAAGGATGAGACCTATCCTGTGGCCACAGGGACAGAAGCTGTCAGAATACAGGATTGCATCCACCCCAGCCCTGTTGGGCAAAGAGACGGAGCAATGCTGCGGAAAGACCCAGAGAGACTATTTGTGGATAAGAAATGTCAGTTGTTTGAAGAGTGCAAGGGTGGAACAGAGAACGCCTGAACACTAGACTTTGTTTTGGATGGTTTCATTTTGATGATGGGACGCACATGGAAAAGGCTGACAAGCATTTAGAGACTTCCATGCTCACATGGTCAATCCCATCCACCCAGCGAGACAGGAAAGTTGACCCATGACCCATATCACTGAAAGAAAGATTCCCAGGGGATGCAGGGGAGCTCAAGAGACAAGAACATCGAGACTTGTATTTGTTGGAGAAGGAAAGTTGAGGGCGAAACCCAGTCTTAGTAACTGCCGGCCAAAGAAGATGCCAGACAAATTCTGCCATCACCCCCGAGAGTGGACCAGTAGGCCTATCCCTTCATTCATAAGATGGTCATTAGTTTTATTATCTCTAAACAGGAAGCTCATACCCTACCAGACAATGGTTTATCGTAAAAGCTTGACAAAAGATGCAAGTTATAAAAAATAATCAATTTCTGGTTTGTCTGGTTGAGGTTTCCCCATTTCCTTATGACAATACACATTGTATCACTTGTCTGGTAAGCATTAATTTCATCTTAAGGAGTGTAGCAAGGGTTAGGTCCATCAAGAGCCACCAGTGCTTTGTTGGCCCCCGTGTAAGTAATTGTAGCTTTGTTGGGAACGTTGAACTGTGTTTGGGCACATTGTTTGGTGCATCATGGTAACTGCGATCTCAGAAAACCAGCTGCTTTTTTTTTTAGGGTGCTATTCAAACACACTTACCGCTGTCCGAGGTGTTGCCTAGTATGGATGGCGTTTCATCAGATTCTGACATAAGGTCTGGAAAACAAAGGTGATCACAGAGCAGGATAAGCCAAAATATAAAGTTGTTTCATACATTAAATAGATTATTGACTGGAAGCACTGAAGCAGAGGGTGGGTTGGCAGAAGGAGAAGTGGAGGCCAGTGATTAACTGATAAGACGAGACAAAACATCCCTTTCCAAAAGACTCAAAATCACTGCAACATCGGACCTCAGCTGCATCCGATGCTCAATATCCAACCTTCAGAATAACAAGAACCTCAACATAACCTGTTCTTAGATATACCCAAAGGCCCCGCACATTCACTATTAACTTTGTCTAGAGCTTCAACAACATCTAACCCCAGGAGCTCATTGCTCCTGCACATGGATCCTACATGAATGCAGCAATCTTTCAACATGCAACCTGAGGTGCGTCTAGAGTTCTCCCACACCTGATCAGAAGCCCCCTAAAGATTATCTGTTATGTATATCAAATTGAAATTCGGTCTCCATCATTTGACTTGAGTGGTGCTCACCCTTACCCACCATTTAAAGTAAACCCAGAGTCCCCCTCTACGTGACCAAAAAAGCATTCCAAATTTCTATACCCTCTTATCCGAGGTGCATATGGACATTCTCACAATTTTTACGTGAGGTGGATGTAGAGATTTCCCACTGTATGAACTGAGGGGTACACAGCACCATATGAAGTTCTTTCCCCATTGATGAGGATATTATATGCTCAGCACAAAGATCTTTCTCACCATTTTACGTGGGGAGCCCATTTCACTCTCAGAAGTATACCAAATTATTCATTGAACTCCCTAACTTGGTAGGTTTTTGCTAAAGGTGTCTCACTTATGTGTTTTTTGCACAGTAGAAGGTTTCCTGAGCTAACTCATTCACGCCATTTGGGGGGCTGACCCCTTGTGAACCAGAAAACAGGGTCGAACTGGGGCAAAGAAATTGGCTTGCGCATCAATGGAGTGGCCCAATCACAAATGGCAATTCATTCCTTTTGCGATAGACTGCTGAGTAGAACCCAAGTGTTTTTATTTTTTGGCAAACAGTTCTGAAAATTGGGCATTTTAAAGAATATTTTTTCAGTGACATTGATCAAAAGGTACTACGTGCACAGTGATGTAACTCAGACTAGCTAACTTGGACCAAAAAACACAAAAAGGTCCACACTAGCATGTTGTGCCTGAACCTCGGGCATTGCCCTATAACCTTATTAACGAATGTATTTTCCACAGCCGGAAACAATGCGAGCACCATCCCTTTTTTGAACCTAGCTGGAGAAAATCAGTACTCATTTAAATATTTTTTTCTGTGGCCAAGGCCATCTGAGCTCCCTCACTTACCTGGTTTTGTTTGTAGCAGTAGAGACCTCAGGTTTCCCGCTGCCATGCATAAGCTGACATTACAGTCCAATTTCTTCAACTTTGGAATCTAGGACTTGTAGTTTTATCCTTCACATTTGAAATTTAGGTAAACTACAAATGCCAGGATTCCAAGCAAAACCAGGACTGGAAGGTCTTCTCACGCATGGCCACAGGAAACTTGAGAGCTGCTGTATAAGTGACCTGAGCTTCGTTACTTACCAAGTTTTGTGGATTGCTGGGATTCCAATTGTGGCGCCTTGACAATCAATCGTGCTTGATTTGAAGTGTATCCAGAAGTACCCCGAGGTCCTTGCTTACCTAGTTTGCTCTGCAGCTAGGGTGGGTGACATGAGCTCTCTTTCTTAGCTGGTTTGATGAGGATAATTAGAAGCATCCCAAGATCCTTCAATTACCTTTTATGGTATGTAGACAGAGGCCATAAGATCCTTAACTTAGTTTGATTTGGGATTACTGGCACCCAGAGATCTCTGTTACCTATTTTGATATGCATGCAGAGGCAACCTCTGTTCCCCCACCTAAATGGGTCGACTTTAGCATGGGTTTACATGAGCTTCTTCACTTAGTATGATGTGTATCTGAAGGAACCTGCAGCTTCCTCACCTGCCTATTCCAGTTTAAAAATGGTTTCACCAAAAGGACCCATGCTTAACTGGCTTGATGTGTATCAAGGGCCCCTCTAAGCTTTCGCACTTTGCATATGTAATCTGAAGATGGGTCCACCAAAGATTTCTTAATCATCAGGTTGATGTGCAGCCGGAGGTACCCCCAACAACCTCATTCACATGTATTGGTCTGTAGTGGGAGGTGGCCTATGTTCGCTCACTTACCTGGTTTGAGGTTTAGCCAGGGCCCAGTGGAGTTGTCTTTTGGTTTGATCTGTAGCCGAAAGCACCCAGAACAACTCACTTCTCTGCACTGATGTGTATCCGGAGACAGCCTGTGTGCCCTCATTTTCCTAGTTTGCTCTGTATGCAGGGGCACCCCAAGCTCACTAATTTGGTTTAGTGTGAAGAATGCAGCCTCTGACCTGCCTCACTTTTCTGGTTTGGTCTAAAGACTGAGGTCATCTGAGCTCCCCAACGTACCTGGTTTGATGTCTATCTAGACAAACATGGAGCATGAATCACTTAACAAGGAGCGGTTGACTGGGTGAGTGCGACCCGATCTTCTGAAGGTAACTTTATTGACATGAGTCATAACAATTATTTTCAGTAGTATATGTAAGGCTTGTGTGCAGTATTCCTATATCACCGCCTGGATGCTTGTAGGTTTTGTGCGCTCTACAACTGTAAAAATAAAAACAAACAAAATAGCCTGTACAGTGCCATATGATAAGATCTTTCTTAATTGAATGCAATCTCTGGTGATAGGAGTTATTGTGATATCAAATATTTGCCTCTAAAGTATATATTTTAGCTGTTCTTTCATATAGAGTAAGAATATATGTGAAAAGTAACACCCATGCTCAATATTTGAGTCACATTTTAATCACGGAGGTGTGTTTCATAATGTATCTTTCTGCATTCAACACCTATGTTTTTATACCTACTCATTTCTCTGCTCTTCCTTCCCCTACAATTGTGTACTTTGTCTGTTGATACAGCGATTTGTTCTTTAACTATGGCTCTTTCTTCTTCACTAGTGTAGAGGAGCAGGTGGAGGCCTCTTCTCTAGTCCACGCCCCTTCACCACCATCCTATTGTAGAAGCAGACGAAGGGCGACCACTGGGAGTTCATGCACAAGTTGATGTGACATGTCCATACCGCGTTGATTGTATGAAAGACGATATACACTCAGACAGCCATTCAGAATATATCCTCAAATTAAGACAATAGAGGGAAGTCACCGGAAATGGATGGGAAGATATAATATCATGCACTGCACATCTATTAAAGAAAAACACAGAGTCCACAGAGTGCAAAAGGTGAATGATTAATGCCTGGAATAATGGGCCAAGTATGCAAAACTACTAACCTGGGTTGAAAACGAAGCAGGACAAGTACATATACTACAATTGAAGAACGCCAACAACCTGCTTCAAGAACAATGGCAAGATCTATCTTGGAAGGAACAAAGGTTGTAGAGAAATAATCGAAGTACCAGAAATCAATAGAGGGACTGTAGTTCTGATAGATCGATCCAGATCCTACATGCAGGTACCTAAAGATTCAGGAGCAGTGTTCTCCATTGTAAATGTACACGTCCTAGCAATAGTAATTCCCCAAAGTGACCTCCATATTGAAGAGTTTCCGAAAATGAATCAATATAGCAGAAGGAAGAGATAATTCCATCTTCGCTGACTAAAATTAGAGAATTTCTCATCAAAATCAATAAAGGTTTATGAAAACATTCCTGATGAACACAAGTTATTCAATAACATAACAAGATAATGCTGCAAAAGGAAAAAAGAGAGAGAACACTAGACACCTAGCCTAATGTGCTAAATTAGTGGAGTGCCTTGCAATAACTGGGGTTCTATGATATCAAATCACACCCCTAGTTAAAACCATATTAATGCATGGTTCATGTAAGAATGACCACATATATCCCAACATTTTCAGTGTATAAATAATACTGTTGTAATGCTATAAAAATTGCAAATAAAGATTACAGTATGTTCAGTATCAAAATTGAACCAAACGAAATAAACCCAAATCGAAAATATGTAAAAAAGAAAGTATAATATTTTTATTACATCATTTGGCAATCATATGCTTTCACATAACCAATATGAACAGACAGAAAAGGAAGTAATGATAAATAAAGACGTGATTAAACAGAAGAACTCAGTGCTCAAAATAGAGGAAAAGGACAAAAAGGAGGAAAAATGTCTTCTAGAGAAAAGAAATACATAAAAACAAATTTCAGAGTAGCAGTTGCATATATTCAAATTGTAGAAAAATCTAAATAATTCAAATGCAGGTTGTAAGCCCCTCAATTCTTCGATGCCTGCTACTAGACATTTATATGCAGTTATTTTTGAACAAATCCTAAAGTTTTATAACAGTTTTAGAGATCTTCTGATGGAGAAATCTTATGGGAAACCCCCACAAGTTATTCAGCAAGACCGCCATGATAATGACATCTATATTCATACCAGGACTTCAAGCTGCAATAAACGCCAAGTGGTTGCAGATTACTAGGGGGGGGGAATTGCAGCAGACGATCAATGCAACAATAAAAGGATTCAATGTAATCAAAGAAGAATTGAGAGCAATCAGGCTGATTGACTATCCAGAACAGGTATGTTCTGGATCTGATAGCAATGGAAGGAGGCGTTTGTGCCAAGGTCAGGCCTTCTTGCTGTACATTTATATCATCCCATGATGGCGAAAATGGAACCTTCACAGAGACAATGTTAATGACCCTGAATACAAAAATGGAAGACAAAGCGGACGAGACGGCAGCAGACGATTGGTTCTCATCCCTGTTTATAGATTCTCTCTTGGCTGGTGAATGCTTTCAAACTACTTGGAGCAATACTAGTGTTGGTGTTGCTAGGATTCTGTCTCTTAAGCATCATCTTGGGACAAAGTCAGAAAACAGCCAAGTAAGCTATTGGAATTAAGATAATGATTTATGTTAACAGCAGCACTAGTGTCATGATCCCTACCCCTAACCCCCATAGGCAAGTCACTGGAGCCAGGTTACGATCTCCCACTATGGCCTCAAAGGCCTTGCCATCTCATCAAAGACTCTCCTGGAGTCAGTCCTGGCACCTTTGGCGCCAGGCTCATACTCAATGTGAAGATAATATGGTACCTGGGCTTCTTAATGGGCCTTTGTTCAACATGGAGGCTCCCACATAGCTCAGTTCCAAGAACTGTGCTATGCGGTCTAGTGTTTTGGGTGTGGCCGGGCCTTGGGATACCTGGGGCTATATAAGCCACGCCCAAGCAGAGGAACACGCTTTGCGTTACTCTGCGGTTAGCAGCGTGACGCTCACCGTGTTCAGTTCGGTCTCCTGAGTTCCTTGCCTGCCTTATCCTGGAGTCGCGCATCTGAAAGAACAAGAACATTGTTAATACGACACTTACATGTTAGTAGTATCCTGAATTCGGTCAATCGCTTACCCTTGTCCAGAGAACACCAGCATCTTGGCGCCGCATCCTTCTCCTCAACACCGCAACCTGGAAAGAAGAGAGCGAAAATAGCATTATTAAGCATTTACTATTCCAATTCAAGAACAGCAAAAAACCATAAGATTCTTACCTGATTCGAGTGTCTCTCGGTCAGCATACATTAAGAAACATCACAGCGACCTACAAGAAAGAGGGGAGACGCAGGTTAGCACAAGAAAAGACAAGGTAGTGATGCGCACTGCGCATTCACTCACCGCCTCGTGCTCTCTCGGTCAGCATCCATTCCGGAACATCACAGCGACCTGCAAGAAAGAGGAGAGACACAGGTTAGCACAAAAAAGGACGAGATAGCGCTGCGCATTGCTCATTCACTCACCGCCTCATGCTCAACTCCAATCAACACGACAATGCCAATAATCTCCTCCACATCTAGAGGAAGAAGCAGAGACATTATTAAACAGAAAAAGACAAGGGACAATAGAGAGAAAGAAGGGATAGAATATCAAGACTATAAAACAGCAAAACCTACCTTAACGAGCTGGAGTCACAGCATGTCTGGACTCTAACAGGGCCCGCACTAGTTACGCGCTCCTGCACTGAGAAGCAGGACAGAGAGTGCATCGTACAAAAAGGCAAGGTGAGGAGAAGGTCTAAGGGAAGTTTTGGTTTTCAAGGGAGGCCGGAGCCAATCAGCAAGAGACAGTTAAGTCTTGAATCCGATATTACTGTATTGCAGGCCCAATCCTCAGCTGAACAAATATCCAGGGAGGGGTTTGAGAGTGCGAGAGGTCCAACCAGGGCTGAGGGGCTTCCCTGTTGATATCAGGTGAGCGTTACAACTAAAGTGAAAACACAGACTGAAGAAAGTACTTCAGAAAACATCAAGAAGATTTCTTTTGCCCCACCAGGAACGAGGTTCTACTATCCCCAAGATCGGAAGAGATATGTGGGACAATGGATATTCTGTTAATCAGCAGGGGATTGCCGCTACATGAACTGGAGTGTGGATGAACACAAAGAATGCACGTCACCCGAGGGGGGGTGATGAAAATATGGGTCCCAAACAAAAGAAAATATGATGAGATGGAAGATGAAGCAAGAATTGCAGAAGAAGAGGAAAAGAAAAGCATGGTCGATTTTCCACAAGAGGGGGGAATGCAGAGCAGCAGGAGGAGGCCTCTTCTCTAGTCCCCGCCCCTTCACCACCATCCAATTGAACTAGCAGACGAAGGGCTACCATTGTGACATGTCCATACCGCATCGAATGTACGAAAGACGATATGCACTCAGACAGCTAATCAGAAGATATGCTCCCTTTTAGACAATGGAGGGAAGTTACCAAGAAGGATGGCAATTACCTAAGTGCCAGGAAGCGACTATGAGAACCATGGATGAACGCTAAACAAAAGTCTGACGACAGCAATATGTCATAAAGAAGATATATAAGCCCAAGTTGAAACAATATGAAAATAGTTAAGACTGACGATGTAACAGAAGCACTAAGAGAAATATGCACCAAAAAGATGAAGTTATCTTTAAAATAAGAAGATGTAGTAATTTGCTGACCAATAACTGTAAATACGCTGTAACGCAAGGTAGAAGCGTCTAGGCTTGCTAAAAAGATATATATATATATACATACATACACACACACACACACACACATATATATATGCAAACAAAACTTTAGAAGTGCCATACTGATGGTAACTCCCTCCCCCTCCCCAATGAGGGACAACATTGAAATTGGGGGAGAGTTGGATCCTGGCTGGATCCTAACTACAGTTACCAGCATTTCCTGCTGCCACCATCCAATCAGCCTTCCTGGGATTACTGAGGCATGAAAGCATGCTAGGAGTAGCACATCTTTGGACTGTTTGAGCTTACTGTAGTTGGGACCCAGAGTAGCGCCCCTGCCACCCTCAAGTTTTGTTTGCATATATCTATACATATACACACACGCACACACACAACATTTAGGACGCCCTATGGAAGAAAATGGACGACAGCCCATGTTAAAGAATAAACCCAGCTACCTCAAGAAACGAGCCTAGGATCACAAATTGAAGCATTGATGAAGACGCTGTTTTCATGAGCAGAATAAGGGAGTACGTTGGCCTGAAGTCAAGGAGGCTATTTTGAGAGATGGGCGCAAGGCACAGAGAGTGGCGAATAAATAGATGACGTGTATGAGACATTTCTGCTAAGATTAGGAGAGCAGGGACATTTGCTGATGCCAAGTATAGAACAACCACAAAGGCAAACGGCTGTGTGAGGTGGAGTGAGCAAGCCTCTAAAGGCCAGAGAGGTTAATGGCACCCTGGTTAATTAAATCAAATAGCAGAAATTGAGAGGCAGAAATTGACAAAATATGATATTGCACAAGTGTGTATTCAATCTCAGGGATTAGCCAGGGATTCTATATGTTCCTATGGGCATGCATTTTTATATTTTTGTACCAAATTTTGGGAGGATTTTTTTTTTTTAGCATCTGCACTTTATATGGTTTGATCTCCTCAATGCACCCGTCACTATGCATTATGCACTTTTACATGTGCCATCCAATGAAGATTGCATGTACTGTATGGATCAGTTTCTCAGGTTGCACTATGCACTTTATTGTATGGGTTAGCTTCTCAGGTTGCACTTCGCACTTTATTAGAGTGGGTAGAAACAAGATCATACATTCACCGCTCTCCACTCAATCTGAATTTTGGTTCATATTATGCTCCTATTAGCTATTGAATCAGTTCTCTGCATAATTCCTGTTGAAATTGTTAATTGTAATTGCATTTTATGACATGCTCTACTCACCGTAATAGCATTTCGGATGATTGTATCTGCTTAGATTCACATGCTGTGCATATGGTCCGACATCCAGTGGTAACCGCAGAGTATTCAATCTTGACTTTCAGGGACCGAAAGGGGACGTCGGCATAGGTGTGTTTGTAACAGTATCCCTATCGTGACGTGTAGTGTACCCAAAATCCCTCATGTCCCGAGGTTTTCGTCTGATCTTCAATCCCTTAAAGCTTCTTCCCTCAAACTAGTTTACATCTGGAAAACTAATCAATCACTCACAGCATTATCTAATTATAAAGAAGCCGCGAACAACTATAAAAGAGCTATCACTGAAGCCAAGAAATCTTATCTGGACACCAGAATTTTACTGCCAACCTCGAATTCCAAGGAACTATCAAAAATTCTGAAAGAACAAGAGGCTGTTCCAGAACCTGTAGTATCTGTGATCACAAAAAATGACGACTGGTGCTTGGACATCCAGAATGCCATGGCAAATAAATTGGATGGTATCCGGGAATCCATAGCCACAAAATAAAGTGCTTCCGACACACAGGGCACCCATATAGGCAGTAATACCTTTACTAGGGATCCAGATATCCCTATTTTGAATTCACACCCATATCAGGAGGAGCTAGCTTCCATTATCAACAAACTTAAAGCAACTAGTTGCACAGGGGATCCATGTGATTCTACTATCAAAACATGTCCCCCGACTCTGATGCATGCCATATGCAAATTCGTTAATGCCTCATTTCGGAATTGCACGGTTCCAGATGATATGAAGCAAGCTTGGGTTACCCCATTACTGAAAAAACCTAGTTTGGATCAAAACATACCTACCAACTATAGGCCGATAACTAATACCCCGTTCTTATTAAAGATATTGGACCGGGTCGCCTATATTCAATTGGCTCAACATCTCAATTCCTACCCAATCCTCAATCCTTTCCAGTCTGGGTTCAGACAAGGCTTCGGCTCCGAGACCTCGTTATTGGATCTCAAGTCACAACTGCTCCAAAGAATGGATACTCAGAAGGTCTCTCCCTTTATCTCTCTGGACCAATCGGCAGCGTTCAACCTGGTTGATCATGCCATACTGGCAGATAGGCCCATGTCGCCACCAATTGGCTGCTCTCCTTTCTATCTAATAGATCCAGTAGAGCATGCCCCAACAATGCTAAAGCACCAGCAATCCATATACTTTTTGGAGTGCCACAAGGAGCCAGCTTGTCGCCGTGCATTTATAATATCTTTATGACTCCCTTTTTTGCCCACCTTGCCCAGGAGGGCATACTTTTTTCTAACTATGCAGACGACACTCAATGTGTCATCCCTCTTACGGGCCAGCATGACCAGGATGAAAGAAAACTTAACTGTATATTTACCATCATTGAACAATGGATGATGCTGAAAATCTTGTACTCAACCGTGGAAAGACGGAACCCATGGTTGTGGGATCTTATAGCATTTTAGCCAACTTAGACCCAGCCTTCAAACACTTTCAGCTGGGAGACACTCTAATCCTCACCCTCCCCAAGGGAAAGATTCTGGGTGTGGTTCTGGACCAATCGCTCACAATGAAATCTTATGTGGCCAATACTGTGTCTTTTGCCACCTACTACATTAAACTGCTGTCCCACCTGCGACCACTTATTTCTCAGCCTAATGCAGAGTCCATCGCTCGTGCTATTATAGGATCAAAACTAGATTACTGTTGTAGCCTATTAGCAGGTACTAGCAAAAAGACCATTAACCGTCTCCAGGTGGTTCAAAACGGAGCGGTTAGAGTGGTTTCTGGACTTGCATACAGGGCACATGTATCTGAGGCACGTCGAGCATTACATTGGCTGCCCGTGGACTCACAAATAACCTTCAGACTCATGGTCATGACCTTTGAATGCCTCAAGGGCAATATGCCCACCTACCTACAAAGGCACGTAGGAATAAAACCCTGCCTTATAAATCTTCGCTCCAATAATCAGAACCTGCTTCACCAGCCCAAAGTCAAAACCAAGAAAGCACAATGGGGCGCCTTCGCTTTCGCGGCGCCGGCTCTCTGGAACACCCTGCCAGCTCATCTGAGAAACTCTGTAGCCCTGAGTAACTTCAAGAAGGGCTTTAAACTTTCCTTTTCAAATAGTAGTCTTTGAACTTTTTAGTACCTTCCTTCTCGGTTACGGATCTCCTGGTTTCTCCAAGTCTTTTTTTTGTCTCATCTGCGCCCTCACACCCATGGGTTTATGGTTGCGCAATATAAATGTCATAAAGTAAAGTAAAAGGTCCCTCCGATTGTATTTTTCCTGCCATGAGGGTGCCCAAGGCTATTGTGAATGAGTACATAAAGAGAGAAAGTAGTAAGACGTCTATGTTCCTTCCACCCAAGCGGGGAGGCAGGGTGGGTGCATGTGAATCTAAGCAGATACAATCATCAGAAATGCTATTACGGTGAGCAATGCATTCTTCTGATGCATGTTAATCTGCTTCGAATCACATGCTGTGTATAGACTAGCGAGCAGTACCGGGAGTTGGAGGTGGGTTATGAGAAGGAATAGTAGTGAAAAGATGTCTCAATACTGCTTGTCCCACCTTAGAATCAGATCTAGAATGAGTGTCTAGGCAATAGTGTTTTGTAAAGGTGTGTACAGAACTCCAGCTTGCCGCTTTGTAAATGGACTCAAGGGGAACATTTGCAATGAATGCTATGGAAGCCCCAGTGCCAGAGTAGAGTGCTCTAGGCTTGAAGGGCAGTTCTCTCTTAGCAAGAGTATAACACAGTGTGATGCATTTGACAATACACCTTGAGATGGCTGATTTAGAGACAGGATCCCCTTCTCTACCAGCTGCCACTGAAATGAAACACTGGTTCGTCTTCCTCAGTGGTTTCGTTCTTTCCAGGTAAAACATGACTGCACTGCGCACATCTAGTGTGTGTAGGCTTCTTTTGGCCATGCTAGAGGGATTCTGGAAGAAAGTGGGTAGTTAGATTGATTGGTTTACATGGAACTTCAAGATGAATTTAGGTGCAAATCTGGGATGAGTGTGCAGAACCACCTTATCCCTGTTGACTGTAACAAAAGGGTCTAGTACTGAAAGGGCCTGTAGTTCGCTAACCCTTCTGATAGAAGTGATAGCCACTAGGAAGGCTGTCTTATAAGTAAGGTCTTTTAGACTTGCTTTATGCATTGGTTCAAACAGAGCCCCCATGAGTCTGGTCAAAACCACATTTAGATCCCATCCAGGAGTTGGGTTAGAAATGCGGGGCTGAATTCTCTTAACCCCTTCCATAAAAGCCTTAAAAACAACAGGTATTTTCGACCACAACACTTTCTGTTGCGACGTAGTGTAGGCTGATAGAGCAGCTAGATGAACCTTTAGGGAATTAAAAACCAAACCTGAGTCTAACAAATGAGTTGGGTACAACACAATGTGGGTAGGCGAGCAGTCAATTGGATTGACGCCCTTGGTCTTACACCAGATGACAAAGCGTTTCCACTTACTGGAATAGCAATACCGAGTGTTACGTTTTCTAACTTCCATGAGTATGTCCATGCATCTCTGAGGGAGTTGAAGGTGTCCAAACTCTATGACCTCAGGAGCCAGGCCGCTAAGTTCAGAGGTTGCGGGCATGGGTGTAGTGTCTCCCCTCTGTGCTGAGACAATATGTTGTACGGGCAGGGTAGTCTCGGGGGAGGGGGTCGGGGAGAGGGACATTTCCATTAGATGAGCGAACCAGGGTTGGCGGGCCCACATGGGGGCCACCAAAATCATGGTAACTGGTTTCTGTTGCATCTTGTGCACTATCTTGTTGAGTCGGGGAGTCGGGGGGGTTGAGCGGAGTCACATTTCCCTGACCATGTTATTCAGAGTCCGTTCCCCTTGGAGCGGTTCTGGAAGTACCTGGAGGCGCAGTCTTGACATTGGGTGTTCTCCTGAGTTGCGAACAGGTCGATATCTGGGAAGCCCCATTCTGCGAAGACGTTGGAGACGATGTCTTCGTAAAGACGCCATTCGTATTCTACGAGCAGTGGGAAATCTCTTCTGAGCACATCCGCCAGAAGATCGAGTTCTCCTGGAACGTGTTGGGACAGTAGGAACATCCTGTGTTTGAGAACCCACATCCAAATTTTCTGGGACAGCTTGAATAGCCCTGGAGAGTGTGTGCCCCCCTGTTTGTTTAGGTAATACATGGCTGTGGTGCTGTCCGTCAGGACCAGGACTGTCTTACCTTGTAGCTGTGTCTGAAAGGCCTTCAGTGCTTTGAATACCACTAGCAGTTCTAACAGATTTATATGGTTGACTGCTACTTGTGGGGACCACACTCCATGCGCTGTGTGCTGAAGCAGGTGAGCGCCCCACCCCATGAGAGATGCGTCTGTCGTGATAGTGGCTTCCACTGCGGGATGGTGAAGGTCTTCACCACCATCTTCCCCTTCAAGAGGTTTTCCCTCGACCACCACTGCAGAGAGAGAGAACGAGGGCTGGCGAGACAACTACCAGATCTTCCCATTGTCTGCTGGCCTGACACCACTGGCTGTTGAGCCACTCTTGCATGGGACGCATGCGCAGCCATGCGTGGGGAACTTAGTAAATGCATGACACCATCATACCTAACAAGCGCATGGCCTTGCGTACAGTCACTTCCCGACTGGCTACATATTGAAGGATCTGAGAAAGCATGTTCTGACTGAACCCTCTTGTTGGAGGGGAAGTCGAGGCCATCCTCTGTCCGAATCAGGGCCCCTAGAAATTGCTCGACTTGACTGAGGTCTAAGCTGGATTTCTTCTCGTTGATGGAGAATCCCAGACTGAACAGGAGGTCTATTGTCTTCTGAGTATTCCCTAGGCGTGTGTCGTAAGAGTCCACTGTTATGAGCCAGTCATCGAGGTAAGGGTAAACATGGATGGATAGTCTGTGTAGGTGTGCTGCTGCTACTGCCAGGACCTTCGTAAACACCCTTGGCGCTGAGGCGATGCCAAAGGGGAGTACCTTGAATTGATAGTGCCCGTTCTCTACCATGAACCTTAGATATTTTCGCTGGCAACATTGAAATATGAAAGTATGCATCTTTCATGTCCAATGTCGCCATGTAATCCCCCTGTTTCAGCAGTGGGATTACTTCCTGTAGGGTTACCATACAAAACTTTTGAGGTTTGACAAATTTGTTCACTGGGTGCAAGTCTAACACAGGGTGTATGGGGAGGTCCTTTTTGGGTACAAGGAAGTACACTGAATAAAAACCCTTGTTTACCTGAAGAATAGGATGGCTTCTATGGCGTCCTTTTCCAGAAGTGCCTCTACTTCTTGTATTAGGATTTGCAGATGATCTGGCGTCGGGCGTCGTGCTCTGGCCGGTCTGAATTGTGGGGATCGGGCAAATTCCACACAGTACCCGTGGGTGACCGTCTTTAGAACCCACTGGTCTGATGTAATTCCCTCCCATGCCGAAAGGAAAGATGTTAAGCGCTCCCCCCACCCCCGACTGGGGTCGCATAGGAGGGGACCTGAATCCATAGGTCATTTCTGACCAGAGGCTGTGGCTCCCCTGGAGTTGGGGCCTCTGCCTCTACCCTTCCCGCGCCGCTGACCCCTAGGTGGATAGTTGGCGGGGGGTGCTGGATGCAAGCCCCGAGTTCCAGTTGTTTCCCGTATTGTACATGTTCTGTGGGGAATGGGATTGGCCTTGAAAGGACCGGCGGGAACTGCTTCCCCTCTGGGGGAAGAGCTTTTGAGTGATTTCTTGAAGAGACTTCAGAGTCTCATGCACTGTTTTGGCTGTCTCTAGAGCCTCGTCGACTGCTTTACCAAAGAGGTTTGATTCCTCGATAGGTGTATTTATAAAGGCTGCTTGGGTCTCCGGCTTGAAGCCCGAGTTTTGGAGTCAAGCATGCCGTTTGAGCAGGGTGCCCTGAGCTAGGGACCTTCCCGACGGCTCTGCAGTATCCAGGGTGTTTAATACATTTTGGTTGACCTGCCTGCCCTCGGCCACAATAGCGAGTAATTTGGTTCTTGCGGGTTCAGGCACTTCCTGGAGACCTTCTTGCATCAGGTTCCACTGTGCATCGGAATAACTAGCAAGCAACGTAGTGATTGCTATGCGCGTGGTAAAAGCAGCTGCCGTGGTAATTTGCTTACCCAAGGCGTACAGTCTTTTTGACTCCTTATCGGGAGGTGCCTCTCCCGTAGCAAGAGGTACCCCTGCCCGTTTCCGGGTGGTGGTAACCACTAGGGAATCGGGGGTGGCGTAGCTTTTAATATATTGACGGCCGGTAAGCGATGGCCAAAATAATTTCTCCACCCTTGGATTTACTGTCCTGGTCTGGGCTGGTGTGACCAGGGAAGGAGCCAATCTCCTTTTAATGGAATTTAGGAGAGAAATGGCTTGGCTGGAGAGGAGTTTCTCTTTATGAATGTCCTCCACAAAATCTTGTTCAGGTATGGCCTCCTGGGTGGTGATCTGAAAATGATCGGCTGCCTTCCTTAAGATGGCATTGAAAGCCATCTGATTGTCTACTGGTGAAGCCTGGCGGCCGGAGTGGAAGAAGGGGAATCCAAACATATGACATCTGTGTCCTGATCGTGAGTAGGGAGCGCCCATGGCTAAGTCTCAACCTGATGAGTGTCCTCCCAGTTTTCCATGGCGTCTGCCTGGTCATCCGCTGTTTAGTCCTGTAGGAAGGTAGTATCCTCTTCCTCAACATAAATGTCTTGGGGGTAGGGTGCTCTGAAAGCGAGACACACCTTTCCAAACGGTCCATGCACCCTTCAAATTTTTCCCTGGTCCATTTAGACGAACCAGAAGGGTCAATGGGTGGTAAATCTTAATTTTCCTCCCTATGGCACCGAAATGTGTTACTAATAGCGTTAGACAACTGTCTTTCGTAGTCCTTGTGAGCATTGGGGTGCTGTGGCGTGTCTTTTGACGTGTCCGTGGAACACTCTTTGCGCTTAGTCGACTCTTTAGGCTTCAGCCCCACTGCCAAAGTACTTCTCGCAATGCTTTTAGCGAAGTCTGGCGAAGCGGGCCGTGCCGTATTACTAGGCAGCCTAGTGGTAGAGGCAGGCCTATCGGCAGATTTAATGCCTACCGAGAGACTGGAAGGCCTAGCGGTAGATTTTCCACCCACTGGGGCCTTAGGCAGCGTCGGAGCGTCAGCTGAACGCACTTCGCCATCCAAATGTGTTTCTGAGGTAGCACCCTTAATTTTGGAAGGGCCAGTCGCAAGACGCTACTGCGGATGCGGAGTAGGCTTTTGATCAGAGCAATCAGTCGAAATCTTGGGCAGTCCAGTCGGTTTTTTTGCCGTTTCGGTGGAACCGTCGAAACTGGGGTTGGGGTTGTGTGTTTAGTGTGGCTTTTTTGTATGCCCCTGTCGCCGGATGTTGTCCCCATAGCGTGACTTGCATCAGGCCTAGCGGGGACAGGGAGGGCGTGGCAGACCTATAAGGGTCCGTCGTAAGGTCGATGGCATCTGGTATGGATGCTTGGTCATCACTAGTGCCCCCGTCACTTTCAGCGGGTGTGGCGGTGGGGGGGAAGAAGATCCAGCACGCGACATTCCGTGGGCTGCCCACCGCTTAACGCGGTGCTCCTCAAGTGTTTTAGGTCGAAGAAGTCTACAGGCCGCGCACCACGCTTCGTCGTGTTAAGGGGCAGACAGTTATAGCACTCATCATGCTCGTCCTTCCACGGGTATCTGACCCTGCAAGAGGGGCAAAACCTAAATGGTGTCCTTTCCATAGTGAAAGGTAATGAAGGTGATGACCAGACCTTGAGGGTAAACAGGGGGAAAGAGGAGAGACATAGCGGAAGATATGACCATCCCGACCCCACTCTCCCTACTGTGTAGGCCGGCCAGAGGGCCCGGCCACGTGGATGGCTCTGCCACCGGATCTTAGGCGTTATCCACCGCCGTCGAAAGTTCCCGCAGTCTTCGCCGTAGTATCTGAACACCGTCGAAGTGACTTTAGGTGGAATAACCGACAAAGTCAGTAAACAAGGATTAACAATTTCTCTTATGAAGAGCTCTGCAATAAGGCGACCAGTTATCTGGGCGGAAAAAACAATCTGAGGGACCACGGCTTGTGAGGGATTTTGGGTACACTACATGTCACGATAGGGATAGTGTTACAGACACGCCTATGCTGACGTCCCCTTTCGGTCCCTGAAAGACAAGATGCAATACTCCGCGGTTACCACTGGATTTCAGACCATATGCACATTAACAAGCATCAGAAAATTGTTTCACGGATGTTTAAACAATCTTGTAGCAAATTTTAAATGATATTGTCTTTTAACCATGATCTGTATGTGTTCCATTGGCTCTGTGGATTCTCTTTTCAATAACATTGATGATTTTTTCCTCATTGCAGTCGTTTTCTGTCATTTGCAAATGACATGATAAGCATTTAGGCATTTCATTTTGTATAATGACGAATATTTGATTGTGTATTTGAAATTAAACCCTAAGCACTTTATTTTGAGCCTGCTGCGGTGGTGCATTAACAACCAATTGCCATGTATACAACATTAGGCAATTTGGAAATCAAATGAATTCAACTGCTAGCACTAAGCACTTCATCCCTGCGCCTGCCATAGTGGCGCATAAATAATTTATTAATTGCGATGCTAATTTGGAGATTATATTAATTCTACTGAAAGCACTAAGCACTTTATTTATTTTCTGCGCCTGAGTGGCGCACAAATAACCAACTGCTGTGTTACTAGCCAATTCGGAGAAATTAACAATCGCTATTTATTTTTTAGCACTAGGCACTTTATCTTAGTCAACAAATTCGGTGACAGGATTAAATATGCGGTTGCAACCCCCATTGTGTCATTTACATGTGGGAAATAGTTTTCATTCTGAGCCAATGGTTTAACTAATATTATGGGCAAGGATGTAACAACACAACAACATGGCCGACAGCATTTATATGTGTTTTGGGCCATTGTTTCATGACAATGAACATAGAGAAAGTACCAAGTCTCTCTAGCCACTGTCACCATAGAGTTCTGTTTCCAGGTTTTAAATTCTGCTCCACACTGTGCTGCGTTTTGAATGTGAGCAAGCAACAGGTTGTTGCGAAACGCGTAATTTTTTATGTGGCTTCCATTTCCCTGCTGAGGGATCCTTAAATAAAGTAATCAGCTGTGCCACAAGAACTGTCCCTTTGCTGATTTGTGCCATATGTTGGTGGAGGAGTGCACTGGCATTGTACGGCTGTTCTTGTGTTATATACATATATATATATATATATATATATATATATATATATATTATACACACACACACACACACACACACACACACACACACACTTTAGGCTGGCCATTGGAAGAAAATGGATGATGGCCCATGTTAAAGAATAAACCCAACTACCTCAAAAAATGAGCCTAGGATCACAAATTGAACAACTGATGAAGACACTGTTTTCATGGGCAGAATAAGGGATTACTTTGGCCTGAAGTCAAGGAGGCTATTTTGAGAGATGGGCACAAGGCTCACTGAGGGGCGAATAAATAGACAAAGTGTATGAGACATAGTTCTGCTAAGATTAGGAGTGCAGGGAAATTTGCTGATGCCAAGTATAGAACAACCACGAAGGCAAAAGGCTATTTGAGTTGGAGTGAGCAAGTCTCTAAAGGCCAGAGAGGGTAATGGCACCCTGGTTAATTAAATCAAATAGCAGAAATTAAGAGGCAGAAATGGACAAAATCGTGGTCTCCCGACACGTGATGAAGAATGCAAAATAAAGGCTATTCATTAGAGTTAAAGGAATGGTTCGCCCCAAAAATTTTATTGGCCAAAAAGATGGGCAATAATAAAAACAATATATTGGCATTTTAATTTTTTTTCAATTCCCCATGTAAA
Organism: Ambystoma mexicanum; assembly: GCF_040938575.1. Classification (NCBI taxonomy): domain Eukaryota; kingdom Metazoa; phylum Chordata; class Amphibia; order Caudata; family Ambystomatidae; genus Ambystoma; species Ambystoma mexicanum. The sequence continues at coordinate 1,265,657,823 of NC_090932.1, read as the reverse complement.
ATTTTGAGCAATTGAAGCTCAAAATTTACAAAAGCAAGCACATGGGGGCATCCATTTTGTGAAATGGATGCCCGCCTGTGCTCACTTTTGCTTTTGCGGCACTAATGAAGGAAAGGCCAGCCAGCTGTAGTAAACAAAAGCTACCACTGGGTGGCTTTTCCTTCATTGGTGCCGGGACTCGGAGGACAGCGACTGGAGACTACAGGCAGAAAAGCTGCAGCTGCATCTCGGTAAGTGCTATTTTTTTTAAATAAAAATAAACACTAGCTGTGGTTTTTTTTCTACGTTTTCCGGGCTGGAGGAGCCCAGAAAACTTAGAAATAAAACTGCAGCTTTAAAAACGTTGTATTTATGTTTGCGGTAGCTTTTGAAGGCTGATATGCGGGGAAATTTCTTCTCTGTGAAAAGGACAGTGAGCTAAAGACTTGGTAGAGTCTCTCCCCGGGGTTATTCACCCAAGAACAGGTCATTGGTCTGTGTTTGTGCTGCTAGAGAGATTCCCAGACCCCCCTTTGTTTGCATACATTAACTTTGGGTTTCACCCTAAGTTAACAGGGCAATCTAGACGTGGACCCCTTGCTCACTGTTCTTAGAGAGGCAACAGTTTCACCTCACTGATGATGCCCAACAAGGCTGAAACACGTGTATGGGGTTACTGATGGTACTCTTGTTCAGAGGAGAATTGCCTAGCGTTTCGTCGCTGGACTGCCCCTGGGCAGGACAAAGGCTGATATGCGGGGAAATTTCTTCTCTGTGAAAAGGACAGTGAGCTAAAGACTTGGTAGAGTCTCTCCCAGGGGTTATTCACCCAAGAACAGGTCATTGGGCTGTGTTTGTGCTGGTAGAGAGATTCCCAGACCCCCCTTTGTTTACCGCAAACATAAATACAACGTTATTGTGTTTGAAAACGCTGCGGTTTCTCTTTCTAAGTTTCTCAGGCTCCTCCGAGCTGGAAAAAACGCAGCATTTTCAAACACAATAACGTTGTATTTATGTTTGCGGTAGCTTCAAAAGCTACCACAAACATAAATACAACGTTTTTAAAGCTGCGGTTTTATGTCTACATTTTAAAAAAAATAAATAGCACTTACCGAGATGCAGCTGCAGCTTTTCTGCCTGTAGTCTCCGGTCTCCGAGTCCCAGCACACAGCACCAATGAAGAAAAAGCAACCCAGTGGTAGCTTTTGTTTACAACAGCTGCTGGCTTTTCCTTCATTAGTGCAGCAAAAGCAAGCACAGGCGGGCATTCATTTCACAAAATGGATGCCCCCATGTGCTTCCTTTTGCAAATTTTGAGCTTCATTTTCTCAAAATTTTACATAGGTACTTCAAAAAAAAAAAGTCCATCTTTTTGGCCAATAGAATTTTTTGGGCGAACCATTCCTTTAAGATAGTGGTGTGCTCACACTCCCTCGAATGTCCCAGAAATGTGTGCAGACTACGAGGTCAAATACAAACGATAGACCTTGGTTAAGGATCAGGTCGATGACATACATTGAACTAATTGGGAAAACAAAGAACAAGTTGACGCAGCTTGAACACCTAGGTTTCACTTTGTTCACGTGCTGCTGAAACTAGCCTAAAGTCCAAGGTTGGATAGGGTTGCCAACCAATCCAAAGGCCTGCCATGCACTTTCATATTCAATGTTGCAGTTATTAGCCCACGCCCATATTCCCTGCTATAATCAGTATTTGACATATCTAGAAGTAGCTCAGGGCTTGTCCTACAGACAAGGGGCAGCCAATGAGATATTAACATTTATATTATTCTATAAGTGGATATGTTCCTCTAATCCAATCCCTCCCGGCGTTAGGTTTTAAAAAATGCCACATAGAATGACGTCCTGAATGACGAATGTAAAAATATATAAAGTCTGTACAAGCAAACTTTGGTGTAAATACCGAGCAGCTACTTTGATAGCTGTATTTCTCCCTGCTTTGTTTCATTGAGATTAAAACCGTAATTTAACATCTTCCTTTGGTCTGTCCGATTATTTGGTGTGTGATAAATTATTGATAATCCCATCTAGCACAAAGAAGATGTGCACTACCCATTATGTTCTTTCCGACCCTCTGCTAACATCTGATCTTCGCTCATTGCGTTCTATACAGAGGCATGCTGAATGGGTGTGGAAGAAAAGCAGGTGATCTTCAGTTCTCACTGCTCTGTCTTCTATTCCCTCTTCCTAGGACTCTGTATTTTTCTAATCTTATTGTCTCCTACACCCACCATCCTTGGTGTCTTTTGCAACTTCTTAATCGCATTCTCTCTTAGATCCTCCTCTCTCCTCTTCACTTACCCCCCCACTGATTTCACATTTTTATTTTTAAGGTTGCACTTTTACGTGCCTCCTCCCTACCTACTGTTAAGACTCTTTACTACCGTTCCTGAGCCTTCCGCCTCCTCTTCTTCATTCTCGACTACATCTGAATCTGACACTACCTGTTATCTTGCAAGTGCTCACCCTACTGCTTCTACTCTTCATCATATTCCATTAACTCTTATCGCTAAAGCTTTTTCCTTGTTTATTCGTATTGATCTAACTTCATTAATCAATCTTTCTCTTTCCTCTACCACTTTTCCTGCCAACTTTAAAATTGCCACTATTCTTCCTCTTCTAAAAACCTTCTCTGGACACTTCACCATCTAAATATCATCCTATTTCTCTCTTGCCTTATTTCTTTAAGATCTTAGAATTAGTGATTTACACTCAAGTCACTTCTCATCTCAATCTTAATTCTCTTCTTCCTCCATCTCAATCTGGTTTTTGACCTTTCCATTCTACAGAAACAACTCTACTTTCGGTTTCTAATTCTTTTTTATCCGCTAGGCATGCCAGACTCTATTCTATTCTTATTCGTATTGATCTTTCGGTGGCCTTCGATACTGTGGATCACTATACTCTACTTTTGACTCTACACTCTGTTTTTTCTGGTTCTGCTCAGTCTTGGATTAGGCCCCATCTCTCTGATTGTTCTTTCTTGGTTTCCTAGGGTGGATCAAAGTCCCCCCCCCAATTTCCACTCACCCATGGAGTACCCCAAGCCTCAGTCCCAGGTCTTCTTTTTATTTATATACTACTTCACTTTCCACTGATGATGCTTCTTTTGGGCTGTCTGCAGACGATTCCCAATGATTTCCTTCTCTTCCTTTTCGGATTCTTTGCACTCTTCTATCTCCGATTGTCTACTTAACATCCAATCATGGATGCATGCCAATTTTCTTCATTTAAATGCCACTAATAATGGAGATCCTCTTTTTCCCAGCTTCTACCGTCCCCCCTGCCAATTCCTCCTGTTATGCTTGTGGGTCAACTGACCATGTGAAAGGGGATCCCAGATGTAAGGGTAAACCTTCAGGGATCCACACTGTCGCTTTAGCTTTCTCCCCAGAGGAAGAAGTACCAATGGCAAGTGGAAACTTTCACTTACTGGCTGAAGAACCCATGAAAGTCTCAGCCAGTGTTTCTTTAGTGTCCCTGGGTCTGTGGGAACAGCAGAACTGAGATGTCTACAATTCCATTCCAGACAATACTAAAGAGTATTACAAAGGCAGTGCTCTTGTGAATGGTCAGGAGACCCCTGCCATCAGAGACACTGGGGCCAGCATTACTGTAGTTGAATCTCTTTTCAAGGTAGATGTTGCTAAGGCACCCAAATACCTCACCAAGCTTGCTGGAGGCCCTGTCCAAATGCTTCCACAGTTACCAGCTCTCATCAAGTGCAATGACATGACTGTCAAGATACCTGTTAGTGTGCAGAGTGAAGTACCTGGGAGAGTCCTGTTGGGGAATGACTTAAAAACTCTCAGAGTTGTATCAAGCAACCCCAGGCCTCCCAGCAAAAGGAAACAGGAGCAGACTAGGAAGGCCAGAGAGAGCACCTTCAAAGGCTCTCCAGGGGAATTTATAGAGGAAACTATAACGCCCAGTCCACAGGACTTACTGACTGCAATTTCAAAAAAGAAAGAGGAGAAAGGGAAACCTAAAGCCTCAAGGAAGAAACCAGCCAGCACCCCTGTGCAACCAAAAAGGACATCCCAGAGAGGACTGTCCAAAGTCACACCTGTGGCTCCTCCACCAGCAGAGACAGAGCGTGAGGAACAACCTAGTGTGGTTAAATCAGCTGCTAAGGAATCAGAAAGGAAGAGGAGCTTGCTCCTGCTGGAGATCTGGATCCTGCAGACCATCCTGAGCTGCAGTCTTTACTGGCAGAAGGTGGACTCTGTAGGGCAAACTTCGGCAGAGGTCAAAGAGAGTGTCCTACTCTTGAAGGTCTTTGCCAACCGGCTGCTTCCCAGCAGGAAGGGCAAGAGCCAGGGAAGCATAGGCTACAGTGAACCAACTGAGTCTATCCCAGGGGACTACAGAAGACTTGTAGTGCCCCTAAAAAGCAGACTCTAGTTCCTACAGTTAGCCCATGAGATACCTTTGGCTGGTCACTTAAGTTTCAAGAAAACCAAAGAAAGGCGCTCTCTGTATTTCTACTGGCCTAAGTTGGGGTCTGAAGTGGATAAATTCTGTAATAGCTGTCACACTTGTGAGACATCTGGCAAGAGTGAAGCCAAATGTGGCACCCTTGGTGCCTCTCCCAGTGGTGGGAGTCCCTTTTGAGAGGGTAGGAATCAACATTGTTGGTCCCTTAGACCCTCCAACCTCTTCAGGAAAAAGGTTTATCCTAGTTGCAGTAGACCATGGTACTAGGTATCCTGAAGCAAAACCTATGAGGACTGTTACGGCTCAGGCTGTGGCTAAGGCCCTACTTGGTATTTTTACCAGAGTAGGCTTTCTTAAGGAAGTTATCTCTGACGGGGGATCCAATTGTATGTCCCACTACGTTCAGGCCATGTGGAAGAACTGTGGAGTAACTTACAAGTTGTCAACTGCCTACCATCCCCAGACCAATGGATTGGCAGAGAGGTTTAACCATACAATGAAGAGCATGATAGATGCTTTAGAATAACCCCTTAAGAGAAAGTGGGACCTTCTACTGCCATTCCTTCTGTTTGCTCATAGAGAAGTCCCTCAGGAGGGAGTTGAATTTAGTCCCTTTGAGCTTCTCTATGGCCATCCAGTTAGAGGCCCCTTGGCCCTGATTAAGGAGGGGTTGGAGAGTGCTCCTTCCCCACAAGCCAGTGAGAGTCACTAACTATGTGATAGGTCTCTGAAGGAGAATATCACACATGATGGCAGAAGCGCCAGATAACTTGAAAGCAGGTCAGGCTCTGGTGAAGCATTGGCATGACCAGAAGGCCAACATGGTTGAGTTTACTCAAGACCAGCAAGTTGTAGTTATGGTTCCTACAAGGCAGAGGGCCTTACAGGACCAGTGGATAGGACCCTTCAAGGTTGTGGGCAAACTTGGAGAGGTCAACTATCTGGTGGACTTAGGCAATCCTAAGGAGGCTCCCATAGTCTTTCAAACCAACCGTCTAAAAGCTTATGTCTCAAGACCAGAAGTAGGAGCTTTGCTTTTAGCTTCAGCTCAAGAGGAGGAAGAGAGTGAACCTCTACCTGACCTACTCAGATGACAGCCTTTAGATGACAAGATAGAAGGAGTCAATCGCTCTTCTAATTTGACACCTGAACAACAGGAGGAGCGCAAGTTTCTGTAAATCAGTTTGCCTCCCTGTTTTCACTGTCACCAGGTTTGAACCCTTGGGGCCAGCATGATATTCTCACTGGTGACTGTTAAAAGCAGAGGTTACAGGATGTCAGACCATGTAAGAACCCACATAAAGGAAGAGGTCAACAAGATGCTTGATCTATGGGTATTAGAGCCATCTACAAGTCCATGGTCTAGTCCAGTTGTACTAGTGCCAAAGGCAGGATCCAAGGGGTTGATATTCTGTGTGGACTATAGAGCGCTTAATGCAGTCACTAAGACTGATGCCCATCCTTTACCCAGGACAGATGAACTGGTGGACAAGCTTGGTTCAGCCAAGTACCTTAGTACATTTGATCTCACACCAGGCTATTGGCAAATAGCACTGACAGACCATGCCAAGGAGAAAACTGCATTCTCAACCCCAGTAGGCCTTTGCCAGTTTAAGGTAACGCCTTTTGGACCAAAGAACGCACCTGCAACATTCCAAAGGATGGTTAACCAGGTTCTGAATGGGATGGAGGACTTCTGCATGGCATACTTGGATGACATTGCAGTGTTCAACCCTACTTGGAAAGAACATGTTGACCACTTAGGATATGTTTTGCAGGCTCTTGAGCAGGCCCATCTGACCATAAAGGCAGGTAAATGTCTAATTGGTCAGAGTAAAGTGGTCTACCTTGGACATGAGGTAGGAGGAGGTGTAATCAGGCCATTTCCTAGCAAAGTACAAGGTGTACAAAACTGGGCTACCCCTACTACTCAATCCCAGGTGAGAGCCTTCCTAGGCCTCACTGGTTACTTCACAGAGAACTGTGATAGGAACTTCACAGAGAACTATGGGACCATAGCTTCTCCCTTGAATGTGATCTCCGCTCCCAAATTCCCTAAAAAGGTCAGGTGGAATGAGGAGGGCACTCAAGCATTTGAAGGATTTAAGAAAGTCCTTTGTCAAGCTCCAGTCCTAAGAGCTCCCGACTATAACCAAACCTTCATTGTGCAGACAGATGCTTCAGGATGCTGAAGGAACCTGAGACAAGGTGGGCAACCATTGAAAGAGAATGTTTTGCTATTGTGTGGTCACTGAAGAAGTTTAGACCATCCTTGTATCGGTCTACTTTTGTGATTCAGACTGACCACCAACCCTTGAGATGGTTGATGCAAATGAAAGGGGAAAACCCTAAACTATTAAGATGGTCAGTCAGTCTGCAAGGGTTTGATTTTACCATTGAACACAGGTCTCGGTGTCACCACCAAAATGGTGATGCCCTCACCAGGATGTTTGACCGACTGGAGTAAGGAGATTCATCTAGGAGTGGATTAAATCCTCTGGTTTCTTAGTCTGGGGGGACGAATGTTAGGGGAAATTCTCCAGAATGTGCTAATTTCCCTTACCTTTTGAGACCCCCAGCAACTTTGCTGGATTTCTAGGATTTTAATTTTCACCTGGAAACAGCGTGAGCCTTTTTTCCCCCCATTTTCATGTATTTTGATGTGTGTTTTACTTTTGTGTTCTTTGGTTATGGAGTTTTAAAAACAACTCCATAGGCATCATCTTTTTCTTGTCTGTCACACAGCACCCTCAGTGCTATCGTTGTTCCGGAAACCCAAAACTGAAGAGGGAATCCTACAATTCAAGATCCTGCATAATGCGTGCAGTGGAGGCTTTGACATTTTGTCCCAATGGGTAAAACGAGGTGAAGATTTATTAACCATCAACAACATTAGTTTACAAGCCCTGCACGTCAACCCGACAGCAGCTAAAGTGAAGATCTGGTGCGCTGACTGGATTGACACAGGTAGTGAACGCCAAGCTGCCAGCGCGATGAAAGATGCGCCCGCTGAAGCCAAAAGCTACAACGTACTGCAGCCTTGTATGATTCGTTTTCCAAATTCGAAGGCACGTAGACTATTTTTGTTATTCAGGCTGAATTAATTCAAGACGAAGGACCGCATCAGACTGCGAGCAGACGACATTGATCCAAATCCCATTTGTCGCATCTGCCTTAAGGAGCCGGAATCCCTTAAACACCTGGTGTTATTTTGCCACTCTTTAAAAAATGAAAGATCTGTTCATCTGGGACAGTGGTACGCAAACCATCAAACACTGCACGCGGACGAGTGGTGGCAGAAAATGTGGAATGAATCGGAAACTAATTATGCCCCTGACCTCTTTCCTGGCTGTAATCGAGGAGAGGTTATCTAAAAACTCAAGTGTCTGATCCCCGATTCGTCAAAACGAAAGTATAACAAGTGTGGACTGACCTATGAGATAAACACCTTGGAGAAAGGTCCGTACACTACTTGTGTAAGGTAGAAGAGATGATCATCTCAGGGGCATAAGTAGAGGAGTGATAACGACATTAAGATGTTAAATGTTTTGTTTTGAATTGTGTCATATTTTAAAGGTTTGATTTTTTAAACCAATAAAATTATTTAAAAAAAAAAAAAAAAATGTGTCCTCCCTACTTTGAGCAGTAATTTGGAAAAGTTTGGAAAGTTCATGTTTCTGTTTTGGGGGAGGGGTTACGAGCCGTGAGTGGTTGAGAGTCCTGGAATAGTGAGAGTGAGTCCAAAGCTGTTCTGGTGCAGCTACTTCAGTGGGAAGGGTCATTCTGACCTGCAGGATTCAAGAATTTCTCTGCAGCAAGCACTTGAGCTTCCTGAGCTATTTTACGGGGCCTCAGACTACACTGACATTTTAAACTGAATATGCTCCCTTTGAAGCCTGGTCCGAAAATGTGACCGTTAGGCCACGTCTCGTTTAAAGGTTCCTTCTGCAATCTATTAGGGCCCCGCCCCCTCCTTTTTTAGCCCAATGCAAATACTGCACACACTCCATCAGCCCTGCAGAAATCTTCAGATTCAAACAGAATCACAAGGAGTTTTTTGTATTTTTATTGCAATTCTTTATGTGATTGAAGGTTAGGAGTATTTTCTTTTTTTACTGCTGTAAAGTTTGTGTATCTTGATGGTGGAGACATGCTTTTTATTTACATATTTAGGAAAGTGAATGGGTTTGGTTAGCACTGTTATTTTATGTTAACACAACTTTGTAGACTGATAATCTAGACGGTGTGGGGGCTTTCCATGTACACATTTTCAGTTTGGATTTTTTTTATTGTACTGCATGGGGATTTTCCTCCACTTGGTTTTGTGGCGACAGCAAGCTTTTTTATTTTACTTCATGTATGTTTCCCAAGCAGCAGAATTTATTTTGGTACAGTGTTCAAGGTTGCTTTTTTAGCGCCAGAACTAACTCAACTGCACCTATGTGGTTTTCATAGCGCGAACACTGGAAATGTGCATCAACGTGCTACTCCTTTGGGGCCCATATATCAAGGGTCTATAAAGTTTGTCTCTTCAACTAGATCCCTGCCATACAACATTGATCATAGCACTAGCTGTATGCAGTGCTTAATTTGTAAAATAATAAGTGCCAGGGCCCAATAATCTTGGCTCACTAATGCTGCCCTGGCGGCACCGTGGCGCTGGCGGCCCGGCTCAGTGCTATATAGGCCCACCTCCAGTACATAACCCAGCTGCTGCTTCATGGCACTACAGCAACTGCTGGCACGGGCTAGTAGAGGAAGTATAATGCTTTAACGTTGGAAAACAATTGTTATAGTAGGTCTAGTGGTTCTAGAGGTAAAAGGCTGCATTTGAACACACTTCTAGACACCTGGTGCAATGAGCAGAATACACGTAGCATAGCATAGATGGGGGGGAGGGAATACAGATTAGTTAGCAGTAGTGTTTCCAAGAGTGCGCCAAAAAACAAATTGTGATGCGTTACATGCCAGTGCTCCCTATTACTATTCACGAAGCAGTGCTATCGCCAATTAAACCATGAGTGCAGATATTTTGAAGTGCGCACACTGAGAACTAAATTACTCTGAGGAGCTGACCATTTAGAAATATGAGGGACTGGGCCTGGCCATTTTTACAGGTTAGACTCAGTAAGATTTAACAAGTTGCCTGTGATCAGACACATTACTCATCTTGAGCCTAGAGGGTGCTGGGAGTAGAAGTTGGACTGAGGTGGAGCTCAGGAGGACTACTACTGTCACGGCAGACTGCTTCAAGGACTGAAAGAAAGGCTCATTACCGCTGGCGGCCACTACCGATTCCTGCGCCACTGCCTGCCCATGCACACCAGCCAGGGTGTGTAAGACTCAGTGAGTCTGTGCACCCCCTGCATGGCTGGCACGCACGGATAGTCACAAACTCTTAAAAGAAAAAAAGGGTGACCTGACCTTGTGACACCTGGAGTTGCAAGAAAAATAAAAGAAATACATTGGCGCACCGGAGCATGATTGCTTACCAGGTGGCCAGCAGCAGTTTTAATTTAATTAGGCAGCCGTAAGCAAGTTAGGGCAACTTAGTAAATTAAGTATATATTGTTTGTGGTGTATCCAAAAGACAGGTCGGGTCATCCAGGCCAGTTGACTAACTTGTCAAAAGTTACTTGCGTGGAGGACCCGACCCACCACAGTATCCATGGGCCCAGACCCTGACCGCAACGGCAAGTAGTAGGTATGCTGCATATTGCCGCCCCCAGCACGACAGCAATGAGCATTTCATTGCTGGGCCACGGGGCCTGTGCAACGTCAGTGCGCGCAGTGCAGTAGCACTGCAGCAGCGCAGTAGCACTGCAGTAGCGCTTATTGCTGGAGGGTGAGGGTCAGTGCTCAGAAAAAGAAAACGCCAAAAACGAGGCAGCCCGGTAGCCACACAGTGCACCAGGGGGAGATTTGGTCCATCCACATCTATATCACACATACAATTCATTAAAAGCATCCCAAAATGTCTCCAGTGTTCTCCAGTTCTTTAGGAAAAACAATGTCTTCAACCTAATTGAAAGAGTAACCATATTCGTAATCCAGCCTTCATGAGATGGTCTAATTAGACTCTTTCATACTCTTAAAATCCGTTTTTTGTGCCACAATGAGCACTCTGTACACCCATGTCCCCTAATCCCCCACAGTTCGACCCATGGCTCATGGTAGCATACCCAAAACACAGCAAATTGGAGATCTCGGGAATGAGATATTCAATATTATGTCTATGCGATGCAAAACTTAATTCCAATAAGGTTCAACTTTGATACAGGAACAAAACATGTTCAATGTTCCAATGTCGCTCTTGCAGTTCCAACACTTATCCGTATCAGCACTTTACAGTGCCATATGTTCCAAGGACACTAGTATAGATAATGTATTATCCTTTGTTGCGTGTATCTCAAGTCAAAGTTTATTTTCCAGTGTGACAATCCTGGACAATTATAAGTCAACTGTTCATTCGATACTGGCGTCCGTAGTGCAATTTACCATGTTTTTTTTCCCTCCCTCTAGTGAGCATTTTGATTTAATGGATGCAAAAAAGCTGTATATAAAAGAAGCAGATAGAAGACCCAGTCTGGAAAGCCTATAGAATTCTGGTGGGTCATAAACAGAATCTCAAAAACACTTTATAATTGAACAGATCTCTGAATCTCACATGCTCTTAGCTTGTATTTATATTTAAAAAAAATCAAATTCTAGCAATTGAATACCATCTAAAATGTGACCCAACGTCCATATACCAGTCATTCGCCATGATTTCCAAAAGATCATATGATTATTTATTAATAAATTTGTGTTTTTCCGAATACAGGAATCTTTGGATAAAAGATATCTCCACACCACACAAATAACACTTCTTTCATGACATGACTAATTAAAGGGGGCGTAAACATTATTTTCCACGTATTATCCACAAATAAGGAAGAAATATTTTCTATTTTAACCCAATTAGGAGACCTCTCCATGTCATCAGTTACACAAGAATGAAGAGAACAAAGTGTGTATGCTCTATGATATTCTTTTAAATCCAAATCCCCCACAGCAACTGGGCTGTGTAAAATATTTAAAGGAATTCATGTCTCCTCCCCACAAGAATGTACTAATTACTTTTTAACTGTTAGATGCCAGTTGGTTAGATAGCGGAAGCATATTAAAGAGATGTAATAATTTAGGCAAAAGAGTCATCTTAATTACTCCCATCTTCCCAAAGAGAGTGAGTTTCTGTTACTCCCACCTTTTTGCATTAGCTTTCGACTTTGAATAGCTTCAAACAAATGTTATCTGGTAGAATTTGTGCAATGTCTTGGTTCATAAACACCCCCAAGTAGTTAAATTTCTTTTCAGCCCAATGTAATACAGTTTCTCCAAACAAACCTCTATGACAGGCTGGATTCATCCATAAAATACTTGTTTTGGATGCATTCACCTTGAAGTCACTAATCTTCCCAAATTTATCCAAAACCAGAACTAACTTCTGAAATGACTTTTCAGGATCAGAGAGCATGACCGACAAATCATCCACATAGAGGAGAACTTTAGAAGTATACTCCCCACACTACCCCCATAATCTCTTGATCCGCTCAAATTTGAATGTCCAGGGATTCGATAAATAAAATCAAATAAAAGAGGAGATAAGGTGCAACCTTGCCTGGTACCCCCATTTATAGAAAACATCTCAGAAGGTACTCCATTCACTGACATCCTGGTGTCTGCTTTTTTAAATAGGGCATCAAATAGACTTAAAAAGGGAGGGCCACATGCAATTGTACTTAAAACCTGGCACAGATAAGGCCAAGCTACTAAATCAAATGTCTTCCTAGCATCTATGCTCATCGCAGCTTTGGCAATACCAGACGTTCTATGAAAATATATCATATCTATCAATTACCTTACATTATCCAAACTATTGAGACCCTCCAAAAATCTGGTTTGATTTTTCTGAATTATACTCTGTAGAATTTTACCCAATTGCCTGGCATAAATCTTTGCAAGTAATGCAATATCTGCAATTACCAAAAAAATCTGCGTATAATTTGCACAATCCATGTGAATTTTCCCCCATTTAGGAAGTGTTATTATTAAAGTGGATTGCATTGATGCAGGAGTCGAGCTTCTCACAATAATAGCTACATACACTCTCTTAAGAATTGGTACAAATTCCTTTGCAAATATATTATTTAATTCAATGGGAAGCCATCCGGGCCTGGGCTTTTCCCTTTTGTCAAATTTAAAGCCTCCACTATTTCTTCTGTCGTTATTGGCCCATCCAATTGCTCAGCATCCTCCAATTGCATTTTTGGGATTTCAACAGAGGCTAAAAACTCTTCAATCTCTTCCCTTTTCCCTGCTCTCTCCGGAGTACATTTTTCATCATAGGTTCTGAACGACTCATAAATCTCATTTTTCAGAACGATCTTGTTATTCCCAACTATTATGGACAAACATTTTTTTTTATCATTGTAATCTTTAAGGAGACTTGTCAAGAGTCAAACTGCTCTTTCTCCATATTCCCAAATAGCCTGTATCATATATAATAGATGTTGCTCTGCTTTATATGTCAATCTACAATACGGTACAAGTTTTGCTGTTTCAACTCCATCTCTCCTCACATCATCTGGATTATCATTATATTCCTGTTCTGCATTAGGGAGGGATTCGTCCATTTAACAATTCTCTACATGTCTCTTTACGAATCATTCTACCCCTCATAGACCTCTTCAGAGCATCCCAGATAAAAAATGTAACTGTGTCAACAGCTTTGTTAATCATTTAAAACTCTATTCCCGCTCTTATATCATTCCCCTTGTATGGCCACCAAAACTGCCCAAATAGTTTAAAACCCCGTGCCTGCACCCCCGCCCGCACCCCCTCGCTCCCGCTCTCCTTCCATCTCGGCACCCACTTCCTGATCCGACTCCCTCCCGCCCACTGCCTCTCCAACCAGCCCGCCCACCCCCGTCCCGATTGGCCGAGACGAAAGACTCCCCTACATTACCACCTCTCCCAGGGCAGCCCTCTGCCCAGCAGCCCATCGGCTAAGGACCTGAGGCAAAGGACGGCTCCTACGAGACGGCTCCAAATCGTATCTGCAGGCATCAGCAGGAGAAGCAAGAAGCCGACTACAAGTAAGTGTGGCAAGGGCGGGGACAGAAGCAATTACTTCACACCTTACCACCCAACCCCAGAAGCTAAACTGCTGTAATAATCGCCATACTGTGGTAGCATTGCATTTAGAAAACCTGCCTAACAGTATTGTTGTGCTATTTTTGCTTTAAGATGAGTTATAGTTGTGCATAGACAAGGGAATTCACCACGGAATTTAGAATTGTGCCTAATATCCCCTCTGTGCAAAGCTTCTTTTAGAAGCGTGCCCAACAGCGTGCCCTAGTTGGTTTTAGAAGTCTGCCCAATAGCGTGCCCTAGTTGAATTTAAAAGTGTGCCTAATAGCGTGCCCTAGTTGAATTTAAAAGTGTGCCCAATAGCGTGCCCTAGTTGAATTTAAAAGTGTGCCTAATAGCGTGCCCTAGTTGAATATAAAAGTGTGCTCAATAGCGTGCCCTAGTTGAATATAAAAGTGTGCCCAATAGCGTGCCCTAGTTGGTTTTAAAAGTGTGCCTAAATATCCCCTCTGTGCAAAACTTGAATCTAGAATTGTGCCCAATACCTTCTCTGTGTAAAGATTAATTTAGAAGTGTGCCCAATAGCGTGCCCTGGTTGAATCTAGAAGCGTGCCCAACAGCGTACCTTGCTTGCATTTAGAAGTGTGCCCAATAGCCCAATAGCGTGCCCTGGTTGAAACTAGAAGTGTGCCTAAATATCAGCCCAATAGCGTGCCCCGGTTGAAACTAGAAGTGTGCCTAAATATCTCCTCTGTGCAAAACTTGAATCTAGAATTGTGCCTAATACCCTTTCTGTATAAAGGTTAATTTAGAAGTGTGCCTAATAGCGTGCCCTGGTTGAATTTAGAAGTGTGCTCAATAGCGTACCCTGGTTCACTCTAGAAGCGTGCCCAACAGCGTACCTTGCTTGCATTTAGAAGTGTGCCCAATTGTCCAATAGCAGGCACTGGTTGAATCTAGAAGCGTGATCAACAGCGTACCTTGCTTGCATTTATAAATGTGCCCAATAGCGTGCCCTGGTTGAATTTAGAACTGTGCCCAATATCCTCTCTGTGCATAGTTTAATTTAGAAATGTGCCTAATAGCGTGCCCTGGTTGAATTTAGAAGTATACCTAATAGCTTGCTCTGGTGAATTTAGAATTATGCCTAATATCCCCTCTGTGTACAGCTGATTTTAGAATTATGCCCAATATCCTCTCTGTGTAAAGTTGAATTTAGAAGTGTGCCTAATATCCTCTCTGTGTAAAGTTGAATTTAGAATTGTGCCCAATATCTTCTCTGTGTAAAGTTGAATTTAGAATTGTACCCAATAGCGTATCCTAGTTCAATTTAGAAGTGTGCCTAATAGTGTGCCTAGGTAAACTCTCTGTGTAAAGTCGAATTTAGAATTATGCCTACTATCCCCTCTGTGTACAGCTGATTTTAGAATTATGCCTAATATCCTCTCTGTGTAAAGTTGAATTTAGAAGTGTGCCTAATATCCTCTCTGTGTAAAGTTGAATTTAGAATTGTGCCCAATATCCTCTCTGTGTAAAGTCGAATTTAGAATTGTGCCTAATAGCGTGCCCTGGTTGAATTTAGAAAGGCACCCAATAGTCCATCCTGGTTGAATTTAGAACAGTGCCTAATTTCTGCTCTGGGTAAAGTTGAATTTAAACGTGTACCGAATAGCCTCTCGGTGCAAAATTTGAAGTTTGAAGCGTGCCCAAATATCCCTTCTGTGCAAAGTTTAATGTATAAGTGTGCATAGTTCATCTCTGTGTAATGTAGAATTTAGAAGTGTGCCTAATAGTCTAATATCCCCTCTGTGCAAAATTGAATTTAGAAGTGTCCCTAATATACTATCTGTGCAAAGCTACATTTAGAAGTAGACCTAATAGCGCACCTTGCCCGAATTTAGAAGTGTGCCTAATAACGTGCCCTAGTTGAATTCAGAAGTGTCCCTAATACTCTCTCAGTGCAAATTGAACTTGGAAGTGTACCTAATATCCTCTTTGTGGACATAATATCCCTCTCTGTGCAAAGGTGTGCCCATTAGCATCGAGTTATTAGTTGAATATAGAAGCATCCCTAATATCCTATCTGTAGAAAAACTCAAATTTAGAAGTGGGCCTAATAGCGCCCCTTGCCAGAGTCTAGAACTGTGCCTAATGGCGTGCCCCGATTGAATTTAGAACTACAATTAGAAAGTCCTCCTAAATTGCACTTAAAGGTCCACCTAAAAGCATACCTGTGGCGTTGCTACATTCAATTTCTCCCCAATAGCTCACCTGTATTCCAGCTTGCTAGAAGAAAGTCTACCCAAAAGCGTAACTGTGCTGTAGTTGCAACTAAATAGGCCGCCTAACAGCATATCCTAAGGTGTAGCTACACTTCAAAACGGCCTAATATCTGCAGCCTAGTTGCAATTAGTACACTAAAACCTAGAATAAGTGAATAATATCTCCCTGCTTAGTGGAACCCAGAAACCAAGACTAATCTCACCCAGTGTTATAGCCGAACTTATAAAGTCCAACATAAAGTGTAAGTTGCACCTGAAACTACACCTAATAGCACGTACTAACCATGAGTGCACCCAATCCACCAGGGTCAGCTGGAAACGACCACCGTGGACCGCATCCACTCTCCGGTCAGCCTTGCCACCCGTCCCCCCTTGCCAAATCATCCCACCCTCCTTCACACCCCCTACCCATCCCCTTTCCAAAGACCAAGCCAGAGGGGCATGATGGCGAGCCAACCATCCTAAAACCACTGCTCCCCCAAACCCCACCAGCGACCCGCCTACATTGATCATGCCCGCTCCCCTCACTATCATACTGGGCACACCCTGCCTTGCAATCATGCACCCCCCACTTTTCCCACTAACCCCCACCATCATCCCCCCCGACCACACCCCTTCCCCTCCCTAAAAACCACACGCCTAGCCCTACCAAGAACAGAAGCATCATCCCTCTCCTCCTCTGACCCCCCCCTACCCTCTCGCACACACCAATCGCAACAAAGACACTAAAGAGGAAACGTACCTGGTCCCCCTCAATCTCTCAGCACTCATCGCCTCCCCTGTCTCGACCCACCACCTCATTCCCCCAATCACCACCATCCCCCCCTTGCCTCACCCTTCCTGAAACCCCTCTCCCTCAATTTCTCACCAACCGCAACTCCTAAATCCCCCGTGCCAAACCCAAACACCCTAACACACACATCCATCCACTCCCACCCGAAACCCGCCAACTTTTCTGCTCTACCACTTTTCCCATCGATCATCAACCACCCCGCCCCTCTCCCTCTCCGTTTTACACCCCCCCAACCCCCTCTGCAGCAGCTCCGACACCAACCTCACCTACCGAAGTGAATTGCCCGATCCGTAGCAAAAAACAGACACAGCATCTTTGACCTCCTCGCCTCTGACAAACCAGACCTGGTTTTCATCACCGAAACTTGGTTCTCCGACGGCTTTGCCCCGATCGCCAATGAAGCCTCCCCCCCCCATTACTCCCTCATCCCACTGAACCGTCCCTCTAGAGGAGGGGGAATAGCATTTGTCTTCAAGTCTCACTTCCACGCCTCAATCATCGACAATCAACCTTCCATTCCTTCCTGCGAATCACTCCTCATTAAACTATCCCTCTCCCAGTCGTTCTCACACAGCTTCCTAATAATCTACAGACCCCCTGGCTATGATAGACAATTCTCAAACAACCCCTGCGACTCCATTGCCACCCTTCACCTAAACCATCCCAACCTCACCCTTCTTGGAGATTTCATCATATGGCTCGACATCCCCACCAACCTTATGATACATTCTCTGGTTGACGGTCTAGACGCGATTAACCTCCAACCCCACATAAACGGCCCGACTCACTATAAAGGACACACGCTTGATGCCATCTTTAGCTCCCACAACCGGATACATCTAAACCCCCCCCCCCACTCCTATCATCTGGTCTGATCACTTCATTGTTTCTTTCGCCATTCGCTCACCTGACCCGCTTCCCGTACTCGAACCTGAACCTGAACCTCTGAATCTACCAAATGCTGGAAAAAACTAATAATCATTCCTGACCTAGCCAATGTACTCCTCCAGTCTACTCCACCTACCTGCCAACCCAATAAACAACTAACCCCCGACGCCTTTGACTCATGGCTCAACACCTCACTAATGTGGCTCACACCCCCTTGAAACCATCAGCCCGCCGTGTCCTGTTCCCTGGATGGTTCACACCTGAATTGAAGACCACTAAACAACTATATAAATACCTAGAACGCAAATGGCAGAAAGATAAAACCCAAGAGAGCAGAGCCACCTTGGTCCGACACCTTCATCAGTACAAGGCCGAAATCCGGAAAGCAAAAATAGCCCACTACAACTCCCGAACCCTAAACTGCAAAAACCCCAGCAAAGAACTTCACAAAATCATCACCGAATTCACCAAACCAGCATGTACTACCACCGTCCCGCCCCCTCACAATCACTGTGCGACTCACTCTCTCTCCACTTTTACGCCACGGCTCTCGAAAGAACAAATGCGCTAACCACCAAACTGGCTCTCTTATATCTACCAGGCAACCCTCCCCCATACCGGCTAACCCACCGCCTGCGATCACTGCGCAACCAACGTTCGACTCCTTTAGTCCAATATCACTCGACCAATTTCTCAAATTTCTCTCTGCCCGCAAACCATCAGGCTCTCTGCTAGACCCCTGCCCGGCCACAACCCTCAAAGAAATTTTTGCTTCTACATGCACAGGAGAACACGCAAGATCCATCATAAATGACTCCCTTTCCTCGGGTATTTTTCCCGGCGCATTCACAACGGTTCATGTCAAACCTCTAATAAAAAAACCTTCCCTCGAGCCCAAAAACTACTGCCCCATCTCAAACACCAGGTTCCTTGGCAAACTCATTTACTGAACCGCCTACTCCCAACTAAATGCCTTAGTCGAAGCCAACAATCTCCTAGACCCCGCACAATCAGGTTTCAGAGCCCGACACAGAACTGAAACCACCCTAACCTCAATCTGGGATGACCTTAAGGCAGACTCCGTGGGATGCACCAAATTAATCCTTCTTGACCTATCCGCCGCCTTCGACACAATCAATCACTCAATCCTCCTTGACCACCTCCACTCCCTCAGAATTTGTGGAACCGCTCTCAAATGGATAGCTTCATTCCTCAAAGATAGGTACCAAATAACGCTACTCTCCACCTATTACTCCCAAGCCTGACCTTTCGACATGGGAGTTCCACAAGGAGCATGCCCATATGCCCTCCTGTTCAATCTCTACTTGATCACCCTCCCACCAATAATTTGTTCACACAACATCCTGTGTTGCAACTACGCTGATGACACTCAACTAATTCTAAAACTCCTGAACTCAAAACCCAACTGCCAACCTGACCTCACCTCCTGCCTCCTCGACATAGAGCTCTGGATGACCCAGAGCCACCTCTTGTTAAACCCCTCCAAAACTAAAATCATGGTATGTGGCAACTCCGAACTTCTTCCACACCCACTACCCTGGCCATCTGCCATGGGCAACTCACAGACTCCCTCTAACTCAGTAAAAAACCTTGGATGCACCCTTGATTCTGACCTAACACTCTCGCGCCACATCAACAACGTCTCGGCCCGAGAGACCACATCTCCCTAGCCCTTAAAACTCTGCACTGGCTTCCAGTGGCCCGAAGGGTGACTTTCAAAACCTTATACATTTCTCATCGAGCATTGCATAAAACCGGACCTTAATATCTTCAAGACAAGCTAAAACCCTATCACCCTCCACGTACTCTAAGATCAAGCTCAGCCGGCCTCCTAGTCATACCTAAAACAAACTCAGTCAGGCTAGGCAGATCATCATTCTCAGCCTTGGCCTCCACGCTGTGGAACGCACTCCCACCGCAGATCCGCCTAACTGAAGATTTAATGACTTTCCGCAAACTACTGAAAACTTGACTCTTCTCCTAAAACCAACCCGTGCGCAAACTAACCCAAACTGAATAACAGCATCTCAATGACACCAACCCAACAAACTACTAGATCTTAAATAACAATAAGATAAATAACAATACAACATCAAGATCCATGCGAGAAATCAACAACTAATAACCGCTAATGTAAACTAAAAGGACAAACAGAATAGAACGAGTAAGTTGGTAGGTTGAACGCCCTTGGGAACCGAAGTTCAGGTCAGTAGAGAGAGTAGAAGGAGTGCAAAGGTGCGTGTGCGCACCGGGTATGTGTGCAGCTGGTGCGGAAATCGAGTGGTAGCTGCTTCTTAGCTGTAGGTGTGGTGGTTGAGAGTTCAGGAGTATTTGTTCGCTCTGGTCGGTTTTACCCAGAACGAGTGTGGCTGCGTTAGGCCTGAGGAGAACGCCTGGCTGGGGGGTGTGGAACCAGCTATGATTACTTGGAGTGATGTGGAGTGAGAGGGAGATGTAGATATGAGAACAGTTATACCGAATGTGTCATAGTATCTCTGTGTTCTAGATGAGTGGTGGTGTAAGGGGGAGAGTATGCCACACTAGCTGCACACATATCCGGTGCTCACATGCACCTTTGACTCTCTCTACTGACTTGAACTTCGGTTCCCAAGGGCGTTCAACCTACCAGCGCCTTCAGACCATACCAATGGTACATAAGGCGCTATATAAATGCAAAGTAACATAACAACATAACATTCTTGACAAGTTCATCTGTCACTAATGAGGTATTCATCCTCCAACGGGTTCTTCCACATTTACCTGCAGAGGATTTGTTCAATGTCATCTCCACCGGAGCATGATCAGAAATTACTACACTGCCAATACCAGAAGAGAAAACATCCCCAAATACACTTCTAGAGGTAAATAACAAATCAGAGAAGCGACGTATTCGAATGGAGAAACAATATACCTTTTATTCCTCAGCAAACATAGTTCCCTGCATAGATATACCAAATCCCACGTAGTCTGGCCATCTAACAAACCTTTTCTGACTTTTTCTTTTGACTAAGGTCTATTTCCACCCATCTTGTCCATTGTATTATTTAATACAGTATTGAGATCCCCCTTGTGGCGGGTCAGAAGGACACAGACTATGGTCTTCCATTTTAGGTGTATAAAAGAAAAGGGAAAACTCCTGACTTTCCCTAAACTATGGGTTTTCCCTATCTAACAAAAACTAGCTAGGATGCTTGTCAGTTGTCAGTGAGTCCAAAAGGAAGATCAGTCCGCTGTCCAAACAAATCTAACCTGACTCTACCACTACAAAACACCTAAGGAATAGGAGAATGGCTCCCTTCTTCTGTGAGCCGCCTTCTCAGCAAGTTCACTTTAGTAAAGTATTTGTAGGTAGTTCTTTGTAACTATTTTAATCAAGTCATATAGTTCAGTTATTGGGCTCTTCAACTTTACACCTGTGTGTCTTTTACATGCTGGTTCTTCCTTTTTTAATGGGACAAATCTGTTCCTCCCTTTTTAAGTAGCCTTAAGACTTTCTCTGTACTCCATGTCCAATCACTCTCTTGACTAGGACAAAGAGGGATGCTCCCATTTAAAATTCCCACTCTATTTATACACTTCCAACATCTGGTTTTTACTGGGACTAATCAAAAGGGGTCCAGTAATGATTCTCTCTCTTCTTATATACTTCCAATACTTGGTCCTTACTGGGACGAGTACGAGTACTGCATTTGTTATTTTTGGTTTCCCCACCCGTATCTCCCGCTTTCCCAGTTACCTTTCTGTCTCGGGGATCATGTCACCAGAAATGTGGTCTAGACGGGGCCTTTGTCTGCGAATGTCAGGTTGGCTTCTCGGCTCTTCGCCTCTTCTTCGTTCGGCAAGCTCTCTGGTGCCTTCCAATAAGTGGTCCCGGCGTTGTTTAGGAACTGCCAAGTCCACAGGGTTTCAGTCACGCCACCACCTCTTACTTGGTTACTCCTTAGGCAACGTACCAGTCTTTCGATTTCTCATGCTTTAATAGTTTTTGAGTGCAACACACTAGAATTTTCATGCATGCGTCCTCCCAACATTGGAAGCCGTGCATCCCCATTTCCTTCAGCTTCCCTCCCACAGCCGATTCCGAACTCATGGACTTCTCTCCCTCAGGTCTCCTCTCCTCAGATTTATGACGCGGCTGTGGACTTCCTGGCAGAGCGTAAAAGTCGTTCTTTTTTGCTCTGCTGGTACTCTGTACTGTTCCAGTGGTTTTCTTCATCTCAGTACCACATAAATATTCCTTATTTTCTGAAAGGTTCTATGTGACAATAACAAATATCAGGTTTTATTAGAGATGGTTAGGAAGTTCCTCATAGGAATTGGAGTCCTTGTCTCAAGGGGAACGTCTCTCCCATTGAAGTCCTGCTTGCTCCTATCCCTAAGGAGGGCCTTGAGCAGCAGGCTCACGTCCCTAGCCTTACAGGAAAAGCCCCCCCCCCTTGGGAGAAGTGACTGAATCCTGCAAATCGTCACATCCCCCTTACCATCAAACCACAAGGATCAAAGTCACTCAAAACAATACTCAGCGTGTGAAAGCACTCTTCTTGAGCCACATTTAGTGCATAGATATATTGACAAGTAATAAAGTCCTGCTTTCCACAACAATATTAGCAATCACATAACGTCCTCCCATGTCAAACGGAGCTTAGAAATAGAGAACATTATACTATTTCTAAATAAAATACTCGCACATCTTGAATGGCTAGTAAAACAACTCAAGATTTCCTTATTATAGGCCTTCTTTAGTATATACTCTTTATCTTCCTTTTTGGGATGAGTCTCTTGGAGGAAGACTAGATCAACTTTTTTGTTACCCAAAAAGTTGATACATGCTTTCCTCTTTATTGGATTTTTTTTTTTCGTTCACATTCCAAGTTAAGGTGTTCAACTGTCCTGTCTTTTAATCCCTAGTATCAACCCATGGGTGCATATACCAAACAGGGAAGAGAGGAGAAAAGAAAAAACAAAAAATATAGCTTGTACAAAACTGAAGTGCCTCTAACAGACCCAACAATGTATATTACATACGAAAACTAGACCCAAATCTAAATATACACAAATAGATAAGAGATACCTAGTACTATTATCAAAGAAAGTATCTGATTCAAAAATGTTATAACTGTTATATACAGGACTGCTAACGGCAGTCTCTCCAAAGACAAACATACAGTAGGTTCACCTCACTTTCCAAACTCTGTCATATTTAAAATAAAATCTTCAGAACAAAACTAGTATAAAGCTCAAATTTAACAGTAATAATAAACCCCTAACAATATGTAACCATAAATTATTCCTACTTGGGTCAGTCATACATAAATAGCACATGTTGATCAGTAAAGTCAATATACTAACCTACTAACCTAATTTAACCTGTTAAAACCCACACATTTATGTTTGTAGTAGTATCCAACATACCTAAATCTTAACAGTAAAATGAGTGTTCGTTTTTCTCTAAACACAAATGACTGCCAGGTCAAGTGCAGACTTCAGTTGGCATTTCATACATGTCAAATCTCTCGAACACCACTATAATCAGACTGCAAATGAAGGCAAGTGCCAAGTAATACCAATTCAGCCCCATACTATCCCATAAGACTCGGGATCAAAAAGATGCAACTCCCTTTCCAAAGGATGTCCCTCTAACAATTAAAACACAACGTAACATTACCACCCTTGCATACACCTCAGCTCATGATTACTTATACAACCCTAAGCTTTTCTGACCTGCCCCCACCCAACCGAGCCTTCATTGGGGTGATATGGAGCAGCAAAGGGATGTAGGTATTGCCCCATATTAAACATTGGGATTGGGTAACCTCACCTGAGCATGAGGTGAATAGTTGTTTGCTAAGGGTATTCCAAGTTTTCCTGGCTCATCCTTGCCATTGCCAATAAATACTTCCTCCTTCTGCTCACTGCATAAACTCTTCTGTTTGAAACACATTACATTTTCATTTTAAACCAACAGAATTATTCACCAAACTTACATACAGCAATATACTCAACAGGAAGCAGAATGTTTTGTTTGACTTTGCAGTTGCAATGGCAACACACAAAGGGACTCGGTCTCACATTACCTGAAATCTATATAAGAACACCTGATGTAGAATACACTGTTCAAATACCAGAATGATTCTAAAGGGACTCATTTTGTTTCTTGTTTTATATTACATTAAACACAGTGTTGTGTTTACCCATTTTGTGGTATTAAGGTTAATTTATTTGTAAGCTCACTGCACAGGATACCACAGGTGCTATTATTTTTATTAATTCCATGCTGTGATAATTTCCACATAACCAGTATATCCTTCCTGGCGTCATCTAAAGAAATGCATTAAAAATATGAATGGTGAAAAGCAGTTAAAATCGATCTGCTAAATTTTACCTTGCAGGTAAAACGACGCAGACAAGCGGGAGTGGCAGTGCAGACACATAGATAGGACATGCAGAAAAGAGAGGGGCTCAAACAAAGGGAGTGTAGGGTGCAGAAGGAGGAGACTGACACACTGGTGGCATAGTTGTTGCCATAAACCTTTATTAGTAATGAAAATAAAAGGGAAAACCTAACTCTAAGAGGGGTTTCCCTACCTCAACTAAAAAAACTAAGGGCTGGGTCAAGATGTCAGTGTAAATCAATAGTCCACCGTTCTGTGTCAAAAACCTACTTCTGTCCCTCACACATAACTAAACAAAAGAGGTAGTGGATCTTCTTGGTCCAGAAAAATGGCTCCCTTCTTCTGGACAGCAGATCACATTTCCAGTTCTTAGATCGGATCTTTACCTGAAGGAAAGACTCCCTTCCACAGGTTTCAATCCCTTTCCAAGTCACAAAACAAAGTTCCAGGTTGTAGTGACAAAAACGTAGTAAAGTTCGCAATTCAAACTCAAAAGGTAAGGGTTCCAGTTCAAACATCAAAATTCCTTATTTGCCCATAGTTGCTTCTTTACTATTGGGTTCCTGGAGATTGCTTCCTCCTTCTCCAGCCATCCTGACACAATGCCAGGGGAATGACTCCCTTCATCTGGCCTTCCTTGGCTTTGTTCTCACACTCTCTTGGCGTTTACTTTCACAGTTCACACCAGGGGGAATGTCTCCTGTCTTCCTGGCCTTCCTTATTCTCAATTTCACAGTTCGCAACACCAGGGGGAAATGACTCTGTTCCCCAGGCCTTTCTTCTCTTCCTCTGCTCTGGCAGACCTGGTTCACTACGCTGCCAGGTATTGCCACAAAGACGATGCCCCAGGAGGCTATTCGTTATTGGGCGCGGGGTCCAGATCCATTTTTCATCATCCTTCAGCCCTTCTGGTGTCCCACCAACCATCCTGGTAACCCGGATACCTGCAGAGAACTTGCTGGTGCTCTACGGTCGGTTGTGGGCTTCTCTGCGTTCCCTCTCTGGCTTCCAACTGCTTCTCCAGTGACTGCGGCTACTCTACAGCATCTTCTCCTGCTCATGCTTCGCATCTCCAACTGACTGCGCGTTCCAGTTCCCTTAGTCAGCTGGATGCTTGTTCTTCCTCCCGTTTCATCAGCCCATCCAGGGCGGACCTGCGCGGACCGTCTCTTCAGGCAGACAAGAGTCTTGGTTCCGGTTCTCCCTGCTTGTCCTCGCTCGCTGGCTTTGAATCTCGCAGCTCCTCTAGGGAGGGTTTCTCTCTCTCTCTCCCTCTCTCTCTCTCTCTCTCTCTCTCTCTCTCTCTTCCATAGTCCTTCCTCCATTTCTGTGTGCTTCTCTAATCAGGGAATAACCAGAAGGCTCACTAGAGGTTCTAGGTATATTCGGCAGAGCTTTGCAACTCCTCCTCGTCCCAGTACTTGCCCATTGAATTAATTCTGGGTAGTCTTCACTCTTCTTCGTCCCAGTATGAGCCAAGAATGTTTCTCTTACGTAGTCCCTACTCTTCATCTTCCTGGTGGAAGTTAAGTACCGGGTTTCGCAAGAAACACATGGAGGTCTGTGGTATGGAAGTTAGGGTTGAAAAGGTGGGCCTCATGCACTGAGCGGAGGTAAAGGAAGTGGGTGGAGGGTGGGGGATGTTGTACCGCGTTCTCCAGTCGTCTTTGTCCCAAGAGTGGGAATCTCTCCCCATGAGATCCTCCCCCGAGTACTACCCCCCGAGGGACTATCGGGTAGTGGCCTCACCTTCCTGGCCTGTTGGGATGGAGCTCCCCCTCAGGGAGAAGTGACAACATCTAGGGATTCTTCATAGGGAGATAGGCATAGAGACCAGACGTCCAAAATGAAAGTATATGGAAGAAAGGGTAACAGGCAGACAAAGAAAGAGAGGCATTTGGCATTGACAAAAGAAGGCGTGAGAGGGAAAAGCAAGTCAGGCAGTTTTAAAGAAAGAGAATGAAAAGAAGGCGCGATGTGGACAGGCCAGAAGGTACAACAATACGAAATTGTGGTGCATGGGCATAGGAAATGCAGGAAAGTAGGGGATGATTTTTGCACAAATTCCTACACCATAGAGAGAACAAAATAAACAGCCACATATCCATGAATGTAACAGCATCCCAGAAGCACCCTGCATATTTGCTCATAGTACATCCGAGCAACAGATGCATGAAAAGTTTCAAAGACAGTACATATCGGATATAGCAGATACTGCTGAAATCAGAAGTAACCTTTGTAAAAGTCTGTGCACTGGTAAATGATAGAAGCCATATTTTGTTTTAAGCCCTGTGTCATTAACAGTCTTTGATATTAGTGTATTGGCCATAAATGCCCCGGAGGGAGATTTCATCCCAAAAAACAAAAACAGCTGGGATGCGCGTGTCAAGATCGTAGCATTTTTTTTTTTATATATTTATTTTTGACTTTTTACTGCATCAAGTAAACAGTGCTCCAACAGGGAGCCTCATAATACAAATCCCAACAACAGTTCCCCCACCCTTCCACCCCCTACGCCTTGTGTCCACTGTAACTTTGGTTGCCTCCATCCTTTGAGTTGGGAGGAAAGCTTTCCACGTTGCCCTTGTGTTTCCTTATCTCACGGCCCCTCCCTCTAGGGGCTCGGATTGTCCGAGACTGAAGCTTCAGCGTTGTTCATCAGATAAGTGATGTATGGCCCCCAGATGTCGGGACGGCGCGCATGCAAAGGCAGCGTTCGAATGAATTCGGTGTCCATGTCTTGGCAGTATGTTATAACCTTTTCCCAGTCTGCAATCTTGGGGAGTGGGCCGCAACCCCACGACATGGCAATTCATCTTCGTGCTAGCACTATGAGGAGTGCCGCCAACTTGCGTGACGCTGGCTGTAGATATTTAGTGAGACCGAGGAGCGGTCCCAGCGTTAAGGGGGTCATCTGCTCAGCTATAATGTTGGATGTTATTTGTATAACGGAAGTCCAAAAGCGTTGAATGCCGGGACAGCCCCATGCCAGGTGAAGAAAATCAGCGTTGGCAAATGCGCATCTCTCGCAATGGGCTGGCGCTTCCGGATGGTGTCTATGTTTCCTGACTGGGGTGTAGTACGTCTGGTGCACAAAGTTAAAGTGTATTAGCTTATATCGAGAATTTAGCGCTACCTTTTGAGTCTGTCGAAAAATATAGGCCCAGTCTTCCTCATTAATCGGTTCTTGGATAGCCGATTCCCACTTTCGTTGCACTTTGGGTTGAAGTTTCCGGGTGTCTCTTAACAGAATTTTGTACAGAGTTGACACCAGTCTACCTTCACCTTGTGCTAAGATTGTGCTATGTAACAGATCCCACGTAGGTGGTTGCTTAGGGAATGTGGGGAATAACCCCTGAAGGGTGTGGTGGAGTCTAAAATAGAGAAAGACATACAGGGATGTGTTCCCTCCTCTGTCTTTGGCCATTTGAGGGGTTAGAACGGTGCCTTCTGGGAAGAGGTCTCCCAGCGATTTAATCCCTATTGTATCTATCCATATCAGGAATACTCTTTCATTCGTGAGGGGGATGCCGGGGATGAATTTTATTGGTAACAGCGGGGAAAATCGTATAGCCACTCCGTATTCTCTAGCGATCTTCTTCCACATCGCATATGTGGATAGGACTGTATTCAGCGTTTTATGCGGCATGGGAACGTGGCTTATTATGACTGCAGCCAACAGATCAGGGGAAGCCAGGGCCCGTTCCACTTGCACATGTGGTCTGATGTAGTGGGTTGAATACCAGTGACTTAGGAATTGGGCTTGGGCTGCCCAGTAGTATTTCTCTATATCGGGGAGAGCCAGGCCACCGCTTGATATCGGTAGTGTAAGTGTGTTGTATGCTACCCACGCTGGTTTCCCCGCCCATAACAACTCTAGGATCAAGCTCTTGATTTTTGATAAGAAGGATTTGGGGAGGAGTAACAGGATATTCGTAAAGAGATACAGAAGTTTGGGAAGAATAACCATTTTTGTCAGTGAGGTTCTACCCCACAGTGTCAGTGGTAGAGATTTCCATCTCTGGATGCGTTCTTGTAAAGACTGCAGTGTGGTTACATAATTGTCTCTAAATATCTCGTGATGGCTTTGTGACATACTGATCCCCAAATAACGCACTTTCGAGTTTTCCCATTTAAACCCGTGGTCATCTGCAAACTCTGAAGTGCAGGGTGTCAGGGGGAACACTATCGATTTGGAGTGGTTGGTTTTAAGGCCTGACATTAACCCGAATTTTATCATCTCTCGCATTACAGGGTTGAGATTGGTTTGGGGGTCACTGACAAACAGCATGACGTCGTCAGCATATAAAGAGACGATTAATCTGTGAGGGCCCAGCTTTAACCCTCGACATAGCTGCTCGGCTCTCAGCCATGAGGCCAGGGGTTCCATCACTAGGGTAAAGATAAGGGCCGAGAGTGGGCAACCCTTTCTCGTTCCGCGCTCCAGTGTGATTCCTGTGGATCTGGTATTCCCTAGTGTGATGTATGAGCGTGGTTCGTTATATAACAGAGCTACTAGTTTCAGGAAGAAGTTACCCAGACCCATCTGCCTTAGTGTTGCGAACATGAAGGGCCACTCTACTGAATCAAATGCCTTCTCTGCATCTAACAAAACTGCTATTGCCTGTTGCGTCGGGTCCAGGGCCTCTGACGCCAAATAGTCTCCTGATGCCATAAGTTGTACTAAGCCCTGGGATGAACCCGGCTTGGTCGCCCAGCACTAGAGCCGGCATCAAGGGAAGTAATCTGGTCGCCAGAATTTTAGCTAGGATTTTGTTGTCTAAATTAATCAGTGAAATCGGCCTGTACGATGCGCAATTTCCCGTAGGTTTGCCAGCTTTGTGCAACATCATTACGTTAGCCTCACGCATCGGGGGGGGGGAGTTTCCCTCGCTCCACCGCCTCTCCATACACTCGAAGAAGAAGGGGGGGGCCACCATTTCTACGTGTGCTTTATAGAACTCACCATTGAATCCATCTGGTCCGGGGGCATTGGTGTTAGGCAAAGATTTGATTGCTGCCTGAATTTCTTCGAGTGATATGGGCGCGTTCAAGGGTTCGCGCAGGTCTTGGCTCACCCAGTATAGTTCAGTGTCATTTAGGTACTCTTGTATCACGTTGGGATCTGAAGCACCTTTTGAGCTATACAGGTTTTGATAGAATTCTCGGAATGTGTTGGAGATCTCTTCTTCTGTGTAAACCTTCTGACCTTGCGCATCCTCGATATATTCAATGCGGGATGAAACTTTATCGTTAGTAGCCGGGCCAGCAGTGCACCCGGTTTTTGCCCTTCTCTATACGGTCTGATCTGTTGCCTGCAACCGAGGAATTTCAATTCTCGGTCCGCTGTCTCCCTGAACCCCAAGAGTTCTTCTTTGAGCTCGGCTTGAGTACGTGGATCTGGGGCATTGGAGAATTTGTGCTCTAGTTCCTTCAGACGAAGCTCTTTACTGAATAATTCCCCCCGGATCAATTTCAATAAACTGTTTTCTTTTGCCAGGCAAATTCCTCGTACATAGCACTTGAGCGTTTCCCAGATGGTACATGCCGATTCGACTGAGTCTTGGTTGATATCCAGGAAAGAGACTATTTCTTGTCGCAGTTCTGCTGCAAATACGACGTCTGTGAGTGAACCGGGTTTGAACCGCCAATTGAGGCCAGGTACTGCGACGCCCGCCAGGGTAACCTCTAGCACAACCATCGAATGGTCGGAGTAAGATCTTGGTAGGATATGGCAAGCTCCCCATTTGAATGGGCTATGGGAGGATGCCAGGATATAATCGATCCTGGAACTGGTGTTGTGTACGGCTGATCGGAAGGTGTAGTCCCTGCTGTCTCGGTTGTGTCTTCTCCACATGTCAGATAGATTGAAGGTCTGACAAATCTCTCGAACCTGAGTACTGGCCTTGGATGGGCTTCCCGATGTATTATGGGATTTGTCGAGCCTGGGATCGAGTGGAGTATTGAGGTCCACACCCCACACGACAGTCGTCGCGTTGGTCACGTCTAGATGGGACATTATCCAGTTGAAATTATCAGGTCCATCTGTGTTCGGTGCGTACGAGTTCACAATCACCACCTCTTTCCCCGCGATTATTCCTTTCACCGTTAGGGCCCTCCCCTCAGTATCTTTCTTTGACTCAATGAAGCTGAAATTAGTTCTCTTGTCGATCAGGATCGCGACACCTCTGGCGAATGAGGAGTAGGATGAGGAGTACCGATGGCATCCCCATGATCTGGCCCAATGTTGTTCCGACGAGGGCAGCAGATGAGTCTCTTGGAGAATCGCTATGTTGATTTTGTGTCTTCGAAGATATTGAAGAATTCTCCTCATTTTCGCAGACTGGTTACCGCCACGTATGTTCCAGGTGGCGATTTTCAACCTTGCCGATGCCATCTAGAGGGGTCAATGTAATCATGTGGAGCCGGGATTCGCGGGATTAACTGGAGTCGCATTCCATAGAGGAACAGGGAGGACTTGGCAGTTATTAGGTACATAGTTCTTCGTGTGACTGTTGTGGAACGGGGGTATGCGGGTTGTGGCGGTTTTGCTGAACTAACTTCCCTCCCCTGCACGGGAAACCCCCAACTGGCCCGTGATGAACAATCCCATGTTAACAGTACAACTAGCATCGCTGTGCTCGGGGCGCAGGTGGCCCTCCAAGAGGAGGCTGACCCCCTTCTCCGGATGCAATATTGATCTGTGGTGGTTGTTTCTAGACAATCACGAGGTCTCGTGCCGCCACTTTGGGTATCCTATGGGTACATTTTACGGCGGGTTTCTTCTTGGTCTGTCGCCCCTTTGTGGTCTTCCGTTAAGTGTGGCGGGTCTACAGCCGGATCGATCTAGGTAGTCGCTTGTCTCCTCTGGCGTGTTAAAAAACTGAGTCCTGCCCTCGTGTTGAATACGGAGTTTGGCCGGGAAGAGCATGGAATATTGGATCTGGTTCTCTTGTAACCTGCGCTTCACTGCTGTAAACGAGTTTCTTTGCACTTGGACTGCTTGGGAGAAGTCTGGGAAAAACTGGATCTTGTCGCCATCGTATTGGAGATCTCCTTTTTCCCTAGCCGCCCTTAGAATAGCATCTCGATCCTTATAGTTGAGCAATCTCGCTATGATTGGGTGGGGATTTGCCCCCGGGATCGGTCTGGTGTTGGGAACTCGATGAGCTCTCTCCACGACAAACAGTTTGGACAGGATTTCTGTACCAAAGAGGTCCATACATAACCTTTCAACGTAGTCTTCCATTTTCGCGGTGAGTTGATGTTCCCTAACTCCCACGATCCTGATGTTGTTGCGCCGAGAGCGGCCTTCCAAATCCTCGTTCTTCGCGTTTACTGCTTTCATTTGCACTTCCAGGGAGGCCACTCTGGATGTCTGGGCCGCTGCACCGTCGTCGAGGTCAGACACTCTCTGCTCGACTATGTCCAGTCTGTCAGCGTGTTTGTCCAGCCGGTGCTGGAGTAGGTCGACTTTGGAGGAGAGTGCGTCAAGTTTGCTTCCCAAACCTCCGATCCCGGCCTTAAGTTCAAGGAGGATTTCCCTGATGTCGAATCCGTGGGCCTCCTCCTCATCCTGGGCTGCAACCTGGATGGGAGACTGCGCTCTGCTGTTCGAAGAGGCTGCTTTGGTCGTGGAGCTACTCTCGAAGTTCAGCTTTTTTGAGCTCTGTCAGTTTTCTTTGAGGTCGCCATTGGTGCCTGCGTTGTGGGAGCCAGGGGGCAAAGGGAGGCAGGTCAGGGGTCCAGGGGCGCCCGGCTTGTCGTTTCTCCAGCGGTGTGACTTTTCTGGGGAGGCGCGTTATTGACCGGGCTTCATGAGGAGTTCAGAGTAGTTGCTTTGAAGGCTGTGCGGGGTAGTGTGTCTTTTCCGCGCCTTGAGTTCAGCAGGGATGTGGACGGTGGTAACCGCTTGATCTCGGCTGTTATCGTGTGGGTCTGCCGAGTAGGGCGTCTGAAGGATGTCCCAGAGCTCACCAGAGCTCACCACTTAGATTTTGGTTGCCCGCTGTGATTTTTGGTCAGGGACGCATCTCCCCGGTCGTTGCAGCGCTGTAAGTCTTGCCGTTGGGCCGGTTCGGGCCGTTTGGCTACAGTCTGTGCTGTATATTATGCTGCCTCAAGTTCCGGCAGTGTTTCACGCGTTGAATGCCTCTCGGGGGTGTCGGGGATTCACATGGGGTCTCTTTTGCGAGTGAGTGCTTGTGAAGGCGGGGGGCGCTGGGTTTGCCCGCCGATTCACCGTGGGCGTTATTTACAGCTTGCTATCGGCTGAGCAGCGCGCCCGTAGGAGGTCCCGGGTCGCGCCACCCTGAATATGTCTTTCCGCTGTGTTGTTTACTGTTCATGTGGGCCTGGGCTTGTGGATCCCTGCGCTCTTACGCTTTTCCATAAACTGAATGTCACTCGGGAGAGCCGGCGATCCACTAGGGACCTTTCACGCCTGCGAGGGTGCGCGTGTACCTGTTCTTCGGCGGTGTTCGGAGAATCCTCCGGCACGGCCCGCACGCCCGTGTTGGTTCTGCCAGGACTCTGCAGGATTTTCCTTCGTCTCGCCAGCTCCGCGCCCGCCAACTTCCCGAGGGGCCAGTGCTCTGGTGGGGCTCAGCTGGCGCCGCCCGCCCGACCTCCTCGGGTCTCAGGCCCGCCCCCCCGCCAGCAGTCTTCCTCGCGCGGGCTCCTCTGCGCCAGGCCTGTGACTGTGCTTCGCTCGCACAGGGATGAGGAGGAGCGGGGGGGGGGGGGGAGGGGGGTTGGGGGGGAGAGCTCTTCACCGTTGAGGGACCGGGACTTAGCGTCCGAGGGTTGACGGATGAAATACCACGTTCTGCGCGGATTCGCCTTGGCTACAACCTGGAGGCGACTGCGGACAATTTGCACACCACAGATGCTTCGATTAGTCAGGATTTTAGGGGAGCTCCATGGACCATCTTGGACGGCTCTCTAGCGCCCTCTGTGTCACGATCGTAGCATTTGCTGGGTGCAGCAGTCCACTTTTATTAGCAGGCCGGTCACCTCCAACACACACACACAAACTAACAGCCAGCACCAAACTAATTCAACACAACTGGTTCCATATGAAGTAACCCAACTCCTCAACCCCATCACATCGAACACTTTGTACTGGGTGGAATATATAATTAAATTAGGGATGACAGCTCACAATCCCCTGGAGCCAAACTCACCCGTACCTCTGCTGTAATTAAGTCGCGGTGAAGAGATTCTCCAAGCGAACTGCTAACACAGGGTCATGAGCACAGAGGTGATGGCAGCTCACGGGGAGCAAATATAAACACGGCAATCTCTGTAGCGGATGCCATTAGCCCGGACCACGTACATTGGAGGAAAGAACGTTCAATACAACTTTGATCTAACTGCGCCATCTTTGCAAGACTAAGTATATGAAGACTTAAAGCAACATAATACAATAATTAAATAATTTCAAACAAAATACAGAACTACCAACTGAAAAACACCTCCTTTTACTACAAATACAAATATATTTTCAATTTCTCATAATGTATCTGCAAGGGTGTCGTTTTTCACTTTTCAAGGAATATTTTTACCTCATTGGTCAATGAATGAATGAGTTGCTCCATCAACTACAATTTTTAAAATTGCAGGATAAACCATGTAATAGGTTAGCCTTTCTTCCCTGGCAATCTGATTCACTTCCATACATTATTTTCCTTGCATCACCACATTCTTTCGATAATAAGTGTAGAACTGTTTCTTGCGCTCATTCCAAAGTACCTCACCAAGATCCCATGCCCTCTTCAAAATCATCTCCTTCACTGGATAACACAGGAATTTAAATCACAAAAGCTCTTGGTGGGTTGGCCCATTGCAGGTTTTGGGGCCGAAGTGCGATGAGCCCTTTAAATCTCTCATATCTTCCCTGGCAGCAGGTCAAGAATTCTTGGCAAGATTTTCAGAAGGAATTCCATAGGTCTACCCTTTTCCACATCTTCAGGGAAGCCCAAAATCCTTACATTGGACTTTCTAGAGAGGTTTTCCTGCTCTGCTATCTTCCTAGTAACCACATCCAATGGCCACATTTTCTTTTCTCTGCATAGTTGAAATTTCATCTTCAGAAGTTGAAATTCCAGTTCTTCTGTGCATCTCCTAACCTGAGCATGATCTACCTCATTCCCAGCACATAATACTACACCACCCATTGCATCCATGAGATAACCTACTGTTTGACCCTCTGCCCAAGCCAGAATCAGATCTTCCTCTCTGATTCTTTTTGAAGGTTGGCTCCCTGCAGAGGTTTCTGGAACCACTTTGTCATCTCCTTCTATACCTCTCCTTCCTGATGGGAGATCAACCATATCAACTAATTGAGCAATTCTTCAGCTTTCCCAGCTTTAAAAGAAGACTGAAGGAGCTTAGTACTTAGGCTGCTGCCACTGCTGCTGTCAGTTCTAGAATCAAAACTACCAAGCTAGCAGAATTTATAGCTGATCATTGGGAACATTTGGGGGAAGCTCATATTTGTTCTAAAGGGTGTTGTAACGCTCACCTGATTCCCGCAGAGGCGCCGGTCTTGACTGGGTGAATGCCGTATCTTCAAAGGTGATGTGTAACACACGGTTGGCTCTTTGGGCTGGACCTCTGTGCACTGTATGTCTGACTCGAAGAGCAAGATGTCTGCAGATAGAAAATATGGGATTAATGAACTGGGGTTATTGGGTGCCTCTCTCCTCTTCCCTTTCTCTTCTCCTGTAGAACCCCAAAGGTTAACGCCCTCACCTTAGGTAAGTGAACGCCGAGCTCTCCATCTGCCTCGGGGCAGGGTGCCGTAACCAGTTTCTTCACTGGATAAGGGTGCAGGCCTCTTGACCTCAGAGGACTGCTGTCCGTCGTTAACTGCACGAACGGTAAGTTCTGGGCACTTCAAATGTCTTAAAAGTCTTTTGTAATGATATCTCTTGTTTTGCAGGGTTCCGGCGATGGCGGGCTGATGAGAGTTGAGGATCGAACCCGCGTGAGGAATAGAAGCGCTTGGAAGCACGTAAGTAAGCACTTGTAGCCTGCTTCACGGTGCGCACTAACTGTCCCTTTTATCTTGCAGGTACAAGTTCGGAGCTTTAGAGAAGCTGAAGGGTGCTGTAATGCCCACTGGATTCGGCGTGGGAAGGAGTAATGGCACGTGAGTAATAAAGTTGCCCAATGTCTTTAAACGCACCTTCTTTTGTCTTTCAGATGCGGGATGCAGCGCCGAAGGTCTCCGGAGCGTGCGAAGAGCTGGTAAGCTTTTGTCTTTCAGATGCCGGAATGCAGTGCGAAGACCTCCGGAGCATGCGAAGAGTAGGTAAGCCTTTGTCTTTCAGATGTCGAAATGCAGCGCGAGGCGTTGGTGACAGCCGATGGACCAGGTAAGAGATGCGCTGCCACTGAAGACCGTAGTGCTAACCTGTTCTTTCTTTGTCTTTACAGGTGCTGCTGAAGACTGGATTCCAGGATGGAAAGCCTTTGTTCCCTTAGGCCCAGGATCAGAAGCAGAAGACACGATGAGCGTTCTGCTGCAGAGAATGCAGAATAACGCAAAGCAAGATTCATCCATCGGGTGTGGTTTAAATAGCCTCCTGTAGTGCTTAGGTGTCTCCTTCCACAGCCACGCCTAGGTAAGAAAAGAGTTCCTGCTTTCCAGAAGAGTTCCAGTGTTCTGAACCTATGGAGTGGCTCCTGCCCCACCCAACAGGAAAAGTAGTCCCAAACAGAAGAGGATCAGGGGTTCAACTGGCAGGTAAGTAAGCAGCATGGTCTGCTGCAGGTAAGTCCACCCAAGCATTATGAGCCCGGCGCTTCCAGCGCTGGGACTGGGCATCTTTATGAGCCTGGTGCCACTGGCGCCAGGACAGGGTCCAAAAGGTCCCAATTGGGACTGGCTGGCACTCGGAACCGGGGTTATGGGTCTGCTTCCAAGGGAGTCGGGCAAGTCCTGATCTTTTGGAAGCAGAGATCATGACAGGTGTACAATGTACTCCTGCAGGAAACCAAATCTTTCCTCATGTATGGCATTAACGTTTTTTCATATCAACAGACAGAATTCATACAGGGCGAAAAACAAACCCTGCTAGCCCTCGCAAAACTGACTTGAGTGGATGTATCAAATACGCTCCGGGATCTTGGATAACTTAGCCATTACAAGTACCTTGGAGAGGGGGGTGAATGACAAGTGGAAACTATCCTGCATGATAAATCATCAACTGAAATGAATAATGATTCATCATGATTGCCCGTTGCCCTGGTTACCAAATGAAGTGCTGTAAAGGGGAAGGGCCTTTAATATAAAATATCAGACTATCATCTCTGGGAATACTAAAGGCTTAAGTAGTTTTCTAGATGGCAATTCTAAAATCACGGATTAACTTATTTTTTTGTTGCAAGAGGTTTGACTGTTGTCTACTCCCCACCAAGACAGGTACAAAAGAGTATTACAAAAGGCCAAAAAAAGACACCAAAGGCTTCCCAATGGGTAAGGGGAGCTTATTGTAGGTGTAGACAACAGCCTGGGCGGATCACTTAAGGAATGGGAGGTAAACTCCGATTCCATTCTCGCAGCCTATTCATTAGCTGGGGGATCCACCCAGGTTTTTCTAGTGAATATAATTTGGAGCCCCATGTATAATAACTCGGAAGAACTGATGCTGGAGATTAGCATCCTTTTATTGTAGTGGTATAATAAAACCGGATCGGACTTTGTAATGGTAGCAGGGAAATTAAATTTGTGTGTCCATCTCTGAGCACACCCAGGACAAAGAAGATTACCATTCTACTGTACAGGTTTCCTCTTGGGGAGTTTTGTGGACCACTCTTATGAATGAGTGGCATTTCATGAAAATGAACGGCAGTATCACAGGGGCTATCCCTAGTAAACCAACGTGGCACTGAGGAGAGTTATTCCACCATATATATGCTTACTTCCTACAAATACCTGTCTTTTTTGGGAGATAATCAAGTGGTGGAGGATGAGACGAATCCTATAGATTAACCCACTTGGGAAAATTATCAGGTAAAAGGTTGGACAGCTATCAGAAACTAAATTAATTCTGATGCTGCCACTTTACTTAACTGGGGCATTAACATTACGACGTATGATATTGTGAATAAAACGGTGAAGTTGAAAAAAAAACGTGCAATTGGCCCAGATAATTTGTCTAACGTGGCCCTCAAAGATAACTCTGACATTTGGACAGAGGTTCCACATCCCCTATTTTCACAGATCTGTGAAAATGTGAAAGTGAGAATTCCCAGTTGATACCAATTTACAAACAGAGTGCAAACCAATCCGATTAACTATAGGCTGATTGCACTGATGGATTTGATTTGCAAAATCTTTGCGTCTTTGTTATTTGACAATTTGGTTGACTGGGTTAATTCTACTAAAAAAATGATCTACGTTTCAGAGAGGTTTGCACAAAGGAGTGGGAACCACCATGAATAGTGTAATGTTTAAACTACTTAAGGACCAACACAGTAAAAAATGTGGTCCCTCCCCATTTGTGGCCTTTGTTGACCAAAGTGTTGCTTTCAACGTAATAGAGAGAAACAAGCTATAGAACACGCTCTATGAATGGGCTATCCCATCTGGGAATAGTTAAAATCCTCATTTTGTTGCACACAAAGACAGAAGTAGCCATGTACTTCAATTCTAGTGGCGCTTATACGAGGGGTTCATGGCTACCAAAATAGATCCAAAACAAGGATGTGTCTTGGCCCCATGCTAGTTTAATGTATTCATCTTGGGCTTGTTTGATGCAGTTGCTCTCGCAAGCACCTTTCGGATGAGGCTATGACATTTCCATACAAATGTGTAGATTTTTGCCGATGGGATCGGTTTTTTCGATCAGACGCAGATGGGTCTGCAGCATACATTAGACCTATTGACCCACTATGTGAAAGATAGCAGCTTAGTGATCAACCCTAGTAAAATGTTGGTGATGTCCTTTGCATAAAGATATTAAGTTTATAGGTAGAACTGGTGTATCGAGGGGAGTAAGCGGACCAGCACACGTCATCTTTTGTATCGGGGCACCCCTATCTATTCCAAGGCTTGAGCATATGGCTAATTTAGCTAGGCTGAAGATACAATTAACAACCATGTTGGCACAGGTTTATAAAATGAAGTCCAAATTCTGTAACTTCATCTTGGTCCCTCTATTCGACTTCTACAACCTGAAAGCGATCCCTTGCATCACTTCTGGGTTGGAATGCGTAGCTGGTACAAGAAGACCTGACTCAGATGGAAGAGTTACATGCAATACAATTCTTAACTTGACCACTGCTACTCCAATGACATTAATTAGGCTGAAATTTGATCTCCAAACATGGTTTTCAATTGTAAACTATAAGGTGTTTCGCAGTTTAAAAATCTTAGCCTTGCAAGAAACATGTTTTTTGCTGCCCTAAATCCTATTTTCATGAATGCAAAGTCTTCAATTTTGAATAATTTTGTTTTAACCAATAAGATTTTTTTTGGAGACGATTGGAATACGTATTAACTTCTTCATGAATTACTTTGCAAAAGTCAAAGATAAAAGTAGGAATTCATGGATTGGACATCTCAATAGGAAACCTTGAGTAGATACTCCACAAAGAATATTATAATGTATTGAGGAAATATGGGACATTACCCAAATCACCCAATACATTGAAAATGTCCCCGACACTAGATATAGGGTAGCATACATGCGTTTCAGGTTTAACCTACTACCAACTCTTGAAAGTAATGGGCCCAGGAGGGGCCTAAAAAATACAGAAAGATGCTTTTTAAGCAATCTTCCCAATACACTAGCAACCCTTAAAAATCTTGTTACCGAATGTAGCAATACTTTACCCAATTGTGAAAAGCTTTTTTATAAATTCATAAATGAGGCTAAAGATCTTAATTTCCCACTTTTCTGGAACATGATGTTGAATTCTAATTTTACAGCACCGATTACTGGACATGTCCGGTTTTTAATAATATTGTGAAAGTCTTGGCAAGAATTCCCCACTCCCAGTTTTTACTTTTACTAAGTATCAATAGGGATATGTTTCACAGTATATATTTACTATTCTGAATTTGCACTGTATATTTATGAAGGATGTGTTCTGGATTGATATGTAGATTATGCATTTTAATGTATGTCATTTATATAATGGGTGTATTGTGTGCAATATGTATAGGTATACAAAGTTTTATAAACCCTAAATACCAAGGGGGAAAAAAGAAAGTTAAGGGAAGGAATAGAAACAATGTGGGGGGACCAGGAGAGGAAAAGTAACCAGAAGGGGAAAGGGGAAGAGAAAAATTGACAGTGAGACAAGAGGAAATCTTAGGCTGAAGCCAAGTTTCAGAAGCTGGGAGGTGGGTGACAACGCTGTGCATCCCATGAGCTTCACTACAGGTGAAGGAATGGAAAAGGAATGGAAGTGGGACACTTCATACGGGTCACGGAACTTACAAAATGAGCAAGGATTGGGATCAAAGGGTGTGAAATGGGAAGTAAAGGGAGACAGACTGCAACCCATGAACTGATCGGCACAATAGGAGGAGGGATTTGAAGAGAGGTCAGTGTTGCATGTAGAGTCATCCCACAAGAAGGCGATAACTGGGCATCTAAAAAAGCATCAAGCTTTTGACTGCAATAACTGAGCATATTATGCTCCAGACTGCATACTTTTGAGACAAAGTCCTAAGCTAGAAGTACCCTTCGGAATGCTTCTTGTTTCACTTTTTTCACACTTGATAGGATAGGTTCTCACCTTCACCTTTTGGGCTCTGATCCCAGAGATCCCCAACTGAGTGGCAATTCCAGTGTACATCTGGGATGCACTAGCCTTCTGCAGGATGGAGTAAGCCCACGTATAAGCTTTTCCCACAGGCAGGGGAGTAGCCCCCACATGACTGGCTGTCTGTGGGCTACCATTTTGATGGCTGTACTAGTTTTTCATTTTTAGGGAAAATGCTGCGGTAGTCAGCTTTCCTCTTGGAAGCCTCTAGAAATCACTCACAGGTGTTATTTTTCTAGATTTGGGATCCCTGGCTGAAAAGAAAAAATCTATTTATGCCAGCAAGCTGCTGTGTGCTTACCAGTGATGTTTCATTGACTGGACATTGGCCCCAGGGGACCACGTGTTATAAAGGATACTCCATGACACTTCAGGTAAATTGCTCTTAAGTTCCTTTATTGTAGTTACATCGGGTTGTATCGAGTAGGTACATAGGAACACACTGGCTCCCATCACACAGGCTTACATTCTCAAACTCCCAAGGCTGTAACTTCACTCATACCCACACATTCTAATCCCTTGCACTGCATTCCCAATGACCTCACAACATTCTATACATTCTTGCAAGCACAACATAACACTGCTGCCTTCAAATTCTAATGAATGCATGCATTTAATTTCGGCTGGGACCACCTTTCCAACCCAAACCACTGCAGAAATTGTAGAGGCTTTGCGCCAGTACTTTAAACTTCACGGGAGATCCACAAGCATGTCAGAAAAGCATCTCTCCACAGTGAAACTTTGCGGAAGTGTCTACTTCTTTCCAGCCGGAATAAGTGAATGTACACGGAAAGGAGGACTTTGCTACCAAAAGAACCACCGATTTGCTGTTGCATACCGGCATCACTTGACAGCCAGCCCAGTAGATTCGGCCTCTCAAGGGAAATATCACAAAATATCAATTGTTGGGAAATCCATGCCGTGAGATCACAGCAATACCCAGCGGCCATGGCTTATGCATCTCTAGCTTGGCATGCCCACCTATTCACCCGCCACATCGGCGACACCTTTGGAAATCCAGTATAGCTACTCCTACCATCTCTTGGGTAACGAGCTTTAGGGAGGGAGTATCCAATAGGTTAATAACCCTGGTAATTAAATGTCTGATTTGAATTGATCAGTGCCCCAGTTGATTGGTAAAATGCTCAGATCACCAAAGAGCAGGGTGACCTGAAGACTACAAATCATCTCAATACCACTTTGGCAGTGGGTTCTTTCTTTTAACAAGTCCATATTATCAGCCAAGTGTCAACCCCCAAAAATGAATAGGTGTGGTAATCCAGACCTGGAGAAACAAGGCCCTGGTGTCCTACAGTCCTCTGGTCAACAAACTAAAAAGATTTTACCATTTAGCATGCAGCACATACTAATATGTTAAAAGGACCGAAAGTTTCCCATTGGTAACATAACAAGTGCACTTAGGCTGGACCACGCCTGAGCGAGTGAGATGATCAGGTGTATGCTGAAGGCGAGCAGCTTTCAAAAATTGTAGTTTTAAATTTACATCCATGCTCATTTGTAACATAATGTAATAGGTATATATCTTGCACCGGTTACAAAGTTAGTGTTCCTCTAGCACTGCTGATTCTCAGCAGTGTAGCAAAGATTATTGAAAATGTATTCAAAACCATTTTGTCTAATTTATTTATTTAGCATTTATATAGCACACGCAAACCCTCAGGCATCAGTGCGCTTGTGGAAACCAGTTACATGCAGCCCGTGAGCAATCAACTTCTTAATTGTGGAGCTTAACAGACATCAGAGGTATATAAAGCATACAGGTTACATAAATCAGGTTTTCTTGCATATGAGTCACGGAGAAGATGCAAGGGCTGGGTGGGTCAGTAATGACAGATTATACAAGCAACCATGTTTTGAGGGCTCTGCGAAAGACCCAGTAGGATTCTTCTGCTCCTAAGGTCTGTGGGAGGGAGTTCCATTGTTTTGCAGCGAGGACAGGGAAGCTAGAGCCTTCAGCTCTGGTGCGCTTGAATTTCATTTGCACCAATCTGCAAGTGTAGGGCATTCTAGTTGGCCTATTCGTTTGGTGCAACACTTTTTTGGGCCAGATAAGGTGGGGCTGATTTTGATACACACCTATGTGCGATGGTAAGAGTCTTAAATAGGATTCTTTGAGGAATATGAAGCCAATAGCCGATTTCTGGGCATCTGACATCTGATCAGTTCGGAGTAGGTTTTGGGCAGCTCGTAGGGCACTATAAGGAATAGTCTGAAGTTTTTGTGTATTGTGCGAGGATGTGCTAGCGAAGAGGGCGTTGCAATAATACAACTTATGCCTACAACTGCCTGGGTAATTGTTAGGCAGCTATCTACTGAGAGGTAAGGTCTGGCAGCATTAAGGAGTTTGGTGGAGTATGCTGCTGATGAGGATATGGCATTTACTTGGCAGGAAAGGGAAAGGGTGCTGTCTAAATAGACTCCAAGGTTTTTCACAGCAGACGAGACAGTGATCTCGGTACCATCGATGTTGAAGGCGCTGTAGTGTAGTCCGGGTCAAGGTTTTTTTTTAGCACAGAATGAGGCCCAACTAGGAATAGTTCTGTCTTCTCATCATGAAGGCAAAGGCTGTGGGCCACCATCCAGGCTTGGATGGTGGCGTATGTGGAGTTTAGTAAGGCAGAGTCATGGGTGTAGTTGGCCCGAGAGGGAGGAGGAGGATTTGGGTGTTCTTTGCGTAGTTGGCGTAGACTATACCGTGGGCGTTTAGGAGGTCAAAGAGAGGCTTATTGAAAATATGTACAGTGTGGGAGAGACATGTGACCCTTGGGATACTCCGCAGTGGATATGAGCAGGTGCAGCGCATGCCTTATCAGAGAATACCTTCATAACTCGACCTTCTAGGAAGGAGGTAATCCATGCTGCTGCTTCTGGAGAGACGGCAGCTGCAGAAGTGAGATGGTGGCATGGTATACTGTGGTCTACTAAGTCGAAAGCCTTGGATAGGTCTAAGAGGAGCAGCAGGGCAGGCTTGCCCTGGTCTCTGATCTCGTCCATTTGGTTTTTTAGATCGAGTAGTGCTGACTCCGTACCATGGGTGGGGCGGAACCCCAATTGGCGGACACCTAAGATATCGTTTGATTCTAAATGTGTTGGATCTGGACATGAAGCCGCTCTATGCAGTATATTCAGAAAGAATGGTACTGTAGTGATCGGACTGTAATTATTCGGAATGGCTGGGCTGAGTTAAAAGTTGTGAACTTAGCATAAATTGCGCTCCTTTAGAAATGGACAATGTGTTTCAACAGTGTCAGTCGCCGTGGGCGGAGTGCCGCAGGACTTGGTAAACTCGAGACTGCCCTGCTCTGTGGTCATACCAAAGCGTATATCTTTGCATGAGTCCTCCAGCTTCAGGCACCGGAAGGTCCTCAACACTTTTTGATGGTTCCTGTTTGATGCAGATACTGGTCATGTGCAGGTGGTGCACCTTTGATGGGAAGATCCTGCACTGAAATCAGGATAGTGCCGTACCACTGCAAGCTAAATCAGAATACTTATCTGCAGCAATAGCCCTTTCTTCGTGAGAAGTTTAACCAGGTAAGATTTAAAAATGATGAAACAATTCAGGGAGCACTTCTCTTGGTCAGGGTCACCAGGCCACAGTTGTCAAAGTTCCCTTAATCACTTACTTAGTCTGCTGCCACTGGCAACCTAATCCCCCCTTTACATATTTAGGTAGATTTTAAATGAAAGTCACTGTTGCTTCCTCATGCCAATGGTTTGAGGTGTGGCATGAGGTGCTGCAACTCCCTCGTTTACCTGCTGTGTTGTCAAAAGTAGGATACTCCACTGTATCACTTACCAGTTTTGGTGTAATAAGAGGCAGCAATTTAAAATCCTCACAATTGCACACTGCTGCCTGGCGAACAAAGCCCCGACTTACCTCGCTCAGAGGATCACAAAATACTCGCCAGCCAGACCACTCAGATCTTCCAACAGCCAGCAAATACTCACTACCAAATTCATACGGAAACATGCAGGTGGCTCATATCTTCCCCACCAGTGTGGCCAACCTCTGGAATAATCCCCCACCCCATTTACGGTCCGGAACGTCCTACCAACTCTCCCGAAAAAAAGTAAAGACCCACTTGTTTAACTAGTGGCTTGGAATTTCTCCTACCTATGTAGCTGTACACATGCAACTAGCACCCAGATGCCCCAGGGCTTGGTGCGCTGCTATTAATGTTAAAGTAAAATAAATAAATAAAAGCTCAAGGACTCGCACTTACCTGGTTTGCTGTGTGATTGGAGATGAGGCACATGTTTTAGTGCTCTCAGTTTCTCCTATGTCAGGAGCAAGTAGCACATGCATTACTTGATTTATTTAGCATTATGGGATTTGTAGTCTCGCATTTAAAATGGAGAAATCAAAA
This sequence comes from Ambystoma mexicanum, assembly GCF_040938575.1. Classification (NCBI taxonomy): domain Eukaryota; kingdom Metazoa; phylum Chordata; class Amphibia; order Caudata; family Ambystomatidae; genus Ambystoma; species Ambystoma mexicanum. The sequence goes on along the minus strand of NC_090932.1, from coordinate 1,265,613,705 downwards.
CTACAAGTACGGGAATACAAAATAAATGTAACCTGTTGAGCTACTCACAAATTACATACACCAGCATGCAAGAACAACTTGTCATGCCATTGCAGGCATTTGGCTTTCTACCTTGGACTTCCCTTTAACCAAAACATTAAAATCAGATGTTAGTGCAATAGAAAGGAACCAAGAACAAGTGACAAATATTTATTTAGGTGTTTTATGGAATGTGTAACCTTGCTGCCATTTCAAATGCAAGGGTGCAGAAGGAGGAGACCGACACACAGGTGGCATAGTGGTTGCTATAGACTTTGATTTTGTCTTAAAATGAAACAAAATCTATCTATCCCTACTTCTATGAGCGGTTTCCCTGCCTCAACTAAAATACTAAGGGGTCTGTCAGAATGCCATTGTAACTGAAAGAGTCCACTGTCATGCGTCAAAATCTCCAACTCTGCCCCTTACACTTAGAACTAAACTACAAGGTTGCATCAGTGTTCTTGGTCCAGGAGAATGACTCCCTTTGCCTGGACAAGGCAGCACAGTTCTGATTACAAGTTCTTAACCAGGGGGAATGTTTTGTCGTGTGTCCCCTTCCCCTAGTTCCAGGATTTCACAAATAAAGGACTGTAAATCCCATTACACTCTGTATCAGAAAGTTCTGTTTCTTCAATCCAGAGAGAATGACTCCCTTACCAGGATCTCTTCGTTTGATCCGTCTGGCTCGGATTGTTTTATATACAAAACCAGGGTGAATGACTCAATTTCCCTGGCTTAAGGTTCCATGTTCACCCTGCTCAATTGTCAAGAGAATTACTCCCTTCTCCAGACTGTGTTCTTTCGCTAACCTGGGGGAATGACTCCCTTCCCCAGGCTTCTTCCTGCGAAACGTAGCACTACCATGAGAATGACTCCCTTCTCCCGATATCTATGTTTCACAGTGACTTTATACCCACGGTACCAAGGGGGGGGGGCTCCCTTCCCCTGGTCTCCCTTCTTTCACTTTCATGCTTCTCAGTAGTACAGTTCATGCATCAATAGGGTACTCGACCCAGGCTTCCCTCAACTATGGCACACTTGGTTCTAGGTCTTCATCAAGTACTGCCATGAGGAAGAGGCGTTAGCTTTCTTTTTCTCCCAGCTTCACTTTGAAGACAGATTGGGTTCACTAACCAGCCCAATACTGCCACGAGGAAGATAGTCTTGCTCTCTTGCTTTCTTTTGTCATGTGTTCACGACCCAGGTTTCTCTATTCAGTTCACTGGACAGACCGTTTACTCGCCTGCCGAGTACTGTCACGAAGAAGATGATTTATAAATTCTTCTCGCCGTTTGTTTACAAATTGTAGGGCTATATGTGGACCCTTCTTCGGGAACTCCTTCCTTTTACAATACCCAAGGTTTCTTTCACTCCAAGGGATTCTTTCCCAACCCCTGCCTGTAATGCGTGTTTCCCTGACACCTATGTACGTGCCAACACTCATGTTCCCACCAGCTAGGCAGGAACCGGACTGTCCTGGGACTCGCCCCCGGTCTTCCTGCTGCTTCTGCGTACTGCTCCTGTGCTACGGCGGCTCCACAGGTGCTGGTTTTCTCCGGTTGGTTTGCCCGACAAGGACCATGTGGTCCATCTTCTGACTTTGGTCGAGGAACTGCTTCACCAGCCATCAGTGAGGTCTTTTTACAATCGGACATCTGAGAGATGCCTTGGTTCCTTCCCCCAGCGTCCCGGTCTACAGCCTTGATTTCCTCACATGCTGCAACTCTGCCCTGCTTGCGGCTCCTCCAGGGTGGCTGAACAACTTATTCCGTTGTCGCTTTTTATCTCTGTTTCTTCAATGTGCTTTCGTGAACAACTAGACTGCTCATCCTGGTTCCCGGTAGCATTCTTCATAGTTCTGCACCTCCTCCTCGTCTCAGTCCTTATAACACTAGTCACTGGACTCTTCCTCATCCCAGTAGATGTTAGATTGATGGCCCTACATGTATACATTGGGACATTAATTATTCTGTCGGGTTGTACAGTGTGGGGGTTTGTGAGTGGGGATGGTGTGAGGTGGTTATACCACGCTCTCCCTAGATGGTCATCCTTACCCCCAGAGGGGGAGTTGCTCCCCATGAGATCCTCCCGCTGTGTACCACCCATAGAGGGACTTTTGGGTAGCGGCCTCACCTACCTGGCCTCATGAGAAGGGTCTCCCCATTGGGGAGAAGTAATGATGTCTAAGGTTTCATCACACAAAGCACTTGACCATCAGAAAAATGTTAATGTGGATGTTTGGGTCTACTGTTGACCAACTGAAGAGGGAACTGCTCACAGTCTGGCCAACTTTAGGAGGGGAGAGTGGGGAAGTATACATCAGTTCCCGTTTCTGCAAAGTTAAGAGCACTTTGAGCTAGGGCAGCTGTCAGAGTGTATTGAAATCTAAAAGCACACATATATGTTAATGTTAAAGGATATTTGTACCGCGCAGTATCACCACCGGAGTGGTCCCCTGGCGCTCTGGTGGATCTGAAAAGGGAAGGGGGGAGGTGAGTTAGTGGAAACGAGCGGGAAAAGTGCAAGAGAGCAGCGATGTGCTGTTGGCAGCTTAAGTTCGGTTAACATTGTTCGCTGAGTTTGGGGTGCTTTCCGGCCGGTAGCCGGCTTGTGCTGTTGTGCGAGGCTATGTGTGGTTTGATTTGTTGTTGCGGTGTAGTGATGTTTGTGCAGTTTGTTGGGCTTTAGGGTTGTGGCTGTGTTTGGTTAGAGTTTGAGAGGTGTATGCAGAGGGGTGAAATTGTTAGTAGGTTTTGGTTATTGGCATCGCTGTCTAGAAGTGATGTGCTCAATGTCCACGTGTTTTCTAGATGTGTACATAATAGAGGAAATGTGGGAACTCTCCTAACAGAATCGGTGCGAGGACTTTAGCTGCCGTCGGTGAAAGGTCCTTATGCCAACCCCATTATCAGCCCAATGTGTTCCGACTATAACATCCTCTCTTGAAAAACCTGTTCTCACCTCTTCACATGCATGCCCTGCCCACCACGTGCACAAGCTGCCATATCCTTTTAGACCTTCTTTTCATCACAAAGACACCACCTGCGGGGCGCCCCAAGGCTCCTCAGAATCTTCAAAAAGTTGAGCGTCCTGTGTTTAAGGCATATTTTCTCATTTGTCCCAGTCCTTAATCATCTGTCCTTCTACAGCTACCCTCATAATCCTTTATTCACAATTCTCTGTTAAGATTTCTTTCATAAACACTCACATTCATATTAATTCATCAGTTACTCATGCACTCTCTTCACACGGTCTGCTTGTCCCTCGACAACAATCCAAGTGTCTGTTGTGCATTTACTCAGGAAATATTTTCCCTGTCCATCAGCCAGACCCATTGTCTTTGTCAAGGGTTGTTTATGAAGGCCTGCTCGTGCTGTACTTGGAACCTTTTGTAAGGGAAGCATGTGCTGGCTGTACCCATGCTTTACTTCTACCAATTTATGAGGAGTACCTGGACTGGCTTTACACAAACCTGTTCCAGTGTGAGGGAAGCTTGCACTGGTCGTGTTTGTGATAGTCATGCATGTAGCCAATTATTAGAGACGTTTGCAGGCATCTGTCCTACCAATGTTGCGCACCTTTGTAAGGGATACTTGCAGTGGCCCCAGCATGCTGTACCAGTACATGTTTGCAAAACACTTTCACTGGCCTTGCCCACTGTGTACCTGTTCATGAGGAAAGCTTCTGCTGACCCTGTCCAATGTGAGAAAGGCTTACGCATGCTGTATCTGTGTTTGAGGTAAGCCTGAACTGGCCCTAGTTGTGCTGTACATGTGCCCATTTGTGAGAGGAGCTTGGCCTGGACCTACCACTTCAATCCATGTGCCAGTTTGTTAGGGAAACATGCCTTCGCCTTGCCCAGGATCTACCTTCACCCACTTGCGAGGGAACGTGCACCGGCTCTGTCAATTCTGTATCTGTACCTTTTTGTAGAAGAATCTGGCATGGACTATGGCCAAACTGCCTCAGATTCTGAGGAAACCTCCACTTGCTCATGATGAACAGTTTGTGAGAGAAGGTTGCTCGTGCCATACCCACACCACAGCTTCTCATTGCCCCATCTATCTATGCTGTATGCATACCAGTTGGTAAGATACGCTTGCAGTGACCCTGCATATCCTGCACCTGTTATGTTATTTTACTGATGGAATATAACCCGAGGTGGCGGACCGACCCCGCCGGTCATGTCCCATTGCCCAAGTTAAGTGCCCAAGTGAAGCAAGGGTCCTGTAATGCAGGTGGCAGTGCCATTACCAGCATGGTCGGCTCGCCTCCAAAGGTTAGATCGCCATTAACACCTGTAAGTAACCACACGCGGTTGCTAAAGGCAAAGTAAAAATGTAAACTTTTTTTTAAAAAGTGCCTTTGTTCAGTCCTGATGCGCCGTGTTGGGAACAGGACTCCGTTTTTATTGTTGCTTACGAATCAACACTGAAAACAGACTCCTCTTCCAGGCGTGGCATCGCAGGACTGAAGTGAGCTACTTTTGTTGTTTATTTTTGCTTCACATTTAGCACACGCATGCCCAAGGCCAGGGGCGCCGAGTACGAGGGGGGTGGCTGCGGGGCCCGGCGCCCCACGGCAAAATGAAGTCGGGGCTGACCCCCCCCCGACCCACCCCACCCCCCGCGGCCGAAGAGAAGAGACGCAGTATGGATGGCCCTTTGTTCCATCCATACTGTGTCTCTCTCTGGCGGCCCGTGTAAAAGCCGGTGAAAAACGATGTTTAAAAATTGTGGGACAGATGCAAAGCAAGAGGCTCTTGCTTTGCATCTGTCCCTCAATTTCTAAAAATCGTTTTGGTTTGGGTATACTTCTAGATCTGTGCAGCGGAGTGCACAGTTGTACACCCAACCCAAAACGATTTTTAGAAATTGAGGGACAGATGCAAAACAAGTCTGTCCCTCAATATCTAAAAATCGTTTTGGGTTTGGTGTATTTGTACATCTGTGCACCCCTCTTGGCAAGAGGGATGAACAGATGTAGAGGTACACCCGACCCAAAACGATTTTTAGAAATTGAGGTACAGATGCAAAGCGAGGGAGGGGGCAGGGAGCAGGGAGAGGGCAAATGAGACTGTTTGCATGTCTCTGAGTGTGCACGTGGTGAGGGTGAATGCTATGGGCGGGGAGCGGAGGCATATGAGCCAGCACTTTCTAGTAGAGCTGCCATATTTGAAATGGGGCAATGCTGGTACTCCTCAGTTAGCTCGCTATACTCTTGAGGGGATAGTACTGCTGTAACAGGGCTTCTATAATTGTTGAATCTTCTCAGCGATAATACTATGCTTTTGTTGAGGCAATGCTAGTTCATCTTAGTGGGGCTGCTATACTTTTGATGGGACAACATCAGCACTTCTCAGTTGAGCTGCTACACTCTTATTGACAAGGCCCCAGCACTTCTCAACAGATGTATTTCTTTTTATTTTAATTGGTTATTTATAAAGTGTGTACTACCCAGAGGTTTCTAAGCGCAGACTGAGGGAGCAAACCTGTGTTGCCCGGACTGGGGGAGCGAACCTGTGTTGCGCGGACCGAGGGAGCGGACCTGTGTTGCGCGGACCGAGGGAGCGAACCTGTGTTGCGCGGACCGAGGGAGCGAACCTGTGTTGCTCTGTGTCATCTTGCTTCCAAGGCGAGCACGTTGCCCCGGAGCTATCCTTCCGATACTAGTACATTTAATGATACAGAACCAGAACTATTGAGCAAGTCTGTCATCATCAGAATAACTCAACACTGTCTTGGTTATACAAGAGCTCATATATTTAAAGGTATGGAATTACTCAGAATGTAGCAGCACTATTCAATAACCCAAAGTTCTTAAGCATAGTTAATGTGAAAATACTGCACTTCTCACCTTTGGGACAATACTGCCACTTCTCACAGAGGCTTCTACACCTTTTATGGCACAGCACTGATCCAGCCTACTGCTCACATGCTCAGAATTGTCATTTCTCAGCAGGACTGCAACACTGAAGAAGTGAGCATGTGATCCAGGGTCTGCAGCCCACAACACGCAGGGGATTCCCATGCTCCCACTTGGGAGATTTGCACCAAATTAGTGAGATTGTGCTCCAAGGTAGGAGGCACATGCACAGTCTTTGCTCTGACGTATGACACACTCACAGGGTGGGACGGCATTTCGTTCTCCCATCCTAGTTGTGTTGCTCTGCCTTTTGAGGGCTACTACAACCTGGATGATTGTAGAGGGGTGGAGTAGGGTCAGTGATGGCCTACTGGAATGCAACTCAAAGGCTTAAATCTCCTTCTTACTTGACTTTAATATATGCAGTACATGCTAGCCAATTTTTCCACTGTTCTGCGCTGTGCGCGCCACCACCCCCTCGCGCGCTTTTGCACCAAGTTGGCGACTACATGCAAATTTGTGGTCCTAACTGCCAGTGATGTCACTTCCTGTATTTGGGGGCCCACCCCTGGGAAATTCATAAGTCGGCAGTATGGGAGTGGAGGGGGGAGCGGAGCAAGGGCAGCACAGTGCAAAGGGCCCCCGGCAGTGGGAGAGCTCAGAGCACTGGCTTATACAGGAGAATACAGCCCTCGTTCCACGCTCCCCGTTTAGCTAGCACCCTCACTCAGGGTGCTAATTGGATTTATAGCACATGCTCTCAAATGTGCGTAGTGTCCAGGTACTCTGATGGATTTAGAACTGCGAGAAAAGATTCTCTCTGGCCTACAGTGCTACATCTGATGGAATTTGCAAAAAGCTTGCATTTTCACGTATCTGAGGAAAACTTTTGCAGGCCCTGACTGTACACGTTCCATTTGTGAGGGAAGCCTGTGTTCGTTCTGCTAATGTAGTAACTATGCTTTTCATTTGTGAGGAAAGCTAATCCTTGGGCACTTTGCACCTCTGCTGGCCAGGCTGTAACTGTCTATTGGTGCTTGTGAGGGAAGTTGGCATTGCCGCTACCCATGGTTTACCTGTGCGGTGTGTGTTCGTTGCTTGCAGTGTTCATGTCGTACCTGCCCAGTATATGGTGCAAGCTTTCCGTGCTGCTTGCGCCCTGTGCTGTTGTCCCCTTTCTTTTGTAGGGGTCACTTGCTCTTATGCAAACCATATTGTCCATTCCTTTATGTCAGGGTACTTTGAACTGCTGCATGTTCTTTGTTCTGTTTGTGAATAAGTTTCCATTGCTGTGCCGATTTAGTGAGTTACAGAAGCAGTGTAGCTCATATTCACGAAACACAATTATTTACTTTACGTAACAAAAAGAGTGGTCCTCGAGGCGTAGGTGCGTTTTGGGGCAGTTTGTGGGAAATTATGCTTTTAAAGAACATTGGTCCATAAAACGGGTTGCATTCCACAGCTGCACAGCGCACTGAAGCCCCTATTCAGAAAACCTGGCAGAAGCCGCGCTTCTGCTACATATCCGCTCCACCTCCTCGCAGCCTGGCCGCCAGGCAGAGCGCTGCCCCATTATCAATCCGGCACTGACCATGACCCATTGGTCATAATCAGCCTGATCAAAGAACCTTCATCAGGCGGGTTACCCGCACTGCCATATGCTGCACTGGTTAGTGGATCACCTGCTTGGGGCTGGAGGTGCCATTCTCACTCGTATCTCCCGCCCAGATCACTGAGGCCAAAGGTTTTCCCTCCACTCGGCCAGCAATACACAGCTGAGGGAAGGCTATTTCTTTGCCATCTCCGATGCCTGGAAGGGTGAGAAGGGGGCTATTGCTACCCCCTGCTAGTTGTGGCTGGAGTAAAGCTATGGACAGCCACTAATACCCGCAGACTTTTCAACGGGTTGAACAGTGCTTTCTGTTGGTCAGTTCAGTGAAGGTGGATTGAATTATGGTGAAAGGCACGGCTGATGCAGAGATGCTGCAATCCAAGTCGATGGGAGCCCCACCTCTAAATGTAGTGGTGCTGGCTGGGAGACCGTGTTTTTGGTGGAATGTAGCGCTTGCCACCTTCCAACAGCCATTAAGTATATGCTAACACCAAGTCATTAAAATTGGCCCACCTTGGCCCAGATGGGGGCGGGAAGGATCGAGTGTGTGATGGAAAATCCTGATTGCCAACTTTCTAATTGTACCCGATATTCTGGGTGTCCCTAATTCGGCCTGCTCTGCTCACGGTTTCTATCTGCTTTATATAGACCATGTGTGCAAGAGAAATTACATTTGATCTTGTTAATGTTAAGGGTTTTTATAGTTATAGGTCAGTGGTTAGTAGGGTTGAGCGGGAAAAGAGCACGAGAGCTGTGATGTGCTGTTGGCCATTTCAGTTTGGGAACACTGTTCACTGAGCATAAATGTGATTCTCGGAAGTTGGCCAGCATGTGCTTTTGGGCAAGATTGCGTGGTTTGTTTTGTCGTGGTGTTGTGAAATATGTACAAAAGTGGTGCTGTAGAGGTCTGGTTGTGTGAAGTCCAGAGGTTATAAGATGTATGCCAAGGAGTGATTTTATTAGTACAGGTTGTTGGTGAGGCAATCCATCCAAGTGCTCCACACCTCCCACCCCAGGAATCCATCCAAGTGCATCACATCTCCCACCCCCAAAAGTCACCGAACTGCAACACAACTCCCTTCCCTAAAATCCATCCAAGTGTGTCACACTTCCCACCCCAGGAATCGGAGCGCGTTGCACCTCTTTCACCCTGAAAATACATCTAAGTGCATCACATTTCCTACCCTTGAAATTCATCTGCGTCACCTGTGGCAGTCGTGATCTTTGTCTCCTCTAGTTGCCCTTTCTGGGTTTTACCTTAATCGTCACCTCAGTGGTCACGATTCCTAAGCTTCTCTGGAATTCATTAAACGTTCTGATTTCTTAGTACAAGCCCTATTTCTAGCTGGGTGATTTGTTCGCTGGCCTGAGGGGAATCCACAGGGAACGGTTAGTCGTCTTCCTCGATACCCTATGGGCATTGTCCATTATCTATTGGAGAGGATCTGGTGCATTAATCCTGCTCACTTGTTGGTCCTTCGGGGGTACGCCTAGGCTGAGAGTCTCCCTTCTCTGATTTTCCCTCCGCCAGTTTCCCCTTGAGCCTCCTTCTCTGGCCTAATCGTATCAGGCCTTCCAGGGTTCATGAGGTGAATTCTGAGTGACTTGGCGCAACTGGTTTTGCAGGGTTGGTGGCTGAAGGAGAGGGAATGATTAGCCATGACATTGAGCAGCTAGTCAGCCAACAAACTGGCCTATGTTTCTATGGCTTGGTAGTATCGCAAAGGAAGATGTAATCTTTTTAAATACATGGAATTTTGTTAATTATTGTTCAGGGGGATACAACCATTTTCTTTTGACCAACAATAAACTCGGGGTGAGGTGCTGCTTAAGGCCAAAGTGACCGATACTCATGAGTTTCGATTGTTTTCCCAGAATGTGCCATGCGTGTGAATTAGTCTTTAGATTAGAGTGTTTCCCCGAGACGCCAACAAGTCGGGGTGGGTGAGATGGTTATGGTCAGTTTAAAGGAAAGCTGTTTATTATTCTTCTCCGAATGATGTTTGAAGTATTCATGCAAACCATGTGCAATTACATTTAGGGGTTGGAGGTCTCAGACTAGCTGTGATTTGTAATAGTTTATGTTTGTATGTGAATGTGTAACCATGTGATGATGTCATGACCCGTCACGGACAAATCCTAAAAAGGGGTGTGTTGTACACATGAGCTAACCATGGTAGTTAAGATAGCTGCAACCAATGGGAATGAGGGAGTTGGAGAAAGATTGGATTACTTTGTATAGGCTTTAACCAATTACATGTGCGGGTGAATTGTAATAATATAAATGGCAGTGTTTGAACTATTGCAAAAATGTACATAATGGTTCAGGGAGACTCAGGTTCGTTTGACTCTTGGAAGGCATCATGAAGTAGACACAGACAATGGTAATCAAGTTTTGGGCTATATACTTTTATCCAATAAAATCAGATTGGAAAAAGGCCTAACTTGCCCTATGCTAAGGTGGTATTTGCCTACATAAATAATCTAAGGATAGTCTGAATTAGGTAATCCAAAGTAAAAATCTGTCTTGCGTCCAAAACCTAAGCTTGCCCTCACAACAACTATTTATATACAAAGTGCAGGGATGTGGGCGTCAAAACAAGAAGTCTTCAAATGTAAGTTCAGAGCTTCTTCCAGCTTGTCATTTTGGAAAGGGCTTTCCTTTCCGCCAAGGTTCAAAATAGTTCACAATGCAAAGGGGTTCCCTTCCCCACGCTTTTAAGTATTTGTGCTTTTCCAGAACACAGTTTGCTGTGATACTTTCCAGCTCTGCTGCGTTGGTTACCTTTCACCAACTTCACAAGGTACAGTTCCTTAACTTCAGTTCACCAACTTCCGTTTATATTCAATTGCAGGCTTCTTGGTGGGCATTTTAAGTGCCTTTCACATAAGTAGGTGTCCTCGGTCTAGGCTCAGTTGTTGAAACAAATGGACCACCCTTTACAGGTCATGCAACCGAGACACCCGTCTTGCCTCTTCCTCCTTGTATACACATTGCCACTGTTTCAGCTCTACAGTGGTACTTGGGTTCTTCCCATTTCACATCTTCATGATGCTTTACCATTTGCTTGTTTTGCCACTATTCACTTGTTGCACTTTCATATCTTTTTATGTCTCTTGTCAATGCTTGGGCTCTCAATTCACAAAGTTTCTTTATAACGTAGGAATTCCACAAAACTGCTTTCATGCAGGTCAGTTTTCAACAGTACTTATTTTCACTCAAATCAGTATTAAAAAATGCTTAATTTTCAACTTTCATTTACTTACTCTTGTCAAGGCTTACAACCTCCTCTTGGCACTTCATAAAGCTTGCTTTAACTCACATTGTCATGTAATTCACCCTGGAGTTTCGCTCGGCTATAGGTTAGCCTTTCTTTCATCTCTGTTGCAGTTCGATATTCACAAAACCTTTAACTCTGTTTTCTTATCAGTTTTATTTCATCATTATCATCAAAAGTATTCAGCAATTTGTCTGAGTTCAAACTTGTCCAGCATTCATTTTGCCCAAACGGCCCCTCGCTCACTCGCGAGCGACATGACCTGCAGCAACCAGCAGTCTAAACCTCAGCGTCCTGGGGTCACTCTGGCTTTTCTGACTCACCGGGTTTGCTGTCTCCAGGTGCTCTTCTCCATGTCGGTAGGCTCGCTGTGGCTGTTGCTTCTCCCGGCTCAGTGGGCCTCTCCTCAAGGGTCTCTGCTGCCTCTGCTGCACAGAGAGCAAGTCTATCTGTCTCCAAAAGGTATGCAGACCATCTCTGCTACCAGTGACCTCTTGAATGCTCCTGCCAGGATCAGCTTCCGCTGCAACGACTCTGCAGCTCGCAGACGCTTCAGCATGTGTCTCTCTGGCTTCACCTCCAGCTTCTCAGGCAAGTGATCCTCTTAGCCTCACATGAGCGGGCCATTTATACCGTCTCCCTGGCTTCAGGTGTAGGCAATGTTCATTCATTACATAACAATCTTGGTACTCGGCATCCCTCTTCCTTGCCCCAGTACCAGAGTGGTGTTTATTAGGGAAAGATTTTCAGGAAAACCATGGAAGGGATTGACAACAGCATGTAAAGGCCTGGGAAATGGTGGACTCCTTCTGAAAGGGAAATGGGGGAATACTGTGTCTCACCCAAGGGTGCCTCCTCCCGACACCCAAAGTCTCCTCCACCCAGATGATCCTCCCTCGCATATCCACCCCCAGAGCCAGGATCCGAAAGCAACAGCCTTTCCCTGGCCACCTGAGGGGGGGGGGGGGAGGATATATTGGGGAAAGAAGTGAGGATTCCCTCAGATTACACACACTCTACAGCATCATCTAGCCCCTCCCCGGATGATTGTACAATAAACTTGCTTTACATATGCTATAAGTCATTTATAATGCACCTGTACACGTGTTTCTAGGCGTGACAAGACAATCAAGGGTAGACCGAGGGAGGACAAAACAAACTATCTTACTACGCCTTGTGTCATTCAGATCATGCAAGTGCGAGGGGGAAGTATGAGAAGTGCCATGGGGTAGGGAGGGGCGGGAGTGCAATGGCAAGACGAGGTACGTGATGCCAGGGTGGTGGCTCAAGTAAGTTCAGAAAGGCAGGGGACTTTAGGGTTGCAGATACAGTCCCTAAGTAGGTAGGAGGCCCGCATGCAGTGCAAGGGGGCTACTGGTCGCGAAGGAACCTGGTGCCTGTGAGGTTCAGTGGGTGGCCAGGTAACCAGTTAGCGAAGCAGGCAGGAGCATCAGCAGGGGAGAAAAAAGCAGAAGCAAAAAGGAAGTTCCTGAGTTGCTTCCAGAACCTTAGGTGGTCATGCTCAAGTTTAAGAGAGGCAGGGAGGTTGTTCCAGAAGGAGGCCCCAATTGAGGACACAGATCTACCCCTCACTCTCTGCTTGGAGAACCGTCTGACCCTCCGAGTTGGAGGTGAATGAGCGGAGGGCTCAAGAAGGAAAATGTTTAGGAAGAGAGCGCTGGATGTAGTGTGGTCCCAGGTGCCAGAAAGCCTTGTGGACAATGAAAAGGGTCTCGAGCTTGATCCTTGCAACCACTGGGAGCCAATTTAGAGATTTCAGGGCTGGAGAGATACGATCCCTGGGCTCAAGGCCAAGGACAAGTCTCGCAGTCCTGTCCTAGATTAGTTGCAAAGGGCAAAGAGTAGAGGCAGGCAGATTTAGAGACTCTTGCAAAAGTCCAGCCTAGAGAGATCCAGAGCACTGGAGACAGTGAGCTTCTGGGGGAAAGTGAGAAAAGGAAGAATACCTCTGAGGAGGTGCAGCTGGCACAAACGTGCACTTGCTGCCTAAGTGGTGGGTCTGCTTGGGTTAAGGTGATTAAAGGCCCATCCGTACATTGGGATCTACCATGATTGACCTGCTTGGTCAGTGGTCTGGTCCTGGCCACATTTTGTCAAAACGTCTTTCTGCTGGGCCTCAGTGTTTTCACTTTTAAGCCATAACATGTGGTGTGCAGCATAAAAACAGGCGTCAATTGGCCATGGCCCTGCTCCCACAGCCACTTTAGTTACTAATGGACACATGAGCACTATGGTTTGCAGCAGGCACTTTAGCACAGATTGGTTTAGATCTCTTATGAATTTACTGATATAAGCTGGAAATACCGGCTCTTTGGTGCTGTCTACTGGCCAGCGCTGTAGGCAGCTGCCTAGTACTTGCACCAGTCCAGTCTCCTAATATCATAATGTGTATTTGTGAACCCCATGCCACCGCTGGAGGGATAGGGATGCTTTGTTCTGCTCCAGCAAGGCCCAGGAACCTCCTCTTTTACTCACCGTGCCCCAAAAAGCTAGGTTCTACCGATAGGAGAACTCTCTCTAATCAGGATGAACTTTTGTCTGTGGCTCCAACAAGATCAAATCCCTACCATGCCCCCTAGTAGCTATTGAAGGAAGTTAGACACTCTGCAGGGATGGTTATAGAGCTGTGTGAGACTGGGACATTCAAAGAGCAAGGCCATGCCCCTTTGAGATTTATCTGCATGAATCGGTCTCTTATTAAGCTGCAGATGCCTTGTCAAGTACAAAAAAAAAAAGAAGCCAGTACAGTAAACACCGGGCCCACATGGGTGTTGCCAGTTTCCCAGATCGTTGATTATGGAGGGGTGGGCTGCTACATTCTTATGACACAGAAATAGGGCAGCAGATGCCATTTTTGCAAAAATGTTACAAGTGTACATTTGCAGAACACGCTGTGGGAGGAGCAAGTGAGAATTTGTTGTGTGCTCCGACAAATGACAACATGCAACCAGTTGCAATTGTGTACTCTGCCTTTCATCACATCACTATTTCAATAAAGGAGAATAAGATAGTAGTGGAGTTACCACAGTGAAATGCATGGCAATAAAAAGCTAGATCCTGTCAATACTTAACCATGTACACTTCCAAATGCTAGAACTGCGCCTTACCTCGTGACAACCTTTTATTCTATGGACCTTAACTATGACGGTAAATGTACTGTGATGTGCTGGGTGACAAGTAAAGTGGGATATTTTTGCGGAAACTTGGTAGTGGGACAAATTACAGTTATAGCCAAAGGTAATCGAGGAACGCTACAAGAACATTCCCTCCCTAATCCATTGACTCGCCTACCCAAGATATAGCTATTTCAGAGGGGAACTGGTTCTATGCTGGTTGTGAGAAGGCCCAACAAAGTGTAAATTGAATAGGATTTGAATTGAATTGAATTTGTAAAGCGCATACTGGGCAGCCATCCGCATCCGGCCATGCCAGAAACGAAACCAGTAAAAAATGATGGGGAAAACATATAATAAGCAAAAAAGATTAGTCTGCAACGCCTTCAGAAAAAGAATAAAATATTCTAGGCTATGAACTGCTGGACAGAAATTGTTCCGTAGGTGGAGAGTGGTCAATGAAAATCTAGGGCCTCTCATTTTAAATCTACATTTGGGGATGTACAAGAGGTTCTGACAACAAGGATTGGACTGTTTTATAGACGCAGGCTTTTGTTCCAGATACTTGGGAGCAAGACCTTGCAAAAACTTGAAAGTCAAACACAAGATCTTTAAGAAACTCCTACAGCTGACCGAATTCCAGTGCAAAGATTGTCTGAGAGAGGAAACCGAATCCTGCTTCAATAAATTACAGATACAGCAAACAGAAGCAATTTGGACCAATTTGACCTCCCTGCCAATACAGTCCCAGGTTCTTGACTTTCATGGGAAAAGTCATGAGGAACCCAAGGAAGAGGCCAGCTAAGGGAATTTGTGAGGCAATGTTTAGGGCCCAAGAGAATAAGTTCTCTCTTGTTGGAATTCAACTAGAGCTCGTTATGGAGCACCCAGCAACCAATTTCGTCAGCACAGCAAAAAATAATGAAGAAATCATCATAAGGTCAATTCACTTGGTCTTATTCTTGAGTATCTTCGGGGCAAGAAAGGCCCAACTGATTGAATTCTGCACAAATAGATAACAGGGCGTGAAAGCAAAAATGAATCCATAATACAAGACTCCATAACCTACTGAGACTGGAGTAGAAAGCACAGCTCTTAAGTTTTACATGGCCCCGTTTCAGAAGGCCACCCATTTCTATTTAGAATTCTGGGACTTATAGTTTTCCTAAATTTCAAGAGGGATAGAAAAACACACAAGCCCGAGAATCCAATGGGGGAAACATGGACCGGATGGCCTGCTCACACATCTCATCAGGAAACTGGAGAGCCCCGAGAAAGAAAAGCAGCCAATATGTATCTCTGGGGATGATTTTTCTACAAAGACTGGAACCATATGATTGCTCCTGCTGAGATCTTATCTGTGGATGTCAGCAGACACAGAGGAACCTTGTGGGCCCAGTGGTGTGTCCAGACTCCTGACTGGGGTAGCCCAAGTGGGTCACCGATTTATGCAGAGGTGGCATGAAGTACGAGTACACACACACATGTCGGAATAGCAATAAATGAACTATTTGTCTCCACTACCCATATCTACTAACATTAGTGTCTTACGTTACTATGTTTAAAGTTTAATGATCATAGTGTAGGATAATGGTGTGGCACCTGGGGTGGCCAATCAGATTCCAGGGGTAGCACGTGCCACGCTAGGCCACTCCCTCGACCCGTCACTGAGTGGGCGACATTATCGTAGGCCACCGAGAGATCAATCATCACCAACAAGGTAAAGCATCCCTCATCCGCGGCAAATAATAGGTTGACCTAAACTAACAGCAAAGCTGCTTCTGTCCCAAGACTGGGCTGAAATCCGGATTGATAAGATTGAAGGATATCATTTTTCTCAGCATACTGCTGGAGCTGGGATGGTACAAGTACCGCAGGTTTTTATCCTACCATCGCAATATTTGTTTAGCAAGGCAGGTTCCACTAAAGGTTTCTTGGGAAGTGGAGCAATGACAATTCCTTTGGAGGCCTAGCGTTCATGCATAGCATGGAAATTCATAATAACAGGTATACTGGGTACTGTACATGGGTATACCATGATGGCCGGGCATATACTGCAAACAGACTTCATGTACAGATACTGTGATGAGCCAACATACTGTGGATATATTGAAATGGGCATATACAATTAGTATGTGTATACTGCTAAATGATGACCGAATGGTAGACCTACTGTGCATATACTCTGATGAGCCTACATAAAAAATGTAGGTGTAAAAAGTTGAGGAACCTGGTGACAGTTAAATGCAAGCCTTATGTAAAAGGCACGCAAAGCTCTCCTACTTAGTTGCCCGGTTGTGGGATATGAGACACCTGGAAGGAACAATGTCCCATATGATGTGTTCGGAGATGCTCTGAGCCACTTCTCTTCCCATGATTGGACTGCGACCAGAGGCAATTTGACGTCTGCACTCACCTAACCAAGCCTGCCCAAAGCTACCCTTCTTACTCGGGGTGACGTCTTACCCGCAAAACTGGTAGGTTCTCTCTTACCAGGCTCTCCAAGAATTGAAGTCGACATCCCTTGCCCCTGACTCCTTTTGTAGATCCAAGTTGAGAGGACAACGACCAGGACATAAAAGATGTACAGTCCAAGGTAACCTGTGGAAAGAGCATAAGGATTCATATTACTTGCCCACTACAACATATGTAAAAATTAATATGTGATGCAAAAAGCTGCAAAGAAAGCTCCTAACAGGTAACCAAAGACGTTTAAAGTGGGCTAATCACATTGCTTTGAAAGAGGACCAAAGACAGAGAGAAGATGGATGTGAGAAAATGAAATTTGAGAAAGAGGAACAAACGCAGAAAAGCTGTGGATGAAGGAAAATCTCGGACCTGAACCAGGGGCAATCTACAACTAGATTTGTGTCAAGTAAAGAGATATGAAGGAGGTGCAAAAAGGGGGACAAACCAGAGAGCTGTAAATGAGGTCCAAATATACAGGTCTGAAAGTGGGTCAATCACAAAGCTGTGAAGAGGCACGGGGACAAGGCTGTGGATGAGAGTCAGTTACAGAGCTCTGCATGTGGGTGAAGCCTGGAGCACTGAAAGAGGGCAAAACAGAGTGGTGAATGAGGACCAAACACAAAGCTGCAAAGGCGGAGCAAAAACAGTGCACTGAATGAGATTATAAAGAGGCATTTGACATGTCAATTTGGCACAAGCAGAGCCCTTGAGATGGCCATTAACAACTGAGCAAGGACCAGCACATAATGCTACTCAATAGTAGGAGCAGACAATTAGAATTAAAGGCACATATACATTCTAAAATGCTGCAAATAATTGAGTCAAAGTCAAAGAGCGCCCACACAAAGAACCATTACTTGTGCAGCACTCAGCATTCCGATGCCCTATTATCAGGTTACACATCCGAAACAGTATACCAAGAATAGCATGGGGTGGTTCCCACACAAAGGCCATTATTGATGGCTAAGTAATGAAAACTGCACATTGCCATTCCTCAGATAAATAAAGGGCCTGGGAAAATACACCTTTGAATGAAAACTAAGACAACCTCAACATACACCAACAGCAATCACACTGTCGTCCTAGGACCTGCTGCTGACCCTTTGACCAGAACCTCCTTGGAGGCACTTGAGCGCTCTATTGATCGCTACTATGCAGAGAATCGCATGCCTGGGCTGTCTGAGTCTGGGAAGGTAGCGGGAGAATCGCTAGAGGCAAATGTTCGTCTGTCCCTGTTTAGCCGGGCGGTTTCGGGGGGTGTGGTGGATTGCAGTTCCCCATGGGGTCTTAGCCACTCAACTCCGACGGGCTGTCCAGCAGGCCTCGCTGGCTATTTTGGCTCTCAGGGGAGCAACCAGTTTAGAGAACTTCCGCATATTTCATCAGTCATAAGGGAACGTGGTAGCCTTCAACCAGAGTGTTCTGAGCATCGAAAGGCTGGCCCTCAGTCCCTGCCCACTATTTCTCTGAATCTTGGGGCCTCTGGTCCATTCGGGACACTGGGTGTCAACCCCTTGCTTGGCTTGAATGCTGGTCAAATGCCTTTACTTGTTCAGCATCTTAACAGACTTGTTGCAGCCTTTATGGAACTAAGGGAGGCATTCAGGATGCTTGCAGATTGTTGTGATAAAGCTGCAGGGAGATTGGACTCCGGTTTACGGGTGATTGATACGCTAGCAAAATCTTTGGTTCGGTGTACCCCATCACAGAAATAGAGTTGGATAGTAGGGCATGTCTTGAATTGGTTATCCTCCTTCAGCTTTGAGGCCTTCTATGGGGCCAAGGTCTATTTCGACACAGATTGCTGGCCCGACAGAGAACCGTATTGGGCCCCCATGTTCCTTTCGTCCCGATCCAGGTGCTGCTTAATCTGTTAGTGTGTTTTTGGACAGGCCTAATAGAACTGTCCAAGGTGTTTGTGGTATTAATATCATGAGTCCTGAGCCCCCTCCTGCCCCAGGTCTCTCAGGATATCCTGTGTTGTTGTGGTCCACAGAACTACAAAAGATGATCCCCTTACAGGATGTCATGATTTAAATCCGACATGCTTTTCAAGGGCCTCACGCATGGCAATAAAAATGCCTATAAAAGATTATTAGCGCTGGGTCTGTTGGAGGTGTTGGGGGTGACTAATATTTCTTTCAAACTGTTTCCTGCTGTTCGTATTTTATCTGATTGCATGTTTTGTAGAGGGCACCATTTCCGCTTTTCCTTTGTGAATGCCAATTTTGGCACGTCTATTTGGAACTGTCGTGAGGTTTTGGCATCGAAGGGGGATTGACGTTTTTGAAGACACGAAGGTTGAGTTGTGCCATATTCACGATTCTTGGTGTTATTGGCAGGAGATGGGTGGGGGGGAAGAAATTGAGGAGGGTGTTTTTTCCTCTTCCTCTAAGGTCCCCATTGTGGGTTCCCAGTATTTCAGGCTTGTTGGTTGCTTTGAGCCCTTAATTGATCTTAATCGTCCCATCATTTATCTGACCAGATCTGAATAGGAGCGGAGGCTGAGACAGCCCTCCCAGATCTCACAGCAGGCTTGGGAGAAGGTGTATGACTTCTGCTACTATGCCCACCCCCTAATGAAGCAACGTTAGTTATTTTAGGAGCTTAGTGGATAGGGAGACTCAGTATTGTCCCGGTGAGGGCCTGCTGTCTAAGGGTCCCCCTCTCTTTGGTGGGCTGTCTGCGTCACCCCTCTGCTTCCATCCTACAGAATGGTTGGTGTGCGTTTCCAGGAATGTGGTGGGTACTACCAGATTAGGCGACCCGGATTCCCTGTCACTTTTTGAAGGGACCGATGTTACGTTAATACAGGAGACCTTGGTGACAGAGGATGTAGCTGTGGAAGGGTTTATAGACTACTCTGTTCCGGTGCTGAGAAGCGCAAGGGAGTGTTGCCATGGAGGGTTATGCATTTTGGTTAAATCGCCTCTTGCGAGTGAACTCTTTCACCTGGAGCTCCCATGCCCATTTCTGCAGGCAGTAAGAATTCGCAGAGTGGGCGGCCGTGACATCCTGGTGGTCAATTTTTATAATAGCCCCCATGCACAATTAGGTAAGAAGTGTATTTCAATTTTAGCAACTGTGATGGAGGGCTGGGTCATTTGGGTGTCTGCAAATTACTTATTTCCTATTTTGAGTGGGGATTTTAATGTCAAGTTGGGCAGTAAGCAGGGTGATATTGTGTTTGACCTTACTGAAGAGGATTTGGCTACCATTTTGCCCACTATGATGAGGGATGTTAGGACTTGAAGGAAGCGGCATAGGCTCTGGAAGCTTCTCTATGGATGGGGGTTGCACACCGCCAATGGTCGTTTCCCTGGGGATGTTCCGGGGAATTTTACTTTTCTCTCCACACTGGGGTGCTCCACTATTGATTATTTTTGCGTCCCAGTAAAACTTTGGTATTGTCTTAGTGGGTTCAGGGTGCTGGATGACTTATGTAGTGACCACTTCCCTATTCAGCTTGAACTCAGATTTCAGGTTAGGCCACTCCCCATGTTTGACTAGTTCCCGGCAGGCGTGCTCGGCAGTATCGGTTGAAATGGCAATTAGTGGATCGTGAGTGTATGCAGAGGGATATGGTCAGAAACAATTGGCAGTTTCTGGAAACATTTTCTTCTGGTAATCCAGATCAGGGTGCTATTTGGTTGGACTTCCTACTCCTTTTGTCCAATCTTTCGGCCTGGTTTACTTTGGGGAGGCGCAAAAAAGGAAGACTAGCCCTTATTTTAGGTGGTTTAACAATAAGACCCTTGAGGAACCCCTTGACTACAAAGCCTAATGTAACCATGTCTTGAGATATATATATATAAGAAAGCCATTGCCCGTAGAAAGTACGAAATCGAAGCCGAGATCTGGGAGGAATGGATTAATTTAATTCCTCAGTCACCAACGATGTTAAACTTGTTTGAGACATCGTTAACAAATGGGATTTTTATAAATGTAAGTCTGGTGGCCCTCCTGTGACGGTTTCGGAACAGCAATGGGTAGCCCATTACACTTCATTAGATCACTTGTCCCGGACTTTAAACAGTTATTGTCTGTTATGGAAGATAATATGGTCTTTACAGTTAAGGAAACTTTGCCAGACATCGAGAACCAAGGCAGAAACAAGGCCCCAGGTCCGGACAATAACACTGCAGATTTGTTTTTTGGAAGAACCAAACCTGTGGGCCCCTATTTTGACCTTAGGGTTCACGGCTGTGTTCTGGAGGCATCCATCCCTCCTCCTGGTCTTGTGCAATGATTTGCCCAATATATAAAAAGGTGCCAAGGGTGCTTCCGGTGTCTTATAGACCTATCTACCGTATAGATTCAGTATTTAAGATTTTGGGGAGGGCCATTTTAAGGCGATTGGAGTCTTGGGTTGAGAGTACAAACCTCTTCTTCCCTATTCAGCTGGGTTTTAGACCTGGCCTGGGAACAGCAGAGCAGGCCCTGAATCTTTATTTGGTGGTGGCGCATTCATTATTTATCAAGGAAGAGGCCACTGTTCTGGCTTTCATGGATCTGAGCACTGCGTTTGACAAAGTCAATCGTGTTATGCTGTGGAGTGTGCTCAGATCCATGAACTGCTGTGGTGCTTTGGTAAATCTTCTGGAGAGATTACATCTTTCTACTGTGGCTCAAGTTAGGAGTGGAGTTGCTGGACAGAGTACCTCCTCTTTTAGGTGGAATGTGGGGTGCATCAAGGCTGTGTTTTGGCCCCTCTGCTTTTCTGTCTTTACACTAATGGCCTATATGAACATCTATTGAAATCCTGCTCTGAATTTCCTAGGCTGGGTAATAGGCGTGTGCCGCTACTCGCCTATGCGGATAATACAGTTCTATTAGCTCGCACCCCCAGATCCTTACAAAGCCTTGTTGAGGATTACTCCCGATTTATGGATACTTTGGGCTTGAACATAAATTCCCAGAAATCAGCTGTTATGGTCTGTTACAGAGGGAAGCATCCCCCAGGGTTTTCAGCTATTGTTTGGAAGGGGGAGTTTGGTTACCCGAGGGTGATATGTTCTTCATATTTTGGGGCCTAGGAACATGGTGAGAAGTCCTTAAGATTTCATCAGGCAACTAGGGGTAGCCAGATCCTTGGGCTCATTTAAAACAAAGCTGATTGCACTTGTGCTAAAAAATCATAATAAAGTTGCTTCTGTGGCGAGATATGGAATGGAGCTATGGGAATCTGGTAAAATGGAGCCTATTTAGGTGATTGAGAATGCTTTTTTTAAAGAGCATTCTTGAGTTGCCTGGGTCCACCCCAATTTTGCAGTTCATCAAAAATTGGGTTGTTCGTTTCTGGGCAATCTGGCTGCATCTTTGCTGACCAGTCATTGGCTCAGATTTTGGGGGAATATTAAAGCTACTCTAACCCGGAATTAATCAGTTATATGGTGTTTACAGACCCCTATTTGAAGATCCCCAGGTATGTGATAGCTTTGCTGGTTGAAGCGGGCGTAGGTCATTGTTTTTCTACGTCAACTTTCATCTCTCAAGGTCATAAAATCTGCGAGGCTAGCGTATTCCAGTCTCTTCTGGATATGAGAGTCTTTGGAGATTATGAAGCAGCCAATAGGAAACATTTGATTATCACATCTACTGGCCTTCAGAAATATCAGAGTTGGTCTTACCACCCATCTCAGTGCTTTCTTGTTTCAAGGGCACGTTTTAATCACGTTTTAATTGTATACATTTGAGAGCCTTGTTGACGGTTTGGTCCAAGGGGAATGTGGATCAGTCATGTGTTCTCTGTGGGGCACCCAAAGAAGATCTGGCACACTTTTTTCGGTTTTGTTCCGTTTTTACAGCAATCAGAAAGTATACACTGAAACCGGTCTTGCAGGGTCTTGGTTTTTGACGATACGAGCCGGCAGTGCACTGTTAGGGGTGAAATCTGTTAAAGTGTGCTTTGTCTAAGGGAGAATTTTTATTAAGATCTGCTCGTTTTTTAATTTTGTGGTTTTGTTTTTAAAGGATCTTTTAATGTAATTTTAGTAGTTTTACTTCCTGTTTGTAATATTGTTGATTGTCAATTTTGTTTTTTTATGGTATGCTTTGTTTTACCGAAATAAACTTTTTGAAGATTAACAGCAATCATACAGAGCCATTACTGGTAAAAGGGCACTGTCCGGATTACGCAAAGTCAGTCTTTTGTTTCTGGCATATTGAGGCCAATCCCTTAAACCTTTGTGATCTGCTGGTCATGAAGTCTGACACACAAAAGGATGCGATGTGCTGTGCATCGAGCTCCAGGTACATGGCTAGCAGACTGCTATAGGGGGCATCCAGGAGCTGGTGGGAGGTGGGGGCATGCAGCAGCAGAAGAGTCGAGGGGGAGACCATTCAGAAATGGGAACAAAAGACCAACCTTGCGGTGGGAAGCCTTCACAGGCCGGATTCTGCAAAGTCAGTCTTTTGTTCCCACCATATAGACTATGATCCATCTTAAAAAGAGGGCCATGGATTTTCAGACAAGAAGGAGCCCATGAATACGGAACAAAGGCCACACAGGGCAAAGGTGGAAGTAGACTAAGATGTCTTCCATGGGATCATTCTAGAAGAGTGATCCAAGTAAAGCAGATATTAAGATATAAGGGACCAGACTGATTTTCACTGACGTTCAAAATACAATGCTGCTGTGCCAAGATGGAGAACAACCGGGTGGCAATGTAAGGCACATATTGATGCACGAGGTGGAGACAAAGACTGATGTAGAACAGGCAGAACAGGAGCACAAGAAAAGGGAAGACAGTTTTGGTAATTGAAGTCACAAAGAGTGAGATTTGGGTCCTGCTTGGACAAATCATTGTCTGACAGTTTGGAAAAGGAATGACAACACTTTATATGTGATACACATCTAAAAGTACTGACTAATACCCTGTTTTCAGACATGTAATATTAAGGGAACAAGAAAAGGTTACCCATTGCCCTCTATTATTTGAGATCCTCCTTTCCAAGATTAACAGTTTTGACTGACAAATGAACAAGTTACTGTCTTACCTGGTAACGTTCTTTCGATGGGATGGTCCGACGACGTATTCCATATCTATGACAGGTAATGTCCACAGCTGTGCTGCTTCGGAAAATCTTTGGCGTATGAGTCGATGACGTCGATGCGCCATCCCCGAGGACCTCCTCCGACAGCCGATGTCACCCGATGTGATAAGTAGGATGCACGACGCCCGTAGCCTCAGTTGTAGTTTTTTTCCCCCAGAACGTGTGACACCAGTTTTCTGCCAGTCAGACACACAAGGCCTTGCGGAACGCAAGCTACAATTGCATAAGAAATTCTGCAGCGGGGAAGGTAGCGAGGGAGCGATATGGAATACGTCGTCGGACCGTCCCATCGAAAGAACGTTACCAGGTAAAAGAGTAACTTGTTATTCGAGGGGATTGGGTCCTCCGATGTATTCCATATCTATGACAGACTCCCAAAGCAGTACCAAGCAAGGAGGTGGGAAAAGAATTTAGAACACAAATTTAGCATGCCCAATCAAATTGCGGAATAAAGAACTGCCTTGCCAAAGGCCAGATCCTGCCCTCGGATGGAATCGAGGGAGTAGTGACATACAAAAGTATGTACTGAAGCCCAGGTGGCTGCATCACAGATGTGACGAATGGGAATACCCCTCTGCAGGGCAGTAGACGCAGCCACTCCCCTGGTAGAATGGGCCCGCAAACCAGCCGGAGGGTCCTTAACCGCCAAGCGGTAACACTCGGAGATAGCTAAAATCCAACGAGACAGTCTGTTTCGTCACAGCTTGTCCCAAACGCTTTCCAGCGTAACCAATGAAAAGTTGATTGTCCACTCTGACCCGGGGCATGCGCAAAATATAAAAGCTCACGCTCTCCTAGGATCAAGCCTATGGAGCCTCTCCTCTTCCTTACCAGGATGTGGAGGAGGACAGAATGCCAGAAGAACAACCTTCTGGCTCAAATGAAATTCCGAAACCACCTTCGCAAGAAAGGAAGGACGAACTCTAAGGACAACCCTGTCCTTATGAAACACAGTGAAGGGTGGCTTAACTGAAAGTGCCTGTAACTCACTCACTCTGCGAGCGGAAGTAACCGCAACCAAAAACACAGTTTTCAGAGTTAACAGTCTCAAAGGGCAAGAATGCAAAGGCTCAAACGGAGCACCCATAAGAAACTTAAGAACAAGGTTCAAATCCCAACCGGGCACCAGAAAAGGTGACGGAGGGAACACATTAGTGAGCCCTTTCAAAAACTAAGAAATTAAAGGAATCTTAAAATAGGAACATTCTTCAGACGAGCGCTTAAATAGGGACAGCGCCGCCAGGTAACCTTTAATGGTCCCCACTTGCAAGCCCCTGTGGGCCAAGGAAAGCAAAAAAGACAGAACCATGGGAATGTCACATTCAAAAGGATCCACATTCTTAACTCTGCACCAGTCGCAGAACTTTCTCCAACGGCAACGGTACAGAGACTTTGTTGCCGGCCGCCTGGCCGAGAGCAATACCTCCATCACGTCTTCAGGGAGGTCCCAATCCTTATACCTCAACCTTTCAGAAGCCAAGCGTGAAGGTTGAGGGATCTGATCTCTGGATGGAGAACCTGACCCCCTCCCGTGAGAGCAGATCGTCTCGGTAGGGAAGACGACGTGGAGGGAAGATGGACAAGTCGAGAAGGACCGGGTACCACGTCCTCCGGGCCCACGCCGGAGCAATGAGGATCATTCGGGAACTGAACCTCCATAACCTCTGCAGTACTTGCGGGATGACGGGGACTGGAGGAAACTCGTACAGCAGTGGGAATGACCACTCCACCACGAACGAGTCTCCTAAGGCTCCTTTTGGAGGAAATTCCCGTGAGCAGAACCTTTCGCACTTCCGGTTGACACTGGAGGCGAAGAGATCCACTTGAGGGGTCCCCCAAAGGGTGAAGATCTCCAGGAGAATCTCCTGAGCCAGCTCCCACTCGTGAGAGATCGTGCTCTGCCTGCTCAGAGCGTCCGCCGTCTCGTTGTCGTCTTCAGCCAGATGAACAGCCGAGATCAAAACTTCCTGCTGGATGACCCAGAACTCGAGCTGCATCGCCTCCCTGCACAGAGGAAGTGACCCTGCCCCCCCTTTTTGTTGAGGTAGTGCATGGCCACCGTGTTGTCCGTTAGAATCAGGACACTCTTTCCTCGCACAGTCGGCAGAAAAGCCTTCAGGGCTAGCCTGACGGCCCTCAGCTCCAACAGATTCATATGGAGTCTGGACTCCGACGGAGACCAACGACCGCTGTCTGTCAACTCGTTGGCATGAGCTCCCCATCCCGTGAGGGATGTGTCCGTCACGATTGTCACCTCCGGCCAGGGCAGCCAAAATGGGGCCCCCTTCATCAGATTGCCTTTGACGGCCCACCACAGAAGGTCCTGGGCGACTGAGGGCGGCACCTGAACAGGGTCCGACATCCTGCCGGAGGACTGAGACCACTGAAGCTTGAGTGCCCTTTGCAAAGATCTCATCCGCAACCTGGCCTCTGGCATCAGAAGAATGCAGGATGCCATGAGGCCAAGCAGTCTCAAGAACTCGGACGCTGGGAGAGTCTGGGCAAGTTGAAACTTGTGCACCATCTGCTGAATGTGAAGAGCCCTCACCTGGGAAGGAAAACACAGCCCCAGGGATGTGTCAAGCACTGCTCTGATGTACTGGAGCCGCTGTGTTGGCGTCAAATGGGACTTCTTTAAATTGAGGGAGAAGCCCAGCTTGTGAAGGGAGTGGCAGGTGACAGACAGATGATCCAGGACTTGCTCGGGGGAGCTCCCCCTGATCAACCAATCGTCCAGGTAGGGGTAGACGTGAATCCCCCCTTTCCTGAGATGCGCTGCCACCACCACCATGAGCTTGGTGAAAACCCTCGGGCGGAGGTCAATCCGAACGGCAGGACCCGAAACTGTAAGTGCGAGTCGCCAACCGCGAACCTCAGGTACTTCTTGTGCTTGGGATGGATCGGCACATGGAGGTAAGCGTCCTTGAGGTCGAGAGACACCAACCAGTCCTGAAGTTGAAGGGCCTGGAGGACTTGAGAGAGTAACCATCTTGAACTTGTCCTTCCTGAGGAGTTTGTTCAAACCGCGCTAGTCCATGATGGGTCTCAATCCCCCGCCTTTCATCCAAATAAAAAAATAAAGGGAATAGCATTGCTTGTTCCTCTCCGCTACAGGCACCAGTCCTTTCTCCAGCAGGGCTTGAATTTCCTGCGCAAGGAGCAGATCCGGACTCTTCAAAGAGAGGTTCCCAGGTGGATTGTCGTGAGGCCTCTGCCAAAAAGGAAGACAGTAGCCGTGGGTTATGATCTCCAGAACCCACACATCTGAAGTAATGGCACGCCACTCTACAAGATGCTGCACCAGCCTTCCCCCAACCGGCGAACCATGGGACCTGGCCTCATGACTGAGTGGTAGCGGCTGCAGCGTTGCCTGAGGGCAAAGAGGCAACTGCCCGAGCGGCCTTGGCACCTAAAGTACCCTGTTTTCCACCTTTGGCACTCTTACGGTGGCCTCTTTGACTGACAGCTACTCTCGCTTTACTGAAGGACGAGTAATAGCGAAAGGAACCTCCCTTCCATTGTTGTCCCCTAGGACGAAAAGGCAGAGGTTGTCAAACTGCAGCGCCCAACGACTTCACTGCAGCTTTGGAGGTCTACAACCTCTCAAGGCTCTCATCAGCCTTGCTGCCAAAAAGATGTTCACCGTCAAAGGGCATGTTGAGGAGTCAGGACTGCACATCAGGAGCGAACCCAGACTTCCGCAACCACGCAAACCTGCGTATTACGGTGCTCGCCGCCATGGACCGGCTGACACAATCTGCCATGTCCAAACCCGACTGAACGGTCTCACACATGGCATCCTTGCCATCCTGAACCATAGCAAGGAAACCATACCGTTCGTCCCCTTCGGGAATATGCTCAGCCGCTAATGCAACACAGTTCCACAGAGTGTGTGAAACGAGACAAGGCACATATGGAGTTGGCCGCCTGAAGCGCCATACCCCCTGAAGAAAACACTTTCTTCGCCCAGCCGTTAAAACGTTTGTCGTCCCTATCCGGAGGGATGGTAGGATACGACGCCTGCTTTGCCGGGGCCATAGCCGCCTGCACCACCAAACTCTCCGGAGTGGGGTGCCTGGACAAGTAGCAGGGGTCGCTACTAGCTGGATGGTATTTTCGCGACAAAGACTTGCCAACTGCCGGGAGACTCTCCGGAGCAGTCCAAGCCGCCGCCACCCTTCTCTGCGGAGCCATAAGAAATGGCAGTACCAGGTCAGTGGGGGGACCAAGATCAAGGATGTCCGTGAGATCATCCTGAACGAACTCCCCTGGGGGAGCCGACCATCCCAAGTACTCGAGACATAAGGCGCCGGTACAAAGAATCGGCATGAGTGCCAGGCTCCGGCCTACAAAACTCCACCTCCGGAGAGGTGTCCAGTCCACTGGCATCATGCAGTGACTGCCTCAGGTCATCAAACTGGCTATGGCCCGAGAGAAGCTCATCTGGTACCGTAACCGGAACCAAGCCTTCATCAGAGCCTTTATCACCCTCTGAAATGTACTCCAGGCGGTGAGAGGAAGACACCTGGGGACCAAAGCTATGCCTGACCTTAGCCAGAGCCTTTCTAGGGGCTAACCCCGTGCCACGGGGACCCTCCGACACCACCGCCTCGAAAGGCGCGAGGGCGCCGAACGAGTCGGCGCCGAGAGAATCGGCGTCGAGCAAATCGGTGTAGACGTCAACTGCAGCGCCGCCAGCATCGACACATGCCTCGAATCCGGAGCTCTGAGCGTGTCTCTCGACGACCTAGGCGCAGACAACCCCCTCGGAGGCA
Source organism: Ambystoma mexicanum (assembly GCF_040938575.1). NCBI lineage: Eukaryota > Metazoa > Chordata > Amphibia > Caudata > Ambystomatidae > Ambystoma > Ambystoma mexicanum. Next base: position 1,265,585,495 of record NC_090932.1, on the reverse strand, counting down.
GAGCCTCGAGAGAAATCGTTGACGACCTCGGTGCCACAGGCGTCGACGTCTTCCTCGAAGACGGAACAGGAACAAGTGGTGTCGAGCGCGTCGAGGACCGGGACCTCGAACGGGCATGGCGAGAACGGCTACCCATGTCCGAGCTGGACCTTTCCCGCGAGTCGTGCCGACCACCCGAGCCCGAAGGCGTACGAGCGGTGTCTCTCGACCGGTGCCGACCGACCCCACTCAGAGGCGCGGACGGACCGGTGCCCTGTGATTCAAGAATCGCTAACATCTGCTTGCTGAAGGAAGTCCATTCCTCCGGTGTCGCTTGCATGGTGGGATAAGCGACCCGCCGACGGGTGGAGTCCTCGGAAGAGGACGGGGAAGGCGACCGATGCCGGCGCTTCCGAGAATGCCTCGAAGAGGCAGAGGAGTGGCGAGACCGACTCCTGGAAGGAGACCCAATGGACTTCCGACAATGACGCGGAGAGTCGCCTCTCGAGTCATCCGTCGAAAGCCCCGTAGACCTTGACTTCCGGGGCTTAGACACCCGACCTACCGGCAGCTTCTTCTTGCGTTCCCGCAAGGCCTTGGCTATGAGAAACTGGCAGTCGACAGTCGTCCGTATCGTGGGCCTCCCCGAGACACCAGAGGCAGGCGTCGTGCGAGTCCGTGACCGACATCTTGGACCCAGAGTCCCTGCATTTCTTGAAGCCCGGACGCGGGGTTGAAGACAAAGTAGACATCGTCACAAACAGGTCTTCACAAAAACCGAACAGTTTCAACGAACCGTGAAGAATATAGCAAACTCCAAAGAGTCGAGGCGTACCGAGATTCACGAAGCGAACACGTTCACGGAAAAAACGGAACTGAGGTTACGGGCGTCGTGCATCCTACTTATCACATCGGGCAACGTCGGCCGTCGGAGGAGGTCCTCGGGGACATCGCATCGACGTCATCGACGCAGGACGCCAAAGATTTTCCGAAGCAGCAGAGCGGTGGACATTACCTGTCAAAGATATGGAATACGTCGGAGGACCCAATCCCCTCGAAGTAGATGTTGCTCAGGGTTCTAAAATAAACTGGGGACAAACGTCCATTCCTCCAACCTCTGAAAGCCTGGTCAAAAAACAAATGATCACTTGGGACCGGGCTGTAGAGCGTATCTCGTCTCTGGAAATTAACATCCCAGGAGACATCGAGAAAGCCATTCACTGGCACCTCAAACCACTAATATTGAAGGCAAAAGGTGACCGTGGGAGACGGTAAACATCTTCACATCGATCCCCCTAAAAAGACATCCTCTAGAACAACTCTTACTTTGAGGCGAGGGATGCATTGTAGAAGTGTATATATATTTTGCCTCCAGACTGGATAGGCATTTATCAGATTAGCCAAGAGATTTGAACCTAGAAAGTAATGACACTAAACCGTCCGAGTCTTATCCTCAGTGATAAAAAGCAGTCTTGATCTTGCTCTCCCACTCCATTTCATACAACATATTCTAGTTTGAATGTAAGGCTCCCCTCCCCCAGACTGAAAATGCCAGATTATCCCTCAGAGTTAAACTGCTACTGGAACTGTAGCATTTCCAAAGAAAATTATTTTCACATGATTGCACAAATCGTTATCAATGGTGGCAAGATATTTTAAGAATATATCCAATCTTCCACCCCCTCCCTTTGTCCTCCAAAATGTGTGACAACTCCTGTCACCAAGCTTCTGTGAAGTATAAAAAGAGCAGGTTTGTCAAATCCATTAAGACTGCAAAGAGAATGTTTTTTAAGAAAGTGGAAAAGACAGACTCAGGTCAGGATGGACTGGCAAAGATGGAAATATAGCCTTGTAGACACTTAAGCAGAGAAAATAACTAAAATAACTAAGGCAAATTGGGGTGACAAAATGTCATGGCCGACTATGTACTATTGCTACTGTTATTAGGTTTAATTAAATGTTTTTCAGTTCTCTCTGCCCTCTCCTAGATCCTCCCCACCCCTACAAACGTCCTTGTAGCTTTCAACTTCACCGGTACACTAAATCAGACAATGTTTGGCTGCTATCTGCTTTTTACTGCTTACATTTAAAATAATAAAAATGTAACAATGTGGGGTGAGAACATTTTCCTTAGTATCAGTACATTGCTAGACAAACAGTGCGCTTGGGAACCAGTAGGAACAGCATTCTATTAAAACAAGGAGAGTCTCACCCAGGGCCTCTCCCAGCCTGATCCGACCAAGATACAGGAGGAAGAATGTCAAGAAAACAGCCAGAATGTAGAAGATGATGTCCCTCAGAAATGGCCTGGATGCTGCAGTGAAGGGTTTAACCATGGAGATTCCACCGGCTACCACCGTAGTCACAAATACGCCAGCACCTATGGACCCAAGAATTCCAGGTTTTATTTAGATCTGCCATAACACCCAGATCAAGATTTCATTCCTCAAATCAATGATCTTCTAAGAAACCTTCATTTTCCACAAATAAGACCCTCTTCCCACAACATGTCCAATGAAATATAACTTTGTCCTGTCACCCTGCCCTATGACATGCTTTACACCCTCTGCCCAATTCGGATCATATTCCCATTCCTCACCCAATTAACATTCCATCTGCAACATAATTAAAATATAATCCCCTGCACAAGTGGTGTCTCTGTAATACGAGGCGAGTCTGGTATAGTTGTAGAGGTTATGTAAATGTTGTGATCCTCAAATTTATCGATTCCTGGTCTATAATCTTCCAAGGAGCATCAATCATTTTCAGGTGAGTCACAATGGGTAGGAAACAACTTACCAAACAATGCTCCTATGGCTAATCCTGCCGTTCTGGGGTCTGAGAATGCCACCACCGCACTGAAGACATCAGGAGCACCATTGCCAAAGGCAAGGAAGGTGACACCATGAAGAGCACGTGGTCAAGGAAAGGCAGAGAGTCGGGTGAATTGCACTAAAGAATATATAGATTTGGTGAGCTGCGATGATCGTTAATGCTACAAAAGGAAAGCAAGTCTCAGCAGACGACAATATGGGTTATAAAAATGTCAATGCAGGACTCAAATTGTGGAGATAGGAAATCAGACACATGCCTTTGTTAATGGAAACTTCTCAAATTCAGGTTTTATTTATAATTATAATAAAGACTGACTCCACCTCTAATATCTGTACTTCCTAAGCTTGAAGCTCTTTTAGTTGTGATAGTCTCACCTAGGGCAGGCATGTCAAACCATTGAATAGTGAAATAGATCAGGATAGCCACAATGATTATGCATGAGGACCATATAGAATAAATTGAATTGAGAGCGATATGGTGAGTGTTTGATCATTCTGAAACCCAGATTACACGTTTCCTATTTGGTCATCCCGCAACTCTGGCCACAGGAAAGAACCCTGGTGGGTATAATGTACATTACCCATATTCATAGAATGTATACGGCTCATTAGTAAGGACCTTACAGCATTGAACACAAATAGTGTTAAACTGTCTAGAAATAAGGCATTTAAACTGACCAGATTTCATGAACCAGTCCCTGTGACCCACCATTCCATTGTTCCACGGGGGCCGCCCCCGGATCTCTGCCCAACCACCCATTCCCAACATGACTGACACAGACACAGAGTACGAAATTGAGATTCAATGGGCTGGAGCCAAAACCAGCTCCTGGGTGGTGGGCATCACAAGGTAGGCAGGAGCTACCGCAAGGGGACCAGAAGCTACCAGAGATGCTCCTTTAACTTTTTGTCCATTTTGTATGAACCATTGTGTTTAAATGTGTATTAGATGTGGTCTAATTCTTCTTTATTAAAATTCTCAAATACTCAGTTGATGTCACATTTACATTTTTGGAAGGCACCAGTTGGACCTAAGAGACAAAAGTAGCTCCTGGTAGCTGTTGGTTTCAAGCTAATTAGACTCTACTGTGCTAGAAGCAGGAAATAAATAGCTCCCAGCTCCCCTCAATTTCGAACAATGAATACATATATATACACACACACACACACACCCTCCCCAAACCACCTCCTTAACTCACCACTCACGCTGCCACCAGCCCCACTTCCTGGATGTGATGTAAGTGCATGTGTTGTGTCTCGAAAGGCTGACGTTTGGTGAAAGCAGCCTGTTGGGGAATTGTATGTGGCGAATGTGGGCTAGACCGAAGCAATCACAGCCAGGATCACAGAGTGTTACTGTGGATGCCACACCCTGGACTGGCATGATCTGTAGCTTTCTTTCACCAGGGTGGCCATCTTGTATAGGCAAACACTTAGAAATGCCTTCCCATCTTTGCATGAGAATCCTCATTCAGGCCTTAGCCACTGGCTCCAGCTCACCGACTCACTCTCCTGAGATTTGACTTACCTACAAGGATCTTCATTGGGACAGGCTTCTCTTCCTCTACGTCTCACACGTTCATGTGGCCTCTGTGTTGCAACCAAAAACATCACAAATATTTGGGCAGGCTTCAGAAGGGGTAAACGGGGGAATTTCTTGTCTGAATTGGCAGGAGGTCGAGACGGCTCCTACAAAGAGGCACCTGAATTGTCCAGTGCAGCTTTGTACGGTCTGCTTTCCCTGTTCTTCCCCGACTGGGAATCATAGATGCACATCTTTTGTCAAGCCACTGAAATATGGTTGGTGGCATGAAGTGACTGCGTTTCACAGATGGCTCCCAAGTCAAATACGTCTGAACAACTCACTGAGCCATCTCCTTTCCCAGCCACATCCACACACGTTTCAAAAAGAACAAGACATAATGTCTGGCCTGTAGTTTGGTTAAGAGAAATGGGATAAATGCCCTCTTTTTTTGTTTTCGGGGGCCTATGTCATGAGAGGCAATTTTATGAGGATATGAGGCAGGGACATAGGCTACCGCTCCCTTGGACACTTGTCATGTGTTCGTGGTGGTACACCCAACAGTACAGCTATAACAAATTCTGTTAATCAGGTGCTTGTTTCAGACTGGTAAAAACCTCCATTTATTAGAAATATAATCAAAATAAAAGGTAAAAATAAACAATCATATTGATTACGATATCCTCAACTCATACAATTATGTCATGGTTGATTCATACATCAATTGTGTGGGGTTAGTAACATTTGACTACGTTGCATTGTTTCACTGCAGTACACTTTTGAAAGTCGAAACGGTTCGTGTTTCCAGCATAGGAGTGGTCTGTAGACAAGGTTACAGACAAAATGTATATATTGTATCTGGATTGCTTTCTTCAGGACTGGTTCAAAGTGAAAAAACAACACTCTTATGCTCAGCCGGTGATTTCAATGCGGGGACCCCCAGTGATGATATTTCTGGTAATTGCTTGAAGTGTCTTGGGGATGTTTCTCATTTTAAAGCTTTCTTGAGTACAGCATTGTACCGGCTTGTTAACTGGTTTGATTCTGTTTTGGCCAGGGATGGTACGCTTGTTGGAGGGACTGGCGTGTTGCTGCTAGGTGCTGGTAATTGTAGGTTTTGCTGGCAGTGACAGACCGCTTGTTGTATCAGCCTTTGTTGGATCTGTGTGGGCGAACGCCTGCATAGTCTTGCTGTAGTTTGGCCAAACCAGAGACCACTGATACAGGGCAGAACTTCCACAGAGGGCAAATCTGGACAAGTCAGTAGTTTGACATGAACAGGCACTTGCCCCTAATTTATACAGGCATCTTGGCTTACACAGTAGAGATTGGAGAGAGGGTGATCTGTGGGAACACTATATTTTCCTCCCAGTGCCATAACCGAGAAGGTGAAATGAGGGTTAATGTTGTAGGCAGTAAGACCCATTTATTTCTTTTTCCGGGTGTTTAATTGTAGAAGCATCCACAGAGGGGACATGCATCAGTGACATGAATATTTGTATGGAATTCGGAACAAGAGGATTGTTCCGCATATACCTTCATGGTGGCCCTTCAGCCAGAGTGAAGTGTGCATTCCTGACTGGAGTTCAAAGGGGGCAGGTGAGTGCTCCATAATGGTGTACTTCTCTGCCAGCTAATAAAATGGTACCAGGAGAGCGAGAGAAATGCCTGAAGTACAGCTCTCAAAGACAGCATCGCCCAAACGCCAGTGGTGGAACGTCAAGAGCACTTTAACCTCTTTGAAGAATTCCACAAGCCAGGGAATGGGTATTACTATGATGAAGAGTCCTCTTGTCAGCGGACTATGATCTCAAGACGGAACAGAGTGGGTGCAAAGGAGAATCAGTCAAGGATGCCCACTTCATCATCCAGACTTGCCAGGCCAACGGTTGGGGCAGAATCAACAATCACATCAGCTGCGACTATCAGAAATGGCACCAGTCTTTGGAAGAAGTGGTGCAATCTTCTGACCCCAGTAATGAAAATCTCAGAATAGAGTCTGCAGTTAATAAGCAGTGTAGTTATTTGGGTTTCTTGCCATGCATCGTTCAAAGGAGAGGGACTTCCCCACTCAGTGAGAATGTTGAGGCCTAATTACAGCTGGCCTGTTCTTGCTGGTCCCGGAGGCAGATGAGAAAGATGCAGAGTATCAGGATGCTCTGACCAGGCCATGGCTTACACATACTATAGGTGGAGGCCACACACCCAAGGTAAAGGCAGAGAGAAGACCTTAACCTTGCAATGGATCCGGTTCCAAAAAGAGCACTGTGACATGCAATCAAAAGTGAAAGTTGAAGGAGGGTGTAAGGACTGAAATTAACAGACTAATTGACCATGTGGTTCACACAAAAAGGTCTGACAGGTGCAGGACTTGCACCTTTAAAATGTGTGTGCTGTGGCTTGAGGGGGTGGAGGGAGGAGGAGGAGGAGGAGAAGAAGAAGGACAACAGGGAGGGGTTTCTGGAAATTCATCCTCAAGCCTCACTTTCGCATGCCGGGAACCAGTTTGCAATTCTTAGGAAAAATCAAGCCCTTCATCCTTGCCTCAGCTTTCAGTACAGTTGTCCAGACCCTTGACTCTACTGCAAGTGCTCTATAATGCCACAGTCTGTTTTACGGTAGGATGTCGTTACATTGCCAGGCTTTTCATCGATGTCTTTTCAGCAGAAATACAGGGGTAGAGGGGGCAAAGGTTAGGGGGAGGTGGGGAATGGGCACTAGATAATAGGGAAGGGGGAAACCCCCAGGTTTTTTCAGCCGAAAATATTTAGCAAGAAAATCCAGAAAAAAACCCTGCCAATCTAAGAACATAGAACCGGAACTGCGGTTCCAGGTGTTGTGGATGCCTCAAAGATGGAGAGTTTTTCAGACAGTTCGTATGGAACTTTGTTTGGCATAGTCTTGGAAGTGATGCTGGCCATTTCAAAGGCAACGCTACCTTGTAGAGGTAATCAAATGTACCTTGCCACGGAGTGGGTTGATGCCAATGTATTTCACAGGCCTTCTCCTGCTATGCACAGTGAGGAATCTGAGGGTGTACTCACTTTTTTCCCCCATTATATCCTCCTCCAAGGTGGCCAGGGAAAGGCTGCCACTATTGTATCCTGACCCTGGGGGTGGATATGCGAGGGAGGATCACCTGGCTGGAGGATACTTCGGGAGTGGGGATGAGGCACCCTTGCGCGAGACACGGTATCTATTTCCCTTTTGTGAAGAGTCTGACATCCCCCAGGCCTTTGTAGGTTATTACCATTCCCTTCCCCATATTTTCCAGTAAATCATGTCCCAGTAAACACCAGTCAGGTACTGGGACGAGGAAGAGACAAACCAAAGCCATTGATCCCCTCATTATTGACTCTCACACACATGAACACCAGTTATGTACTGGGACAAGGAGGAGGAAAGCAAGAGCAATTCAGAACTTTCATGAGCGGTCTAGTTCTCTTCAGACCAATCAACCTGGCAGGAAGTTTAAAAGCAGCCACAATGGTGAAAATGGATTCTGCTGTGGAAAACAGTATCCTGGATTGATGGACGAGAACCAACCCCTCCTGCAAGTGCTCAAGAGACCCGGAAATATGCAGAGTGTATGCAACAGGAAACAAAACTGAAAGAAGCTGTAGGCCTTTGTCAGATCATGGAAAAGGAACCGGCGTGACCAGACAAAGCTGCAGAGTGAGGCCCGAGCTGCGAGAGACGCATCAGAGTTGGGAGCAAAACTACGGAGAGCCGCTGGGGAGATGGAGCGAGACGCCGCACAAAAGAGAGAACTCGCGGCGGCTTGACGCCTCGCTGGAACGTCAAGCACCTACCGACTAGTCAACCTAGGCAAGGGTAAACAGGGAAGGCAAGCGAGCACGCAAAGTTTATGGAACCTTTAAATGAATGCAGAAGTGAATGAAAGCAAGTACTTTTTGAATACCGATCCGAATGAAAGGAAGCCTTTTTGAGTACCGAACTGAAAGAAAGCAATTGCGGTTTAAGGCTGATCTGATTGAAAGCAGTTTTGTGCAAATCCCTGATAAAAAGGAATTGTGTAATTTCAGAGGAGATTTATTGGCAACTGCCTTCAGAATATAAGGAACTGTGTAACCTGAGATAACAAGCATTGGCAAGCACCATAAGAATCTAAGGTACTGTGTAACTTGAGAGAATAATCAGGTGGCAAGAGCCAGAGGAACATGTGAAAGTGTAACAAGTGAACAGTGGCAAATCAAGCAGTGATAAAGCATCAGGAAGTTGTGAAATGAGCATAAGTAAAGCACCACTGTACAGCTGAAACAGTGGCAACGTACATATGAAGGAGAAGCAAGTATGGTGTGTCGGTTGCCTGACCTGTGATGGGTGGACCGTGTGGTCCAACAACTGCGCCTAGACCGAATACACCCACCTAAGGAAAAACCACTTAAATCACTCAAGTTTGTGAATGAATATAAAGGAAAACGTGTGCGATCTGCATTTAAGGAACTCAACTCTATGAAATTGGTGAAAGATAACCAACCCAAAAGTATGCCAAGGAATTGTGTTGTTTTGGAAAGTTGTAAAACTTGAAAGCTTGGGGAAGGGAACCCCTCTTTTTGGTAACAAACTATTTTGGCCCTTGGGGAAGGGAAACCCCCTTTCCAATCCAGAGCTGGAAGAAACTCTGAACCTTTATTTGAACATTTCTCATTTTGATGCCGACATTCCTACACATTGTATACATTTAGATGTGAGGGCAAGTATAGGTTTTGGACACAGACAGACATTTGCTTTGTACTTTCTGACACAGACTGGCAGTTTCATTTAGGTAAGGTAATCCCAGCTTCGCATAGGGCAAATTAAGCCTTTTCACAACCCTTTTCTTGATTTAATAAAAGTTTCTAGCCCAAACTTTATTCAGTTGTCTGTATCTACTTCATGATGCCTTCAAATCACTTACACTCTCAAATATTATCTCCGGGTCACAATAAAATTGACCCCCCCCCCCCCATCTCATTTCACAAAGCATCTGAACACCTTTCTGCCCACTGACCCCGGTTATCACCACTTGCCCCTCTCTTCTTCTCTCTGCAGTTACAGCCCAACAAACTAGAAAACAGTTGCCTTCACCAGATGGTACCCACCTGTTTGATGTGAACATTCCCAATAACCTGCCAAGGGAGCACAATCTGGCAGCAGGAAAGGAAAGGTTACAAGATAGGGGACATTGATAGGGGTGGTAAGATACCAGAGGGGTGTGCTGGACTCACAGGTGTACCCCAAAGGAAAAGCTTCAGCCTTCATGGTGAGCTAGTGTGGCAGAGACATCTGCCCCCACAAGGCAACTCATGGAGTCACGGAAAAGGGGCCTGGGAGCAAACACGATGGTGCTCCTATACCGAGAACATCGGACTGGCAGTGAGCCATGAGGAAACTGGACAGAACCAATCATACCCATGTATCGGGACGATAGAAACCATACACCGAACACCAGACGTTCATTTCAACTTCTACTGTTAGTGCTCGGTCAGGACCACCTGCTAAATAAATCATTAGTGGTTGTAAACTAATAAGCAGGTGGCCTTCTTTAGTCCATACTGGTGTCTCAAATGAGCGGATGACAGAGAGGTTATGTGCTGGTGTTGCCACCAGTGCAAAGCATTATTTATACTGTTGTTAAAGCTTCGAGGAAATGTTCACAGAAGTAGCGTATACTGAGTTGCCATCAAGCCATGAGAATAACATCCTCAGAGAGATCATGTGCTAATTGTGGGTAACATAATGTTCTCCATGGTCAGAATACCTTGTGCTATTATTAATATGTCTGATGCTAGGAGCGCTCTGATCCCACAAAAGGAGAAGGGCGCTGCAAGTGGAAAAGCTGTGAATGTGGCACACAAATTGCCATTGAAGAAAAGGAGGGGGCCTGTTCGGAAGCATTAGTCCACCCCACCCACCCATCCACATGCCTGGGCGCCACGTTATGCTTGTTCTCAGAAATACAAAACCCGTGTTTAACACATGACGACAATGCTTGGTTTGTAACAATGCAGGAGTGATGCAACCTAGGGATGTGGAAATCTGCTAGGGGAAGGCATCGATAAAAAGGAACCCGTGAGCAGGCCTGGTGAGCGAAGCTGCCCCCTCTTCTTCTTTCTGGGTTTCATAAACCCGTGTCCTCCTGTGGGCTATATGTCAAGCAACCGGTGATGCACAGAAAGGCTTGACGCAATCACACCCAGTGGAAATTCCTATGGGGAGCAGTCCCCAACACATCGCTTTTATTCCATCTGTGCCAGCAGAGGAACAAGCCAGCAATGCAAATGTTTTTTTACCCACCCCAATTCGAGCAATTGAAAGTTTTTCATCAATCACTTATTACGAATGTGCAGTTCACTGTGCCTTCGGTCCTAACCTACATCTCAATGGTGATACGCTAGCCTAACTTTTTAATAGCGAATCACGAGCAGTCTTTAGCGAGCATTGGGTCAAAAGCAGGGTAAGTGAGATATAAACTGGGGGGATTTATGCGTGCCACCTTTTGTTCAAGCCAGACATTAGCCTCATTTTTTATTTGCAGAATACAGCTCCTTATCACTTTCTGCCCTACCATCTCTTTCCACATGCCACTCATCCTTTAGTCTTTAACCTGCTACGATATTCCAAAAGCAGACTAAGGTCTGAAGCACCCCAGAGAGGGGGACAGTACACTACGGAGCAGGAGCTTTGAAACTACTATGGTGGTGATTTGGCACAGTATAAAGTAGATTAATTCAACAGTGATATTAAGCTATATGTTGGAATTTAGTGCTGTACAAAAACATAAAAAGGAAAAATAAAATATATTAGGTTTCCTCCAGACCCTAACGTACCATAGACGCCAACATAGTAAATGTTTTCATGAATTCAAACTATGATTTCGCCATACGTCAACCCAACATCCGCCTCTAAACAGCAGGTGTTCCCTGTGACACAACCCAACCAGACCACAACTCAAATGATCAAGTGGAGCCCAGACTGTCAGAAACCCCAGATTCTCAAATTCAGGGTACATTGGCGCTCTGAGTGTTTAGCCGTTGCCTACACCAAATAAATGGATCATGTGAAACCACAGGCCGCTTCACACCTCTCTCCATCACAGACATACTGAACACAACCCTTGGATAATATAATTGGTCTGATGCCCCATCACACGTGGCCATCTAGGAACAATAGAACGCATTGAAAGGATACAGCGACATTGTGAGACAGCTTCAGGTTGGTGGAGATTGCTGATAAATTAGGGCAAAAGCTGCAGTAAATCAAAGAAGAAAAAAAAAATTACTCTACCATTATTCATTTCAAGTACCCAAACGCAAGCATTCACAAAAGCAATACATTTGTTTTTTTTATATGTGTTTAGAACCACAATGAAGGCAATCAGTGTGTGCACTTCCATCACGTGCTTTATGGCGTCAGAGACAGGTCAATCACGTGCTTAGCGTAGGCGTGCTTATTTATTTAGTTCGTTACTGTGGCCAGACATGTCACACTGCAGAAGCTTTGGGGAGATATAGTGCACATTCGGGTACAGTTTGGTAAAAGGCGATGTAAACCCCCGTTTCCACTGAGTTAGGAAGTAAGGTGCAATGATCTTTAATGTTGCGGAATGGGATCGTTGTAGTTCGGGGGGCGAAGGGGGGAGGAGTAGATGTTATTTGGGCAGGTGCCAACAGCTCATGGTAGACCTGCTTTGTGTGGGCAGGGGTATCAGGGAACGATAGTAACACGGACTTCCCCTTAAATGAAATGTCTTTGTGAAGTTCTTAAGCGGCAGCAGCGCTCAAGTCGAGGGTACATGAGGGGGACGGAGTGAACCCACTTCATTCAGGGGGTGGGACTCGGTCCCCCCTCCCAGATAAAATAGTAACAGTGGATGTCCTCTTTGAATTTATTAATCAAAATCGACCTTGGGAATCAAACCGCAGTCGTTAGGTTTGTAGGCCAGCAACTTCACGACTGCACTATATATAACCTGATGAAAAATAAACAACCAAAGATGAAATGTCCCATTTCGCTACTGCATGTTCCAGGGAAACCATTTGTATTGGTTCTTGCAGTTTAAAAACATGCACACCTTTCAACGTTTTTAAAAACACTATTAGAAGAAAATATCCTCTCTTGGTTTTGTGCGTGTGTTGATTTTATGAAAGGCAAATGCCATTCGTCCTGTTCAATTTGGGTGGTTATGCAAAGCCAATTTAATGAAATGTGCATATTTCACCTTGATATGCTACTTTCTGTCGTCGTCACATCCCATTGCATTGCATTTGTTGATGAGTCCCCCCACTTTAATTTTTAGGACTTGCCCCTGTCGGCAGGATGGCTTTCCTAGGAGTTCCATTCTTATAATTATACCATAAGACGTCCCCCAAAGTCACGGATGCCCTGAACACAGCCTAAGCTGACAGGTCATTGGTGACTCGTCCTCCCCTCTACAAACCTGCTCAGATAAATCAGTCAATTTCACACTGTGGTTCGAGTTGGCCAATTTGTTTGGTGTCACCAGAATAGCCCTGCTTTAAAACATTTTCTCTCAGACTTAGAAAAATTATTACTGCTAGCTTAATGGCTGATACTGAAATGTTAGAGCCTGCACCCGAGGGCTTTATTGTGTGGAAAGTGAGAGTCTCCCAAATGAGTGTGAAGTTCAACTATCACCAAGTAGAGCGCAAAAGTAAGGGCTCCAATGCTACTAGAGCTTGTACAGGGGGAACAAGCGGCAGCATCACCTGGGATGTTCTGTGACACAGCTTGTCCAATTCTCTTCCACTTGTGCCCAGTGTGTACACAACACAAAGGGAAGCCTGACATCCAGCCTTTACGTGCAGTTAGACTCCATTGCATGCTTGTGGATTAGCTAGAGACCTGGAAACTGTGAGAAGATCAAAGGAGAAGGAAAGGGTGCAGTTTCTACTAGGGCTATCGCCTGGATTCCACACTTTTCTATTGTCAGACAACACGCTTTAATAACGCCTTCGATTACAAGTTTGTTGCCTCGATTGGCTCCCACTATCTGTGCCAAACAATAGGACAATTCCAAATGTGCTCAGTGCACCAAAGACTGTCATCATCAGCTGAGGGGCAGACTGCCATCTGGCCGGCACATTCTCGAGATCAGCCTTGGCCGGGCAAGCAGGATGCACGGTTGCAGGTTGGTGAGCAACTGAACTTGGGAAGAGGTTGGGTCAGGTAGTAGTGCTACTTTTGCTGGCTCTCCATGCCACCTTATACGCAATACATCCTACTACTTTCTAGTCATGTTTGTCCTTGAGAAAATACCTCACTGGAACAGTGCCCACTGGTATTGAATTTGCTCTGTCCAAAAATACGAAAACCAGAAAAGCAGAGTTGCCAGTGAAGTACAAAAGAAATGTGCTTGTTGCCTCTCCACCTCTGCAATGCATAAATGCTCATTTATTCCTTTTAATTTCAATGTTCATTTATAACGCGCTTAATACCAATGAGTGGTTTTTAAGAGCGGCATCGGTATTCGAACTTGTGTTGCGCTGCGTTGACTTGCTTCCAAGACAAATGCATTGCCCCTGGCCTATCCTTCCTCCCACCTTGACATATGACACTGTAAAACAACACCTGAAAGCTAACCTGTGTATGTAAAGGTCACCCAAAAGAATGTTTATTCGTTGGAGGGAGAGCCACCTTACTTTGAGGATACCTGAACATCAAGAGCCACGACTAGCCCCAAAATACCTATTACTGCATGCGGGTTACATCAATTGGTGTCATCTGGCGATAACTAGTGGTGGGTGCCATTATACACTCTACATGCAACACCTATGGGCCACTTTCACATAGAAGTAGGGATGTTTTTAAAGTATGACTTTACCTTTTGCAAATTTTAGTAGCAGGGTTTTTTGTGTGTTGGTTAGGAATCAGCTTTCATTAAGGCTGCAGTCTCAAGTTTTTAATACCCAAATAAATAATACAAGGTCTCTATTTCATCGCGTGATGTTTGTTTATTAACTGTTCAGTTTGGTTAAAAACAGAGCATGGCCATGGGCTGCTATGGGTCAAAATTGTTGGACTTGGGCCCGACCTCTTCGGGTAAACAAGGCGAGAAACGTAGGAGACTTGGTACAGAGCAACTGAAGTCCCCTATGCACATCCTAAACCTTGAGTGAGTTCATGACTGTACCCGAGCAAGGCTGCCATGGTTGGACAGCCACCCAGATTTTGTAGCAGGTGCCCGTCTAGGTGGGCTGGGGTTCCCCAGCACAACATTTCATACTATAGCCAGCACAAGAAGCTGTAGAGCGACACTAGTGCACATCTGCTGGGACAACTACAACTGAGCTCATTTCAAATGGATTGACAAATTATAGCACAGAGAAAATAATGAATCAATGATTTAATGGCATTTGTCCACATGAAGACTGTAATTCAAAGAGCCAATTTTACGCACTCTACTGCAAAACTTAATTACAGTCTCATTGCAAACACATTCAAAAACTCATCGGTCTATAATTACATGCCGACAAAAATCTGGGACATTTCATTGTAGTAGTAGAAAGTTCATTTCGGGAATACAAAACGTTCCCATAAAAACAACAATTAAAAACAATTGCACAGCACGCATGAAAAAAATAATTCCACCACAACATTACAACAAATTTAAAATGCAAGAACCTCCAATTCAGACAATTTTCATAAAAATTGTCCACAGAGTTAACGCATTCTTTAGAAATTATAGTAAACCCCAACCTAGACAGACCGAGTCCACCCCTAAAAGGTAGCTCAGAGCAGGTTCAAACTGAGAGAATAGCTAGCCCCGCAAGAGTGGTATTAGCACACACCATCTTATAAATGTGAAAGCTGGGCAAAACCGTAAAAAATGGGTCATGTCTTCCTTTGGCGCATCGCAAAAAATACATGATTGATTTCCATTGCCATTGGACCAGGCCGCTACCACTGCTCTTAAATGTATACATTTGAAACGTGCCCTGGTAATAACAATGCAGTGAGTAAGGTTCTGTGCCCGTTGCAAATATTTCTGGATACCTGAACCTGCAATAATCGCATGTTTCCTGTTAGTGGGCCTCTGGATCTCAAATAACTCCCTATTATCCAGAATACGCTGGAATGCCCTTACTTTAATAGGTCTCAAAACACTGCAAGGCATAACATTGCTCATCTAAAAACATTGAGCCATGTCTGCTTCCAACAGCCTTGCTTTTACTTGCCTAAGCCAGGGAATCTTCAGGTGGGAGTCCCTAGAAACGAAGTGTTTAATAAGCTCATAGTTAAAACCAGCTTTACTGTTCCACGCAAACGTTGAGCCAATGATTTACAGGTTGAGCTGCAATAAAATCACTAATAAACCTGCAGCCCAATTCCTGGTGGACTGCAAAATTCGGGGCTGATCGCGGAAGGCCCAATAATCGTTTCAGCAAGGTATTCTCCACCACCTGGATAGACTCAACATTACTATGTCCCACCAGCTCCATGCCATACCTAGCAACAGAAACGGCATTGTCACATTATAAATCTTGAGCACCACTTAGACGGGTTTAGCTTTGAACATGCCCACAGCTCGTGCCCTCCTCCCCACCCCCCCGGTCGGTATCCTGTTTGAAAATTGCAGTATGTTTGATAACATGGGATTCAGCACTAAAGTTTGAAGGAAATGGAACTCACAGATAATCGAAACTGGAGACTCTGGGGCTCAGAACCCCTTTACTAACCATGGCATGAAAGTTTGGGGGGCGCTTCCCCATACTGCAGACCATGACCTCCGATTTTTGGGCATTAACCTTTAGACCCAATGAATCAATTAATGAAGAATAGTCAAGGCTCTGGGAGTGCAGGCCAGCAATACCGTTTCATCTGCATAAGCCAGTAAGGGTATGAGCCGACTACCCAACCTGGGGGCATCCGAGGTGGAATTAAGTAAATGGGCATAATGACCATTGATGTGCAAACAGAAGAGCAGGGGGGCCAGCACACACCAAAGCTTATTACGATTGACCCGGTCAAAGGCGGTGCTCAGATCCATGAAGGACAGGAAAATAGGCTCACCCTTAATATACAAAGAGTGAGCCGCCACCAGATAAAGGTTCAAGAACTGCTCAGCCGTTCCAAGGGCTTGTCTAAACCCCAACTAAATGGGGGAAAGAATATTGTTACATTCCACCCAAGACTCCAGTATCCCCAGGAGAGCCCTCCCCATCATCTTAAACACGGAGTGTAAAAGCAAAATGGGTCTATACGATGCTGGTAGCACCTTCTGCCCCTTTTTATGAATCGTCTGAATTACAGCCCATGACCAAGAGACAGGATGGACACCCCCTTCACTAATAGCATTGAAGCCAAGAGTTACAATCGGTGCCCAGAGGTCCATTCCAAGAGAAACAAATCTGCTGGCACATGATCAGGGCCTGTAGCCCCATTTCTGACTTGACATTTTATGGCTAATGCAATTTCCTCTACCGTGAACAGTTTTTCCTGCAACTGGGTAGGGTGGCTGATGGGGGTCCACTACCATGACCGCAGTCACGTGACTAGCACTATAAAGAGCAGAAAAATGGGCCACCCAGGCTTGGTCAGAGACCATAACATCAGCACCTCTTCACTTAAATTTGTAGAATGGCCGTTTATTCACTAGATCCCAAAAAAGCTTAGCATCATTAGTGGCAGAGGAATTAACCCAATCCTCCCAAGTCTCAGCTTCAATTTCAGTCTTCCTGATAGAGCCCTGGCACCAACTATATCCCTTTTTGAGGGCAGGGGATTTCTTCAGGGTTTCAAGCAAAATACTCTTTGATTTCGTGCAGTCCGAGTTAAACCAACCCGGCTGCATCTGTACCGATTTTTTGCCAACCTCCAGGGTAAATGAGGCATTTACATTTGACAGAAGTGATACAAAATTGGTTAGAATAACACTTTGATTTGAGCTACCTGAGAATAAATGATCCAACTCCCGCCAGTTGGTTATAACAATATCCCTCTGCAGCCTCTCTCAATCTGCTAGCTGCCATTTTAGTCTTCATTTTTGACCATCAAAGGACACCACCGGCTGGTACAACAATCCTGGCAACGCTTGCTTACCCTACATTTTGTTCACAAGCCGCATGGGAAAATGATCACTACAAATTGTGCCCAACACCTTAAACTCAATGACAGTCCCAGAATTTTACTGGTATACATATGTCATCGATCAGTGAGCAACACGAGGCTGACGAGAAGGTAAAGTTGCCTGGGATGCCATCAGGAAAGTGGCCATTAGCCAGATGCAGCCCCCATTCATGGAGGAACTTTCTAAGCCCCTCTATACAGGTTCTTACATCCCTTATAATAGGAATCCATATCCCAGCCAGATCATCTTCTGAGGAGTCAAATAGGGCCGTTCCTGGGCCACCGCCCATCTTGGCATTAAAATCCAGCCCCCCCCACGAATGATAAATAACCCTTTTGCAGCTGCTAGATTGACCAGGCCCTCCATAATAGAGGACAGCACCAAGAGAGCCCCTAGCAAATGGGCCATGGGGACGGTTATAAACATTAACCACCAACAAAGTCACTTCCACCCATCCAAAAGATTCTTACCACCTGCAAGATTGGATGAGACGACTACAAAGGAAACAATTCGCTAACTAAGTGGCTTTAACCAAAATAAACAGACCTCCATAGCAGCGTGCCCTAAGATTCTTCCGTGCCACTATACAATATGCAATAAACCCATCCACTGCGACTTCGACTACTGCCCAGGTCTCATGTAATAGGACAATATCCACCTTCTCAAAAAGTGATTTAATCTCTGGGCTACCCAATTTAGATTTAATACTAGCCACATTCCATTAAACAATCTCCAGGGATTCAGCTGGCTGGGGAACATAGAGCCAATCAGACACAGCATTTAACCAGCCACTACTCACTAGCCCCCCTGATGGGACAGGCCAATTCACAATCTCCACTATCGACCTACATTCCCTAAAGCGGTTTCAAAGATGGGGCCAGTATGGGGAAGGCATACACCTTCTCCTTTGCCTGCTTAGATACCTGAAAGTTCATTGGAGTGGCCTGCCTCAACCTTTGCTCCAGCTCTGTTCTAGTCAAATCAATAATTGGACGATGAGCAGTCACTTTGCTACACTTCACTTGTGTGCTTTTTTTAGGTGAAAGTTATTTCGGTTCACAGCAGTGTCGGAAGCGGCCACTCTGATGTACGTGCTTGTGATTGTACTGGGGAAGAGGTGCGGCATGACATGCTAGGGGCCGACGTTGAGAAGTTCTTTCCTCTCTTTCAGCTACGCCTAGCGGGGGAAGGACCCGCCGGCTTGGAGCAGAGCTTCTGCTGAAAGAGATCGCGTGGAGTTCCTACTGAAGCGGCAACCAAGGCCCTCGCAGCACAAACAGGTGGCGTTCGCCGCGGCCAGTGCCCTTGTGCCCCTCTGTGGTTGGGCCTGTGCGTGGATGCTTGGGAGAGTGCTGTAATAGAGGTGAGTAGGAGGCAAAGGGCATCTGTAGTGTCCTGCAGGGTTCATTCATGTTCAGTGTAAACTGCGGGGACTAGAACCCTTTAAGCCGCCCGGGTGGTACTTCCGCCCCCCCAGCCCCGCTCTCCTGAAAAGCACTGCAACATACTCAGGCGCCATAACAATTGTCGGTCTTCTAGTGGCGGAATTAGTAGCATCACTAAAGTGGTCTTCCTCTAAGTGAGCTATTCTGCTATTCTGTGTTTCTGGCCCGCGGTGCCAAGAACAACACTAGCACAGTGTTCGACTGAACTTGTAACGGGAGGCTGTGGCCTGTTACTGATACTTGTTGTCTATCGGGATTGAAAGCTGCCAAAACAATTCCAGTTGTATAGATTCGTAGCTGTGCACAAAACCACCCAACATAGTCATAATAGCTGATCCCAAAAATTGGCACTCTGTAAAAAGGTGTTTGTCCGTCTCAAGCGAGACCCGGCTTTTACAAATGCGGCAGGTTTCTATGCTGTATCGGGATGTTATTCTGGACCCGCGTGTCTCCAATAAGGGAAGTTGGTTCATCCTTAATCTTAATAAAAACCACCTGACAGCGGGATTAGGGCACTGTCTCAAATATCTTTGTGTCATAAGATACAAATGGGTGACTTGTGACCTGTGCATATGTACTCAAAGTTGAGAGGTGTGTATAATTGTTAATCCAGTTTCATTGTTCGTTTAAAAAAAAAAAAAAAGATATTGCAATTTGTTAAGATTGGTGCCACATTTGAAATCTGGAGTCCAACCCATATTCACATAAAGATTGTCAATCAAAGTGTTATCTTCATTTCCTTTAGGCAGCCTACCCAAACCTATAGGATTACTATCCGTCACTGGGGGTACTCCCGCATCATCTGATCCAATGGTGATCAGAGACCTAGTTCTACCTCCAGACGGGTGTCCGACTTTGGGGAAGGATACTGTAGTTGCTTTATCCTTTGATGCTCTCCTCACAATATTGGAGGTAGGTCCGGGTGGGGAGGATTTTTCCATTGTCAATATTTCTGCGCACAAAGCTTCTAAGGCGTCTTCCTCATTTTCAGCTGCAATGGTAACTGAATCTTGGAACCGCCATGAGACATTGATATTTGAGGATATAAGGATCCTTGCATCCTGATCTTCCTGGCCCACCCCTGAGCTCCGGGCCACCCAGGGGAGGATACGACCAATGCCTCTTGAAGGTTTGTAGCCGGCTTCACCGGCCCACTGCTCGCAAGCCCGGGGCCATGAGTTTTTACCCCAGAAGGCGCTACCATGATTGCGTTTAACACCATAGCCAAGGACCTCTTCATGGTACCCTGCACCTTGACAAGATTGAAACACAGAGCTAACAAGATGTACAGTTTTGTAGCGATTTCGTTAAGATGAGGCTTAGTGGGCCCGTCAAGATGAGAAAAGGCGTTGGCACACTGCTTTGTTAAAATTATGTTTTCCAGGGCCGCCTTGGCTCCAAAGTTTAGGTCTGCTGCAAATGCCTGTAAATTGGGGCTATTCGAAAGGTTACCTGGCAAGTATACACTATTCACTTGCTTGGCTGTCCCCAATGAGTTGCGTTGAAGAGTTCTGCATGAATTCAGGAGGGAGCTATTATTGTCCAGCGAGTGTGTAGACCCAGACAATAACAAGGAATCCCCAATCGTACTAGAACGGAAGTGGGTAGACCTCCCCTAACTTGTTCAACGCTGTCCAAATGGATGGACAGAGCATATAAACAAGTCTGTTTCCTTGTTGTACCCCGTCAATATAGGCTCACTCCGCAGCCCCGGAAAGAAACCAGTGATACAGGATTGGATGGCAAGGGAAACACGACCGTTATGACAATAGTCTTTCTTCCCTTTTTTTGTTTTAGGGGCATCTTTTGGGGTCTTGCGAGTCTGTGCAGGACTTCCAAGGTGTTTCCCTTTCCTTGCTGCCTCACTACGCAGCCCGACATGACCCGTAGCCTCAATACAGAGTGTGGTGTTTCATTAAGAAATTGTTACCTAAACATCCCTGTGGAACCAAACTTGGTGCGATATTACAATAGACATCAATGACAAGAAATACAGTAGCCGCCAATAATTCATTTTTAATTTATTCTAACTGCATAGTTGCTTGTTGACTTGCACTCTTAGTATTTATATCATCAAAGATCATAAAACGAAGTACTCTAGGCACCGATTGATTTGGGAACCCATAACTACACCTGTAATTGTCATCCATTAATTGAAGGCTTCGGTGCACCTATCGGCTGTTATTAGATGATTGTGGCTGGACCCGAGATGACTGGTTGCAAGAGGGGAGGAGTGTATTGCCTGTTCTACCTGAAACTTTGCGCCATGACCTGTAAGCAATATGGATAATGTGACACTATTCTTTATTTTGTGTTTTGTTCTGTAACCTTGCTTGCACTGCCGTTCTTATTCACATGTGTATAATTATGTATTTTTGGGATTTTTTTTAATTTGTAAAAGTTTAAGAACGATATACACACAAAGAAATTAAATACATACATAAATAGGACGATTGGGAATCAATGGTAAGATCAATACTACTACATTGGATCCCCTGCATGCCATCTCTGTGAAATCTGGCCAAAGAGCATCCTTCACTCCCTCCTCCTCGTGGAAATCGTACCATGAGTCGTGCGGATGGCATATGTCAGCCTTAGTATCCACAAATACCTTGATCCCCCTCCTGGCTAAAGCATCTCGACACAAGCGAAACTTTACACCGACAAAATAAAAGGGGAACATTGCACCCCTTATAAAACATGCAGGCCGAGAGAATGCGTGCAGTGAGACACAGTTGAAACGAGAGGTCATTCACCCCAAGCACCTCCGATAAGCCCTTCGCTAAGGCTCTTTTGTACGCGTTTTTATAGCCGTGCGTTAGGCCTTTAAAACAACAGATTAAGTTCGTATTTCGACAGCCACTCAGAGGATCGAGACTGGGGGCCCCTTTCTTTTTGCCACAACAGGGAGTACCCCGAGTGGCATCAAAGCTCCGAGTGGCATTTCACAACCACCCAGGTAAGCTCTGTGCACGCTACCCAGCTTTCCGTTGTCAGCCTTGGCAGTGAGGCCTGGGCACCCTGATGTTGGATTGAGCCCTGCATTCTGGCCATGTAGCTGTAGACCGTGGACTATTCATCGTCTTTACCCTGATGGGTTTGACTGTCATCGCCCCTCCCCTGGGGGAGGCTGAAAACTGTTCTTGCCAACATCTCTTGCCACAACACTGGACAGGGACTATGCCACCTGCCTGATCACCCCTAGACAGGCATCCATTTTCCCTGCACCCTTATCACACCTGTACGTCAACAGTCTGAAAGCATCCTTCAATTCCATGAGCGCTCTGGAAAGCCTGTTAAGATGCGTGGCAAAATATCGAATATGATCTGTATTCGTGCTTGCACTCGGCCCAACAGCTGCTTCGCCATTAGACAACAGGCTTAAACCCAAAAGATCAGTGGATCCAGATGCAGAAATCCATGGGCCACCTCCGCTTTGGCCACCTCGGTTACTACGACATCCCTGTTTTCCTCTTCATTCATCCCATCCGCTCATGGGGGTTGCCCTTGTAGCCATCGGACTTCGGGCGACCCATTTAATCGTGGCCTGTCTTGATGGATTGCAAGCCACAGCAACTTTTGTGCCCGTATAAATTGCTGTAGCAACTCCCTTTTTTTACTGCCTTGCGTGCCCGTTATTTTGCCATCATTGCAATAGATTTGGCCTCGAGAGATCCAAAGCACCAGACACTCCACAACACTACCACACCACCAGCTACTAGACAACCACCTCATGCCCAATAGCCGATGGCTGCTGATGGCTGCTAATGGCCATAACAAGTAGCAAGTGGCAAAATAGCAAACAGAATATGAAGTCATTTGAATACTTCCGGTGGGTAAAAAGCAAAGATTCCTGCCTTACATAACACCTAAGCACCTTAGCACCCATCGCTGTGACCTACGCCCCCCGCATTTTGTGTGTTCAATGAACAACTCCTCAAACAAGATGGGCCCAAAAAAAATGCTTTCTACTATCTGCTGCGCTTATGGGTGCAGTTCACAAAGTACGCGTGTAGCACAAAGGCTCGCCAACCCACAGTCACCACCTCCAACAGTACCCTACATAAAGTCAATATCAGTGCCTTATGGCTAAAAATAAAGCTCATACACAAGAAAAAAGCACATACACAATCGCACAAACTAATGGTTGCCTCCAAGTTTGACACTAACACTTTATAGCAGTTTTACAGGTCGGATCAAATGTACCCAAGTGCACTCTGAAAACCTTATACTACAGGGGAGTTGCAAATTAGCTGCTGAATTAGTTAGGTGCTTAGGTAATAGGTGCGCTGGGTGCTTAACTTGGATGCACAGCAACCAGCACATGGACATGGCAGGGCACATAGCAATAATAATGTATAATCTCTTTTTTTAATTCAAACTCAAACACAAGGACCCATCGTCTTTCCAGGACACACTGGAACGCTGGAATCGCCTCTTGGACTCGGGTAGGGCAATGCTGTTCTGCTGGAACAAAGCAGAAGCAGAGCACCAGGAGGAAAAGAAAGCATGCTGCCATGACAGGGGCTCAACAGGAGGGGGTGATATATCTGCTGCTGCTGCAGGAGACACCACAGGGCGGTTGGCAAAGGGAACCTGCCTCAGCCGCTGGCCTTCAGCCCCATCTCTCTCCACTAGATCCTTTCCACCTGCTTGCCTCGAGGGAACCTCAGAGTCAAGCACGTACAACGGTGAATGCAGGACGTCAAGCCGCACTGCTACAGAGAACCAAACGGGATCTCGCAGCCGCTTCTGACAGACAGTCATTGGTGAAATTAGCATATTCTCACATAAACATATTATTACACAATACATACAAACACGTTTTGTGTGCAAATAGCCTATTCTAACCTTATTTTGTTTATCAGATTCCACATTGCTATATGTATATCATGCAGCCAACCTGTCTCCACAATCAGTGTCTTGTCTGTGAATGACTCACCAACAACCCCTGAATGTCTATTGCTGAGGATGCCCTGATCATAAATCTATAATAGCCCTACATGTTTCAGTCCTTAACCAACTATTTTGGACCTTCTTCAGGAGCTACACCATATAAGCTAAAACAAACACAATTGTATGTGCCATATCAGTAACTTGTGATCCCTTGGTCATATTGGCAATTTCTGAAACCATTGTACTGCCCTCATATATCCTCAAACAATTCCTCTGTCAAAACCTCACTCCTTTGCAAATCTTAACTTCAAGATGTGTATAACATTATCTAAACATGTCATACTTTCAAATACAGTACACCATTTCAAAAAGTGTTAAATCTGCAGTAATCATCAGCTTTTTCCCCTGAATGAATCGAATGGAAATCCACCCCTTAGATTTCTCATCACTGTGGTGGAAATCATCCTGTCTAAATGAACAATTCAAAGTTCTACTAAAGTACCCATGGGGTACAACAGCCCATCTACACAGTGCAGCACTGATGCATTCTCCTTAGCATCTACTCAATTCGCTTCTGCCAAGTAGTGAATGTGAATACTACTGCACTCTATTAACACTCCCTAACCATACACGGAAGACATTCCATGGTGCCTCCCTCCTGCCCTTGAACTGGAGGGCCCAACCTGTTCAGAGCCCAGCATCATCGATGTCATCCTCCTGAAGCTCTTAAGTGTCGTGAGCCTGCTGTCGTGAGGCTGTAGCTGGCAATATTCATCTTTCGAAGTGAGGGCTCCTGCAGTGAAACTTGCAATGAATCCTCTGTAAAGTAGTTCAGAGGATCAGGGGTTCACACCACAAATCACAGCTTAGCAGAGTACCCAGGACCCATCGTACCCTCCCCTGTAAATGACGGAGGACTCGGCCACGGGCAAAGCAGAACCGTCTTATTTTCCAAACAGACATGGACCATAACAGGAAACACAACAATCTACAGCAATCACAGAGCCTGAGCCCTTGTCACAAGCTTTTATCCCGTTATGACATCACAATTCCTAACCCTTCCCGAAAAAGTAAGCTCTAATGGGTAGCTCGGGTATTATCACCTACATCCCTTATAGGAGTAGTCTAACTGGTTCTTCCATGTCAGGTGGGTTTGCCTGAGACTTCCCCAAAAACTATTACATTGTTGCAAGACTACTATTGGCCCATGCCCCATTACACACCACCCCAGGATTTGTGCTCTTTGAATGGCTGGATCGGGTCTCCCAAGACCTAAGACCCTGCTCTGTTCACAGCGCTGAGTGTACCTTCTCAAGGTAATGAGAAATACTGTGTGTCCCAATTGTTGCCACTGGTATAGCCATCTAGCCTGGGAGAGTGCCTGCAGGTTGCAACATTCGTTGGGCAACATATGTAACAATTCTGTCTGTCTTCACTGGGAATCGCTTCTCTTTCCACCACGGGAAAATGCTAATTGTTTGGCTCAGCCGAGACACGTGGGTGAGGACAGCAAAACTAATCTTTTTGGTTCTACAATTAGTGAGGATTTATTCTGTTATTTTGCAGTTGGCTGCCTGCCCCGAGAGCCAGGAATGTTCCACACGCCCTTGTCCTTGGCTGCGAGCACTAACCTTGTGTTTCGTGCTGCAGAGTCTGCATCTATTCGTCCCTTATTCCGAGGCCTGGGAATTCACTATAGTCATTGTTTGTTTATTCATTTGTAATGCGCACCAGACCCAGAGGTATCAGGGCGCAGAGTATAGGAGGATACAAGAATACTTTCAGCTTACATATTTACATGTGTTACATAGGTTATACAAAAATGTGCAGCAGGTACCTGACACAGTATTAATGGGCATCTGTAATCAAATATATGCATACAATAAAATCGTGACTATCCCCAATTACAAGATTTTTACAGAATTAATATACAACATGTTAAAAAGCGTTTGCATAAGATTTACAGTGTTAATGTACAATATGTTTAACCGTTTGCAGATGATTTAATGCAGTTAGGGCTAGATGGGCGCAAGGTATATGGTGGTGTTATAAAACATGCTCAGGAAAGGTTAATCTATGGTTTCCCTACATATATATTATATTATTCTCCTTAGGGGTTAGAAGTATTCGGCTCTTCCAGGTTCCTTATATGTCCCTGTAGTTCCATACAGTTAGTTGCACTGAAGCAGTTGCAAACTTGCTCGGTCTTACTTTTTGCTTTCTTGAGTTCTGCGTTTAACTAGCGAAAAGAAAAAGGATTCAGACAGCATGTACATGTATCTGTCCTCCATCTACAGACTCTGTATACATGTTCTTCGTGTGTGTCTGTGTAAATCTGTGGCGGGATGAGAGTTTACTTCGTGACTAAAGTTACTATGTTGTGGTGTCACTAAAGAGTCAGCACGGCTGGATATTACCATTAGGCAACCTAGTCCAGCGATGGGGCACCTGTATCCGCAAAGACATCAGCTGGATAAGGTTTGAATGGTTGTCTAGCAGAATATCTGTTCACATTCGTGGAATGCACTGCTCGACCTGGGGGTTGGCCAAACAGCGACTGGCATCTGTCATTTCTCGTCCTTCGGGCAGTCATGCAAATAGGAGACACAAGGGCCATTCCAGGGACCCTCTCTTCTCCTCTTTTGGGGGCCTGTACATTATTGCTCAGCTAACAAAACAAAAAAAACAGGTAACCCCTGGTATGTTTTAAGATTAAAAAATGCTCTGGCTATGCACAAAATGTATCAGCATTTGTATTTTGTATTTATTGAAGTTATATAGCCCTTTAATCCAAAGTGCTTTACATAAGAACAGGCAAAATACAACAAGCATAAGATGATAAACATTGTAGGGGTGAGGAGGGGCAGGGTGAGAAAGGGAAGGAAGGAGTTAGTGGGGGTAGGAGCGGGAGAAGAGGGAATGTAAGAGTGAATGAGGAAGAGGAGAGGAAAGAGTGGGATTATATGAGAGCAGGGGGTGGGGAGGAGGAGGTAGAAAGGGATGGGAAGAGCAGTGGTAGGAGGTGAGGAATGAAGATGAGGGAGAAGGACGATAAGAAACGAAGGGTGCTAGGGAGGTGAGTGAAAGAGGTAAGATTTGAGAGACGAGCAAAAGGAAGGGAAGGAGGGGGAAAGCGGATGTGAAGGGGGTGGCGGTTCCAGTGGAAGGGGGCAAGGAGTGGGAAAGAACGGAAACGTGAGGGGGCACAGGGAGGTGGAGGAGTAGAGAGTAGGAAAAGATTAGCAGAACGAGAGAACGTGAAGGGGTATAGAAAGTTAAAAGGGAGGAGAGATGGGGGGGGGGCAAGACCATAGAGGGATTTGAAGACCAGACAGAGGAACTTGAATTTGAGATGGGAGTGAAATGGGAGCCAACCTAGAGAGGAAAGAGAAGAGGAGATGGAATCTATGGGTGAGAGAAGGCAGAGAGAGCGGATGGCAGAGTGGTAGATGGATTTGAGCGGGGAGAGATGAGGAGGGGAGTCCAAAGAGAAGGCAGGAACAGTAGAAGAGTCTGTAGAAGATGAGGGAGGTAATTAAAAGTTTAGTAGCATGAAAGGTAAGGAGAAGGAGGGGTCGAATTTTACGAATGTTGTAGAGGTGAAAGCAACAAGATTTGGCAGTGAGAGAAATGTGGTGAGATAGAGGTGAGTCAATATGAAGACCAAGGTTACGGGCATGGGGAGAGAAGGAGAGGTGGGAGGGGGGGAAAGAGAATGGAAGCAGGAGGGGAGGGTAGAGGAAGAAAATTGGCAAGGAAGAAGAGGAGTTCCGTTTTTTCAGTATTAAGAGTAAGGAAGTGAGAGGACATCCAGGATTTGATAACAGATAGGCAAGAAGATAGTTTATCATGAATGTCGGGAGAAAAAGAGGAGAAGGAAAGTTAACGCTGGGTATCGTCTGCATAGAAATGGTGTGAGATGCCAAAGGAAGAAATAATAGGAGCTAAGAAGGAAGTGTAGAGAGAGAAGAGAAAGGGGCCTAAAACAGAACCTTGGGGAACTCCGTGGTTAAGAGGATAGGAGGGGGAGGAAGAGCCACCCCAGGAGACTGAAAAAGAGTGGTTGGAGAGATAAGAGGAGAGCCAGTTAAGAACAGAGTCCTTGAAGCCAAATGAGGAGAGGGAGTTGAGAAGAAGAGGATGGTCAACAGTATCAAAAGCGGCGGAAAGATCAAGGAGAATAAGAATGGAGGAGGGTTTTGAGTAAAGTGCAGAGAAGAGAGAGTTAAGAGCAGAGGTGAGAGCAGTTTCAGTAGAGGGCAGTGGGCAGAAGCCAGATTGGGTAGCGGGAAGGAGAGAGTGGTTAGAGATGAAGGAAGAGAGTTGAGAATAGAAAATGCGTTCAAGAAGTTTGGAGAGGAAGGGTAGGAGAGAGATGGGGTGATAGTTGGAGGCAAGACTGGGATAAGCAGAAGGTTTTTTTGAGAATAGGGATGATGGTCGTGTGTTTAAAAGGGGTAGGAAAAGTGCAAGTTGAGAGACAGATGTTGAAGAAGGAGGTAAGGTAAGGAATCAGGAGGGGGTACATTTTAGGGAGGTAGGAATGGGGTCAGCAGGGGTAGCAGTGGGATGAGTGTGGGTGAGGAGGAGGGTAACATCAGAATGAGTGACGGGAGAGAAGGAGGACATAGAAAAGGTAGGGGGAGGAGAAGGGGGAGGAGGAGAGTAGGAGGGGAAGAGAGAATGGTTTGACGAAGGTTGAGGACTTTGTTAGAAAAGGAGGAGGCCAGATCAGTAGCAGAGAGAGAAGAGGCGGAGGAGGGATCAGGAGTGGATGGAGAGAGAAGAAGGTTTGAAAAATGCGACGAGGATGGGAGGATTGAGACTGGAGAAGGTCAGAGAAGTAGGTGCGTTTAGCGGAATTGAGGCATGAGTCGTAGAGGGAATGATAGGAGAAATAGGTAGATTGGTTAGCGGGGGTTGGGTATTTGAGCCAGAGATGCTCAAGGCACCTAAGGAGGTGGCGCATGGAGGAGAGATGAGAAGAAAGCCAAGGTTGAGCATCACGGTGAGAGGGGGAAAATGAGGAGAGGGGCTAGAGAAGATCGAGAGAAGAAGAGAGAGAAGAAGTTAAGATGGAGGAGGCCTCAGAGGCGGAGAGAGAGGAGAAATGGGACATGGGGGGGAAGGAAAGAGGAGAGGGATGTAAGAAATAGAGACTGGTTAAAGCGCTGTGGGTCACGCTGGGAGAACGACGTGGAGGAGGAAGGGGGAGGAGGAGAGGGGAGGGAGGGGAGAGGGGAAAAAGAAAGTAGAGAGTGATCAGACAAGTAGGTATGAAGGGAGGATTACAGGGGAGGCAATGAGAGAGGAAATAAAGATGAGGTCGATGGAAGAGCCAGATTGGTGAGTAGGAGGAGAGGGGAGAGGAGAGAGGAGGTAGGAGTCAAGAATGGATAAGAGAGGAGGGAGGGTTGGAAGAGAGGTGGAGATTAAAGTCACCAAGTACGAGTAAAGGAATCGGACTGGGGGAAATGAGGCTGAGGAGATGGTCAATGTCCTCATAAAAGGAGGAGAGTGGCCCAGGGGGGCGGTAGATGATAGGAAATGAGATAGCATGAGGAGAGTTAAAGATTTTGAACATGTACTCGAAGGAAGGGAAGGAAGGAAGAGAAGTAGGGGAGGGAGAGAAAGAGAAGTGTGGTCGAAAGAGAAGGCCAAGACCGCCTCCGCAGCCAGAAGAACGGGGGACATGTTCAAAGGAGGAAGAGGAGTAGGTGAGGGAGGCAGGTACAGAGGTGTTGTGAGGAGGGATCCAGGTTTCAGTAATGCAGAGGAATTGGAGGTTGAGGCGTAGGAAGAGGTCTGGGACAGCTGTGGTTTTATTACAGATCAATGTGGCGTTCCAGAGGGCGACGTCAAAGGTGTTGGAGGCGTTAGTGAGAGGGGGATAGATAAGGTTAGGGCGTTGGGGAGAGGCATTGGGGGGGAGGGACTTAGTGGGTATGGGTAGAGAGGCGAGGATTGAGAGAGGAGATTGCCATTTGAAGGATGAAGAGTAGATTGAAGGGGAAAGCGGTAGGGGAGTCGGGGGAGGGAAGGGGAAGGAGATGGACTTCAGAAAGGCAAGGAAGCATAACAGGCAGAGTGAAAAGAATTGGACATGGGTCAAGAAACAGCAAAGGGAGAATGCTAGAGAAGGAGGGAGGTGGGTGGGGGAGAAGATGGGGAGCAGGGAGGAGGGGAAGGTAGGGGAGCAGTGCAAGCAGTAAAACTATGGGTTGGTAGAGGGACACTCTGAAGTGGTCCGATTGAGGTAGGGCTTAGGCTGAGGCAGGAAGAATCAGAGAAGGGAGCTGGAAGTGTCAGAATGTAGTAAATGGCAGTATGAGAAGCAGTAGGTGAGTCAGATCAGTGAGATGGAGGGAGACACAGGAACTGTATTAGAGCAGATCCGTCGGAGATAGCAGCAGAGGGGGGCAAGTAGCCCGAAGTTGATGATAGTGGTGGAAAAATTGCTGCCGCTTGTGACAAAAGGGTGGACCAATAGGTTGGAAGAGCCACAAGGACAGAGGGGGAAGTGACGGAGGGTGCAGGAGGCAATTACAGAGTAAGAGGGCAAGGGGGCAGCAGGGGTCGGGGCAATCAAGGGGGAGTTGATGGCAGCCGTCAGGAGAAGTGGGCTAGGAGTAGAAGGGAGGGGAGGCAGTAGCAGATCAGTAGGACCTGGGGGTGTAGAAGTCAGAGAGGAGGAGAGGGCATAGGAGTGGACAGGACCACTTTGTGGCAGCAGGGGGCAAGTAGCCCGTAGAGTGAGAGTGGAGGCAAGGCAGTCAGCAGATAATGAGGGTAATGGGGTCGTTATGGGCCAGAGTAGATGGAGATGGCCTGAAGATAGTGGACTTCAGCAGTCAGTGGTAGGAATGGAGTCTTAAGGGGGAGAAGTGGGTCCAGGAGTAAATGAGTGGAGGAGCAGCAGCAGTCCAGTGGGAACTAAGATGAAGTAGTCCGAGTGGAGGAGCAGGTAGAGGGGCAGTAGGGACGACACTTGTCAGTGGCGGGGGCAGGGCAGTCCGATGTAGGTAGAAGAGCAGCAGGAGAGGGCAAGGAGTAGGAGGCACCACAGATCACTAAACAGGCACCACTAAACAGGCAAGGCTGGCCAGATCGAAGGAGGAGAGCACCGTGGTCTGAAGCAGTTGGAGCAAGTCAGGAAGCTGAGGGGGTGCAGATCGTGGAAGGAGGAGCAGGCCGCCCAGAGCAAATGCCTGCAGTGGTGGAGGTACGGCAGTTCGTAGCAGCAGAGGAGACTAAAGTAGCTCGGGGAAGACCAAGCAGGCGAGAGAGGTGGGGGGCAAGGCAGTCAGTAGAAGGCCGAAGAGTAGGAGGAGAGGGCCCAGATGCGGAGGCACAGCAGACCTGAAACAGGCGAAGCCGTCAATTGAAGGAGGAGAGCACCACAGTCCGTAGTAGATGGAGCAGGTCAGAAGTTGAGGGTCCACGGACTGAAGAAGAAGGAGCAGGCCACCCGGAGCCACAGCCTGTAGTGGTGGGGGCACAGCAGCCCAGAGTGCGCAGAGGAAACCACAGTAGCCCAGAGCAGGCAAGCAGAGCGGGAGGAGGTGGAGCTGGCCGCCGGGAGCTGCAGTCCCCAAGAGACACCAGTGGAACAGTAGAAGCAGGCCCCAGAGGCTGCACTGGGAGCAGCGGGGGGCACAGACACAGTCGGGACGGAAGAAGCAGGACTCAGAGGCTGCACTGGGAGCAGCAGGGGTACAGCAGCCCGCGGACAGGGCGGAGAACGCAGCAATGGAGCCAGCCGCCGTGGGCACATGCCAGCCGGAGATGCAAGGGGCACAGAAGGCGTAGGCCTCGGTGCAGAGAGGCAAGAGGCACCGTGGCCCGCAGGACGGCACGAAGGCACAACAGTTGGCAGAAAACAGTGAGTCGGCAGCAGATGCAAAAGGAGCAGGACGCCAGGAGCTGCCGTCGAGGAGGAAAGAGGCAGAAGGCACAGTGGTCCGCCGGACGCTGCAGGTCTTAATAGGCGACAGCAGCCCATGAAGAACTAGAGACAGAAGAGAACAGCAGCCCGTGGTGGAGCTGGCAGCAGGGTGTCACCGTCAGAGGCGGAGGAGGAGGCACCGTGGTACACAGGACGGTGCAGGACTCAACAGAAGATGGCAGCTGGTGAGGAATAGGAGCCCGTGGAGAACAGCAGCCCGCGGTGGAGCTGGTTGTCGGAAGCCAACGTCAGAGGCGGAGAAGGAGGCACCGCGGTTCGCAGGACGGTGCAGGACTCAGCAGAAGACGGCAGCCGGTGGAGAACAGGAGCCTGTGGAGATCTGCAGCCCGCGGTGGAGCCGGGCGTTGGGAGCCACCGTCAGAGGCAGAAGAGGAGGCACTGTGGATCGCTTGACGGTGCAGGGAGCTGTCCTCGGAGGGACGCGGAGGGCAATGGCAGAAGGCGTCGAGGCTTACCGAAGATACAGCAGTCTGCTGGTGATGGGGCAAGCACAGGAGGAGCCAGTCCCGGACAAAAAAGGCACGGCGCAGTGGTCCACCATCGGCAGAGGAGGCAACAGAAGGCGAGCAGGTGCCAGAAGCCCACAGAGCACAGAGGGAGCCGGCAGGCCAGGAGCTCCAGGAGCCGAAGGCTACTTGGTCGCCATTTTGGACGTCCACGAGGCGGGAGAAGAGCCTGGAGGTAAGAAAGCCAGAAGGAGAACCAAGGAGAACAGAACCAGATGAGGCACGAGGTGCTAAGACGGTAAGAGGATATAATTAGATGTTGAAATTATTGATAAAACTGCTCTCAGAAGGAAGGATTCAGCCTGATGAAGGGAGACGATGGATCAGGCATCCGATGCTTGAACGCCCCCTGCTGTTATGGCATGATGTAGGAATTATCCCTTGATATCACCTCATGTAATGTCCATTCCCATTACCCATGTTATTGCCCATTGACTTGAAACCTAGCATTTCCAACATTAACATCAGGATTGATCAGGCAATATTGCCACCGGTGACAGCAAAACCTGGAAAGGATGCCCAGCTGTCATCAGACCCCTAAACAAAGAAAAATAAAAATAAAAAAAATTAAAAAGTAGGATGTGTCCCTAAAAGTTCACCATTGTGCAACTCGACCCCCTCTAGGCTTCGCCTCGATGACCCACAAACCTGGGGCACTCTTTTTTGCCCACGAGGCCCTTTGTCTTAAAACTGCCATTGCTTGTGCATCAGGCGTGTGTTATGCACAGGGGCAAACCAGTGGTCGAAGTGTAAAAATAAAAATGACAAAGTTACTCAACCTAGTGACGACCTTACTCCTAGTCCATAGTCCCCTTTCCTTCATACTTGTGGGACATTCCGTCCTTCGGGACGGGACCAAAGCACTTTTGTAAAACAGCATCAAAAATTAAATTTTTTGTCCTTTTATTTTTACGCAGGGGCTACCGCACGCGACTGTAACCCTACCTTCCTGAGCTCTGCTCATCACCCTTCAGTCCTTTACTATCGCCAGGTCTGAGACCATTTAGCAACAATAGAGGATCCTTATTAGAGGGGACATCGGGCGGGCATATGGAAGAAAGGGGACTATGGACTAGGAGTAAGGTAGTCACTACGGTGAGTGACTGTCATACTCCTACATCCCGTCCCCTTTCCTCTACTTGTGGGAGATTCCCAAGCACTGACCATAGGTATTACGGGTGGATGGAAATTTCCCTTATTGGAACAAATTCTTGAGAACTGCCTGGCCAAATTTGACATCAGCCCTGGAGCTCTGGTCTAAACAGTAATGCTTGCAAAAAGCCAATGCGGAGGCCCATGTAGCTGCCCTGGCGATGGACTCCCAAAGGACATAATTTTGGAAGGCAACAGCAACTGCTTTTCCAGACAAGATGTACATGGATGCCCTTTGTCGGCTGAATGCCTTGAATCTTATAGGCCTCAGAGATACATGAGGTTATCCAGCAAGAGATGGATGCCTTCGAGGCCGGTTTCCCTTTCGGGTCCACAAATGTAACGAAGAGTTGTGAGGAGCTTCTGAGTTCACTCGTTCTATCGAGGTAAAACTTCAGGGCTCGCCTGACATCTAGATTGTGCAGAAATCTCTCCGCATCAGAGGCCGGGTTCGGGAAGAAGACTGGTAAAGAGATTGACTGGTTTAAATGGAAATCAGTAACCACCTTAGGGAGGAAGGAAGGATGAGTGCAAAGCACAACCTTATCCTTGTGCAAAGTGAGGAACGGATGTTCCACAGAAATAGCTTGGAGCTCGCTTACTCACCTGCCAATGTTATTGCAATCAGAAAAGCAACTTTCCAAGAAAGGTACTTAAGATCGGTAATGGCCATGGTTTCAAAAGGCTTATGGCATAAGGCGGTGAGGACTACGTTCAGATCCCATTTGGGATGAGGAGTCCGAATCGGCCGGAAGAGATGCAGAAGACACGCAAAGTGTCTCTTGATGACTGGATTAGTCAATGAAAAAGAACATCTGTCTGTAGACAAGTAGGCCGCAATGGCGGACAAATAAGTCCTGCAGGTCAGATACGAAAGACGGAACAGTGTCAATAGAAGCATGCTTGGGATCAAGCTCTTTGTCCAAACACCAATGGCAAAATCTGAGCCACTTGCTCCTCTATTGAGTCCTTGTGGAAGGTTTCCTGGCTGCTTGGATTATGCGCATGTTGTCCTCGGACAGATTGAACTGCACTAAAGATCGGAACTCGGGTACCAGGCCGCCAAGCTTAACGATTGTGGGGAGGGGTGCAACAGCTGGTGATTGCTCTGGTGAAGGTCGTCAGGAATATGAGGCAACCTAATTGGGGGAAGAGCTGACAGGTGCTGCAGTTCTGAAAACCAAAACCTGGCTGGCCACCAAGGGGCTATGAAGAGGAGAGTGCAGTTCGACAAGCTCCTGAGTTTGCAGAGTGACCAATGAATCAGTGGTAATGGAGGAAAGCATAAGCTTTCATGTTGTCCCACGGGATCTCCAGGACGTCACCCAAGGAAGACGCTCCGAGCCTGTCCCTGGAGGCATAAAGAGGAAGTTTCTGGGTTGATGTCGCAAAGAGGTCCACCTCTGGAGTGCCCCATTGCTGAAAAATGTTGGTGAGGACATAGTCGTCCATCTCCCACTTGTATCTGGCTGCCAATTGGCGACAGAGGGAGTCTGCAGCCACATTGATGTGGCCCGGAATGTGTACATCTTGAAGCCAGACATTGTGCTGGATGGCCCAATTCCAAATTTGCATGGCAATGTCCACCAGGAGAGGAGACTTGGTGCCCGCCTGTTTGTTGATGTAAAACATTGCAGCGGAATTGTCTGTGCAAATACGGACCACACTGTTGTGTTAGTTGGCTGGAAAGCCCTGAGCACCAGAAAAACTGCCAGGAGCTCCAGGTAATTGATATGGAAGCACCTGTTTTAAGGCGTCCACAAATTGTACACCTTGAGGTGACACAGTGTCGCTCCCCGCCCCAGAAGGGAGGAGTCTGTGGTAACCGTTGCTTGTGGGCAGGGCTCCTGGAAGGAGGTTCCCACTGCAAGGTTGCTGGCGGACGACCACCATTGAAGATACACTGTCATGCAAGATGGAACTGAAATCATCTTGGAATCCGGTTCCGTAGCCTGGGACCAGCTGTCTCGAAGAGCAGGCTGAGATCATCTCAACTTCAGACGTGCAAGAGGTAGCGCTAATACGCAAGTAGCCATGAGGCCCAAGAATCACTAGGACCACCAAACCGTCATGTGAGAGGACTGGAGGAAGTGTTGGCATGTGGTTGACAGGTCCGTAATCCTGTCCTCCGTCAGGAAAACTCTGGTGCTGACAGTATCCCAACGGAAATACAGAAAGATCAGGTCTTCAGACCATCATGGACGATTTCCGCCAGTTCACTGACAGCCCAAGATGGAACAGGAGCTGAAGGAGTGACTGAAGATTGGTCGTAGCCGTCTGTGGGCAAGGACTGCGCAGGAGTCAATTGTCCAAGTATGGATATACATGGCCCCCCTGTAGTCTGAGGAATGACTGACATCATCTTCATAAAGACACGCTTTGCCGAGCTGAGACCAAAAGGGAGCACATGATACTGGAAGTGTTCCGCTGCCACGGAGAACCACAGATATTTGAGGCCGGCTTCAAATCAGAATGTGCATATATACTTCCTGAAGGTCCACCACGCTGAGCTAATCGCGCTTCCGGAGAGGACTTTATCTGGCAGGGCGTAATCTTGAATTTCTCTTGGGGGGAGGAGGGAGACAAAAATGGAACTTGGAAAGATCGAGGATAGTGTGCAGGCCAGCCTGGTTGGGTATGGCCACTGTAAACAGACAGGAGTAGTAGCCCTGCCCTTGCTCCCCAAGAAGAACAGGTTCCACTGCTCTGAGGTCTAGAAGTTTCGGTACCTCGGCTCTGAGGGAGGGCGACCCAGTCTGCTGGAAGGCAGGATTGAAGGGTGGGTTTAGGGGGAGGAACAAGCGGAAGCCCGCCTGAGTGACTGACAAAACGCATTGGTCTTTGATGATGGTCTGCCACGCCCCCAGATGAGACGCAATTCGTCCTCCCACCGGAGTCTTGTGCGACCGATGGAAAATATTATTTCAATGTTTTATTGGCGGGTAGACCACCCATTCCAGAAGAGGAGGCTGTTGGCCGAGAGAAAAACCAGCCACCTTGCCGCTGCTGTTTATGTCGGGGCCCACCAGCTAGAGCATCTGCTCGGCGCGCACAGCGGTCCTGAAAACCTCTGAACCCAGAGAAAGACCTTGTTTGAGACCCCGACCTCTGAGTATAAGTTGCCTTTGCTGGTGTTTTCCTAAAGACCGACAAAGACTTGGCCATTTGAGTGCTAGCCTTGGTCTTCGTTAGTATCCTCGTCCATGGAGGAGTGGAACAGTTCTTTACCCTCGAAGGGGAGATCAAGCACCTTGTCCTGAACTTCCTTCGAGAACTTTGTAGCGTGCAGCCACGCTTGGCGGGAGAGGTCTACCCAGACCATGATGCCTTGAGCTGAGGCGTCTACATGATGGGCCGCAGCCTCAAGTAGATCCTGCGCCAGAAATCTGGCATCCGACAAGCCACCTTTGAAGTCCTCAAGCCTAGCAGCACGAATACATTCCTGGAACTTGGCTAGCTCCTGCAACAACTTGACATTGGCAGTCGCCAGGATGAGCTCAGTGTTAGCCTGATGCAGCTGAAGAGCCGAATTGGAAAATACCCTTTTCCCCAATGGTGTCAAGAAGCTTGTCCTCCTTGGAGAGGGTCTGGGACGCTGCAGTGGAGGATATAGAGGCCAGCTTGGACTGGAGCATAGCTGCTGCCACCACAGTTGACGAGGGGAGCGGGCATGCAGACAAAGATATGTCCTCCGAAGCATGAAGCTTATATCGAGCGTCAATCTTCTTGTTTAGATGCTGCCCGGAATGAGGTTTTTCCCAGACCTTACGGGCGACAGCCAAAACATCGTTCTGAACAGGTTGGTGCGCTCCAGTGTCGACAGAGTGAAGGCACCAGAAAGCACCCCCTCCTGTGGAGCAGGGGCCTCGGGTACTGGGATGTCTAGCAGCACCATCATGTCCAGCACCCGGTCGTGAAAGGCTCTAATAGAGCGGTCGGCTCATCGCTCTCCTGGTCCGCTTGGCCCTCATCCAATGAAGTGGGAGCAGAAGACTGATCCGCTGCGTCTCAGGGCCTAAAGTGTTGACTTGCAGAGCACCCAATGTCTTTTCTACCGGGGAAAGCTGAGGCAGAGGAGGAAGTGGTGGAGGAGGTCCTGCAGGAAGAGGTGGAGGAGGTGGCACCACCGGGGCCCGCATAGGATCTGCCGGAGCAGTAGGCGTTACAGGCGGCCTAGGATTCATTTCCTTAAACAGATCCTTAAAGTATGCCTTCATGGGATCAGAGTGTATAAGCGTCTGAAACTTCCCAAAAAATGCATCCTCAGATGAAGGTCTAGGCGCTGGAGTGGGCAGAGGCCGCTCGGAAGGGGCATACCCCCATGACCAGAAGAAGGATAGTTACCAGGATGGACCCCTACCAATTGGATCCACATAGATCAAAGGTGCGGACGCAGGAGGGAGCAAGACTATGCGGCAGCGGTGCCCGAGCACGCCAATCCATTCAAGGGCGGAACGGGTTCTTACTATGCACAAAGTGTGAAAAAGGCTGCTCAGCCCCAAAAGGCAGCCCATCAGCACCAGTCGTGGTAAACGTTGGTGTAAGAGGTAGTCAAAATCGCTGCTGCGGTCCGCTGGGGTTGGCCCGCCATTTTGTCAACGCCTGAGGCAAACTGCGTCACAGGAGTAAGTGAGGCCATAGTCACCGCAGGGGAGTCAGGGGTCTTATGTGACATCTTAGCCTTGGAGCAAGGAACCTCGGCAGAACTGGTACTCGCAGATCTCGGGTGTGTACTTAACACTTTAGGGACTGCTGAAGAATTAGCCCCAAAAAGGAATCCTTGGTGGAGCTGGTACTGGAAGTCCTATGGTGCGTGACCGCCTTCTTTGCCACCTCAGCAGAACTGGTGTCACCACGAGCCTGAGAAGGCTGAGAGCCGCGCCCTACAGCCAGGACCCTTGATGGGGGTCCCTCAATTCTGCTGGTGTTGAAAATAGCTCCAAGAAGGGTAAACTCAGGGGTAACCGGGATATGTTTAGCCAGCTTGGGAGGGGCCTTGAGCCGAGACACGGTGCGGTTAGTTCCTGATATGGAAACCTCAGGCCGAACCCTGGTACCAAGAGCCACATAAGAACTGGGCCCAACTTTAGCCCCTAAAAGGGGAACCTCAGAAGAAGAACCGGTTTTAGCAGCCCCCCCCCGCGAGGGTCCTTGGACGAAGCTCTGGTGCACCCGTTAAGCCCCTCGCGGGACACCTCAGGGAAATCCCTTGTAGTAGAGCTACTTTAGCCCCTCCCGGACCTGGAAGACCCCGGGAAGGAGTCACCCGGCCGGAGTGCCCTGAAAAGGAAAGAACTTACCGGTCGTTTCCTTTTCTCGTCAATGAAGAGCTGTAAGTGAGGTGGAGGAACGTGTTGAAACACCTCCTCCCACCTGACAAGCCTACGCTGGAGTGCACGGACAGAGAGGGAGTCGCAATAGAAGCACGAGTTCCAGCAGTGTTCCCTGCCTAAACACTCCAGGCAAAGAGTGTGGCTCCGCCCTCACGAAACTATGTTCGCAGGAAGAACAGGTCACGAATCCCAGATGCTCCGGCATAGATGGAAGACAAGATGACCGTGGAACCGGAGCAGGAACGAAGGCAAGGGAAAAAAAGAAAATTCCCAGTGATGCAAGTGCGTCCGACCGCGTGGAGAAAAGGACAGAAGGGCGATGCGCGGGGCAGAGCTCAGGAAGGCTGGGTTACGGTCACGTGCGGTGGCCCAGCGTAAAAA
Organism: Ambystoma mexicanum; assembly: GCF_040938575.1. Taxonomy (NCBI): domain Eukaryota; kingdom Metazoa; phylum Chordata; class Amphibia; order Caudata; family Ambystomatidae; genus Ambystoma; species Ambystoma mexicanum. The sequence goes on along the minus strand of NC_090932.1, from coordinate 1,265,546,388 downwards.
TAAAAGGACAATTATTTTTATTTTTGATGCTTTTTTTAATTAAGTGCTCCGGTCCCGTCCCAAAGGACGGAATGTCCTATAATTATGGAGGAAAGGGAACAGGACGTAGGAATAAAAAGTAGTGGAACTATGTTCCCTCTGCCCCGCCCCCTTTTCTGCCCACTCCTCCCCCATACTCACCGTCATCCTCTTGCCCCATTCAAGCCCCATACCTGGGTCCTTCCATTCCTCCACTGCAACATGCAACATTGTGTTTTACAACATGTTAAATGTTAAAGATATTTGTATTGCGCACCGTCACCAACGGAATTGGTCCCCAGGCGCTCTGGCGGATCTGTAAACGATAAGGTGGGATGGGTTAGTACGGTGAAGAGGGAGTAGGATAGTGAGAGGAGTGGTGTTCTGTTGGCAGCTTCAACTCGGTATACACCGGGTGCTGAGCTTTGGTGCGGGTATTGGATCGGTGTCAGTCCGCGTGTGCTGTTGCTCCGGCATATGTGTTGTTGCAGTGTAGTGAAGTGCGTGCGGCTTGTTGTGCGACAGATGGTTGTGTGAGTTTTTTGAGTGAGATAAGTATGCAGAGTTTGAGCTTATATTGGTTAGTGGGTTTACTTTAGCATGCTAATTAACATTCACAGTTTTGTCTAAGTGGGGCACTAGTTGAACTTCACAATTCTATCTAGATGCGGTGCAGGTTAATGTTTAGATTTCTATCTGGGTGTGGGCATGCTAACATTCACAATCTTATCTAGATGCGGCGCAGGCTAGTGTTCACAGTTCTAAGTGTGGCACATGCTAACATTCAAGTTTCATCTAGGCGCAGGCATGCTATCCTTCAATCAAAATCCTGTCTGGATGCTGCGCCTGCTAATGTTCACAATTCTATCTGAGTGTGGACATGCTAATATTCACAATTCTATCCTAGTGTAGACATGGTAATATTCACAATTGTATCCAAGTGTGGACATGCTAATATTCACAATTCTATCCAAGTGTGGGCATGCTAATATTCACAATTCTATCCAAGTGTGGACATGCTAACATTCAAAGTCCCATCTGGATGCGACGCAGGCTAATATTCACAATTCTATCTGAGTGTGGACATGCTAATATTCACAATTCTATCCTAGTGTAGACATGGTAATATTCACAATTGTATCCAAGTGTGGACATGCTAATATTCACAATTCTATCCGAGTGTGGGCATGCTAATATTCACAATTCTGAGTGTGGACATGCTATTATTCACAATTCTATCCAAGTGTGGGCATGCCAATATTCACAATTCTATCCGAGTGTGGACATGCTAACATTCACAACAGTTAAAACTGAAGAAAACACAATGAAAGAAAATGCATTTAAATGACATGCATTAGTGTGTCACTTTCCCACTCAGCATGCACCTTCATGCAGCCTCCTCCTTCACCATCCTCCGTTCGCACCTCAAAGAAAATGGGCAGCCATAGACACACCCCTCCCATTGCCTACAAACAAGGTTGCACCTACAGCCATTCATACGCAGATAGGTGTTTTGGGGGCTTGGGAATGGGTTTGTATCTCAAGCAGCCTATTGAAATAAATGATAATCTTGCAGCACCTGCGAGATGGCGCAGCGCAATGTTGCACTAACGTGATGATATCAGCAGCGCTCAACAGGTTCGAGTCTCCAATGGGGATGAAAATACAGTATTTTGTAAAAAAAGTTGCCGTATTGGAACGGTATTGTGGGTCGCATAAAGTGAGGGAACGATGACCTGTTGCTCTGAGAAGGTAATGGAACGTCTTTGACCCCTGATCAAGCAGTCGCGTGCACCGCAGAGCAGAGGATCTATTTGACAGGATGGGAGGGAGGGAGACTTACACTCGGCTCGTCGCCAGTGTTAAGTACAGCCATAAATAAAACCATGCACACAAGCTCAGCAACAGAACAACCTTCTTTACTGACTGCTATGCCAACATTCCGTCCCTCCCTCCTACTCCCTCTTACGCAATTCCCTTGCCAGTCCCGTGATCGCACCCTGAAGGCCACAACACCCTAGAAGCCCAGAGAGATCAACAACCTGCAGCTGCCGTTGGTAAACCACCAGTCACTTCATAGGAAATAGGTTTAGAAAAGCGACATATTTCTACTTACTATTTATCTGCAGTCGTTCCAAGTACAAGGAACAGGTACAGCAACCAGAAGGCCTGCAACAGAGAAATGTGAACCCGGCATTAACAAAAGGACAGAAGGGCAAGGAGGGCATGTTCTCGGAAACCAAAGAGAGTTACACGAAGAGGAAGACTTTTTAAAGAGAGTTCTTTATTGCAGGGTTAGTGAGCAACCTCAACGCACAGCTCGTGCTAGTCCAATATCACACCCCCAGACACAGCTGCAGTGCGTCTCAATATCGAAATGCAGCACGGACTTCCAGTTCTATACACACGCACACACCCATGGCCAAAGTACCTCAATACTCCAGTGCAGCATGTACCATGCCAGTCCCACTGCCACACCCCAGAGGCAGCTGCACCAATGCACCGTAATCCGGACCAGCAGCCCCTCCTGATATTCTAGAGCTGCAACTGCACATACAGCTCTGACAATGCACTTGAGCGTGGCACCGCCGCAGATGCTGCAAATCAAGTGTTCCGTCCCAGTACAGAGCTCCCCCAAAAGTCATCACCGTCCTGCAGGGTCGGGCGCGGGGTCACAGGATGAGGGGGGCAGCTCCTTTCTCTATGCCTCTATGCATTCCCTTATTTATTCAGGAAGGTGCTCTGAGGGAGGGCTACGAGTTCTTGAGGCCCTATGCTTGAGCCTCGTATAATAAAGGTCGCCTAACAGCTTATCTAGGGAGAGTGAAACGTAGGGAAAGTGATGTTGCAAAGCAGGATAAAGCCTGTTCCTAGCATGTGTGTAGAAGCCATGGAATGCACACTGGCACCAGCCCTTACTGGAGTTTTCAACTATATTTGAAATGTGTTGGCCTGGGCAAACTCTTTCAGCCCAGGTCAGTCTGTTGGTTTTTCTTGGCGCTGGCCACCATTCTGGCAGTGGAAACACCAACACTGTGTTGCAAAATAGATGCTAGGCTCTAAGAGACCAAACCGAGGAGATCCAGTTGAAGATCAGTTTCTAATGAGGAGCGATGGGATTGCTTGCCACGGCATGTCCAGAAAAGACTGGCAGAGGAGAGGTGGCTTCCCTGTGCCAAACCACATCTCCAATACAGCCCATAGGACACCATTCAAGGCATTCTGAACAAACCCCTGTGGGAAGTTGTCCTGAAAGAGTGGGTGGTGTCACATGGCCGAAGTGTGTTCTACTGGCACCTTAATTGTTTAATTAATCACAAATAAAAAAATAAGGCTACTGCATGGAAATTGTTTCAGGATGTCTGCAACATAAAGGTTCTTGCGAAAAGTAGTCCTTAAAAGCAGGACTATCAATGATGGCCAGCAAAAAAAAAAAAAGGTATACAGTTTAGATGTCAATCCTCATTTCTTCTGGGGACCAGAAGACCTCTCTATATTTAGGACTTCCCCTTTTTGCCAAGTGTGCCTCTCCCCTCTGTTGCATATTGCCCTCGCCAAGGGGCTCTCCCCCGTTACACATCCCATCTTCCAGGAATCAAAGTCACTCTCTCACTCTACACTGAAGTACACCCTCTTCTGGGCTAACAGCCAGCCCCTCTCAAACGAGCACACCCCTCCTCTGAGATTTAAGAGCTCTCCTTTTCGGCTACACATTACCTCTTCTGGGGATCGAATTCACGCTCGCTCTCACTACTTTTCACCTTCTCTTAGGTCAGGGGTCTTTTTCTTATGATCTCAAGGGGATTTCCTTCCCCCTCACTGGGGCACAATCGCCTTCTAGGCTCAAGGGGCTTCTCCTACCTTCACTGACACACACACCCCTCTTCTGGGGCTCTCTTCCCTCTCATTGGAGTACACACACACACACCCCTCTTCTGGACTTAAGGGGTGCCCCTTCTCTGGTACTGGCAAGCTCTCATCAAATTCGTATGTGCCCAGCCCAGAGACACTATGTGATTCTGAGCCTCAGTTTTAAAGCAAACCTTTGAATCGATTAGATACTTAGCTTCTCTAAGGGTGTGAAAGGGGAGACCGACAAACAGGTGGCATACTTTTGGGCAGAGACTTTTATTCTTTAAAGAAATAAAGAGAAAACCCAATCTTTCCGTAACTCTAATTGGGGGTTCCCTGCCTCAACTATAACACTAATGAAAATGTCAATGTCCCGAAATACAGAGTCCACCGTCCAGTGTCAAAGTCATACTTCTAGCCCATGGACTTGAAAACCAACCAGGCTGGATTTCATGGTTCCACAATGTAGGGGGAATGTCTCCCTTCCCTTGGCCTTTCCCATGCTGTTTTCACAGTTCCACAAAGTAGGAGGAATGTCTCCCTTCCATGGATTTTCTCATGATCCTGGTGATGCCCTCCAGAGACATAATTGGGTAGACCTGGTATTCTTCCTTACAGGGTACTGCGACAAAGAAGAAAGCTGTTGGAGGTGGGAAGAATCTTATGTGATTCCTAGCTAAAACCCTGCCTAAAGTCTCCTCCCAGGTGGCCTGGTGAAGGCTGACGCTTCCTGATCTCAACCCGGGGGTTGGTGTACTGCGGGAGGATCACCTGGGAGGAGACAGGGCCCATCAGGGTGGTGAGAATATTTTAAAAGTAATTTTCCTCCAATAGGGAGATTCTTACCATTATGCCTAAAATGCTTATGGCTTATTGTAATCTTAATGTCGCTCAACCTCATATTAGATCGAAGGTTGGGAATACTAAGGTTATAAAATCAAAAAAAACTACACCACAAGAAAGATACTTGTTGGTAACACAATAAATACCTTCCTCAATTCCCAAAGGTACAATGTGAAGGATTACGGAGATGTGGTCTTCACTAAACCATCTTCCTGGGATAACCAATTTTCATAGGCCCTCTGTTAAAAGCCCAAAGGGAATTAAATCCACTCCAACAAATAATGCAGAAGTGGAAAACCTAATGTTATTAGAAGAGACTACAAGTCCCAGAATCCTAGAGGTACTGAGACCAGTAAGAGGGCTGAAGAGGCATGTAGACGTAGCAGTCAGGCAAGCCTAGTAGCCACTGCAGTATTCAGGCAATTAAGGCTAATAGCCTACAGCTGAAAACAATCATTTAACTTGTAAGGCATAAAAGGCCCCATCAGGAAAGGAGTAGAGGAAGGTGCTGGAACAAGCTGCAAGCCTGGCTGTAGCGGTAGCAGCAGAGGAGTAGCACGAGGCTGGCAAATCACAAGTAAATGGGAGCACAGAAGGGATGCTGGAATGTGGAGACAGCAGATTTAACCTGCAAGTTCTGAGAGAGTTCTGTTATCCCTAAACCTGTAGTGCAGAGGCTGCACAGCGGAATACGTGCAGTAGACTAAGTTTTCCACACGTAAGCCCGATTTCCGTGATTGCAGAGCTGTGAACATGCAAGAGACCAATGCCAGAAGTAGAAGGCAACCCAAGGATCTTGGGAGGAAAATGAACTCCCAAATCACGTGGCCGGACCAAAAACACCCGTGCTGGAGAAGGGCGTGGGTCCCCAATGAGCCAGAAGCAGTAGAAGTGGTAGAGGAAGTCAGGAAAGCAGTGCAACCCGTAAAACCAGTGTATATGAAGCCTGTGAGTGAAGCACAGCCTTGAAAAATACACTGCACGAGCCTTGCTGGTAAATGTAGCCAGCTCCTAAGTGACTTGTGTATTGCTAGTTATACCAGAAGTCTGGTTAACAATGAAATTGTAGCACTCGCATATACCGTGAACTTGCTTGGGATGCTAAAGTCATTGAAACCCATTGTTGACTGTTGCTGTATAAGAGTGGTGTTGTGTCCCCAATTAAGAAGAGGGAACGCTTTCTAAAACATTACCAAAATAACAAACTTTGACATTATACAAATTACAAGTTAAAAACATGAGCGTAGCCCTAATTGTAATTCCCAAGGAAGTCCGGATTTCATACCTGCCATTACATGGGAATACAATTCTTTATTCAACTTGAAAACCTTGAAATTCACTTTAAAGAGAGGTTGTGTGTGTGCCCAATTGTGTTTTCACTTGAAAGACTGGGCCCTGTACTGTATCTAAAAGTGACATTCTTTCCATCTCTAAGAAGTAAAGAGTCAAAAGTATTGAAGAGAACAAGCATTATAGTGAAACCAGTCTTGCCAATAGTTAAAGAACCATCAAACTACCCTGTGAATTTGTTAACATTCAAGTGGCTTTAGATACAAGTGTGCCATTGTTACCTGAAGTTGTGAGAGTCGCACCAAGACTTCTTTGTAATTACTGGGCTGAACTGGAAGCAAGGTGTGAGTAAAGCTGGAGAAGGGGAGCAAATTGCTTGTGAAGAATATTTTGAAGTACAATACAACCTGTGGTGCTAAAGACTGTTGAACCCAGGAAGAATGGAGTCTTATGGGCAGAAACAGGTTGTTCTTATGGTAGTCGGACAGACGGAAGAGGCAAAGAGGCTGCCCCTTTTGAGAAAGGCATTATAAGGAAGAGTGCCTTGCCTACCTGAAGAGGTTGAAGTGTCTTGTCAAAACCTACCTAACAATTCCAAAGCACTGGGCAGTGGTAGTAGCACTTGAACTGTGTAGCACACAATTGTGGGGCATTTAGACTTGAACCTGCTGTGTTAGTCACTGCTAGTTAAATACTGAGGTTTTACAGTTGAAAGTATCTGCTGCAGGTTATCATGCAAGAGAGGACCCAATGCCCCACGGGACCTAGAATTACATGAATTTAAGCAAAACAAGATCACACTGCGTGGATAAGTTAACTTACTGAAGACAAATATTTAATCAACTCAAGCAGAAAAACAGCCGGAACATGTTTCTTTCTCACTGTCTTTTTTCAGGCTGTATACAACCACAATGTCATGCACACACATGTACACAATACCTTAAACAGTGGGATGCCAAAAAATAAATTGAGGATACCAAACCCTGTATACATATGAATAATACATATTTGTTAAAAGCAAGGTGTACATTTCAAGGATAGAAAGGGGTAAAAAAGAAAACACAATTAATTAAACAATAGCGATCCAACATGAAGCACACTATTGGCCAGAAACAATTGTTGGAGAAACACAAATAAGGGATAGAACAAGAATAAGCCAGCATCATGGATACACCAAATAATAACAAAAAGGAAACGCTCAAAAAGAAAAAATAATACACTCATTTGAAAAACAATTTAAAAAATGCCTTGCCCAATTACTGCAAATAGTTGCACATCTGAGCCATTGCCACACCCAAAAGTGGTCATGCATAAGCATGCTTGGAGGAAGTGCGCCACATCCACATAATAGCAAAAACGTCCACATGTACAATATGCCAATTTAAGAAAATGACTTATATGATTATATGAGCTTTGGTAATCTTGCATGCGATTGAAAGGTGAACAGTTCCAACCAATGATTATGTATCCCCACTTGCTTGCCATTGTGGCTCATTAATTCATGCATGTCTGCCTACCAAGAAGTTGATGTGGTTGCATAAAAGCCTGTTAACTCAATTGGTAACCGGTCAAAGAAACTAAGCGCGAGTGTCTCATGTCAGAAACCAAATGGTACCGGAGAAAAAGTGTGGGGGGATGTGGGGGGGGGGTTATTTCCACCTCCCCAAAAACCTAACCCCAAGCTGATAAATTGTGAAAGAAAACCATACCTGTTACTGCGCTCTAAAATTGAAAGCACAATATACCGTCCTCACAATGTATTACATTTCTGATGTCTAACCTGGGGAAATGGGTAGCCTACCCGATGCATCAACAGCCCCGACACCTCACCTGGGTGTTTACTCGAACAAAAAGTTGTACTTCCAACAACCAGTTAAAAACAAAAAAACATTGGGTTAGATACTTTAAATACTGGAACACAAAAATATGGGTACAGAAGTCGATTATTAGGTTGGTGCCGAGTCAGGCTTGCAAAGTCATCATAAAGGGTGAACTTAAAAATGGCCTGCAACTACCATTGTGGGTCAATCTTTCGGAGTAGCTCCAACACCTACATGCTGCCACATGGGCGACTCAGATTTTAATCCAGACGCCTGCGTAGACAGACGTCCTTGGCAGCATGATGCTGTGCACCATATTGGAATGGGTCCGGCTCTGCTGTAAGTTCACATAGCAACCTATGCCACATAACCGGAGAGACACAGTAATTAACATCGATGTAAAAAGTTTATTGAAGAGCTGTTATTCAGCTTAGTACCGAGCATTGCCCGCCCTAGGCGCTGAAGAAGAAGGGTGGGAGGGCAGGCAAAACTTAATAAATTCCCCCAGTCTATGCACAGAATACATGTAAGTATCATTTATAATATGCTTCCTGTAAAAAGCGAGGGGCAGCTGCCCAGAGCTCGAAAAGGTACGCCGTACTAGTACATATTAAATGCATCATTGCAGTACCATATAACCATGACGAAGATTAATTAGGTATTACCTAAATACCATTAGTGGCAGTACAATTACTTAGATTAAATAAGTGCTTAATGCATATGAACTTGCATATTATTGGAACAACATAGAAAATAACTCCAGGTTAAGGAGACCTGTACCAATTTGATCACATTGTTAAGATTTCCCCTGCTAAGAGTTGGACAGTTGATGATAAAGACTTATAGAAGGTATCAGTCTGTAAAAACAAAAAAACATTGTTAACACCCAGGAGGGTATAAGCCCTATTAAGGGCTCCTTAGCATTGGCTCAGATGCTCCCTATGGTTTATTAGCTCTGAGTTATTTGAGCATACCTGTTGCATGTCTGTTATTCCATAAGTATGAACACATATTGCCAATGCAACCATGAAATACATATTTTTGTTCAAATGCATGCAGTGGCAAATGGCAATTCAATTGAAGCAAAATAACCCCTGTGTTAAGGATCCTTGCTATTAATAGCAGGATCATTTGTATTCCAATCGTTTACACACACTGCCCAACTCAATGTATAAAATTCAACCAACCATTTGAGGGCTTATAAAAAAAAAAACTCATGATCTGTGTTAAGGTCATGGTACACAGTCCTGTATTTACATGTTCATTCTTGTTGCCCAAGAATTAGTTCTCGATCCCCTCCACGATTCGGTGAGGTGACCTGCGTGAGTGCAACAAAACGAAGATCTTTGGTATGGTCCATTTGGTGATTCAGCTGCCAGTGTAGTGCGAGCGGATACTTGGCATCTGGGCTCCCAATGGTAAACGAATCCTGATCTTTAGTGCACAGTTTGTGCTCGCAATGTAATATTGGCGCAGCACGCGACACACACACACACGTAAATAACACATATGGTGTCACAGTGAATTAATTTCTGTATATGAAATGAGCCTCGACTGCCAAACTTGACAACATCAGTTTCTAAAGTGAACGTGCACATGGAACATGTCCCACATTTGTGAAACCCCCACCCTCTTAACATTTCTGGAGCCAGTCTTTAGCCTTAGGTGTTTCAGCTATGAAGGAAGGGCTCAGAATTCTCCCAAGTAGTGTAGCTTTGCTGTATGTTATGCTAGGATTGATATTATCCATATGTAAAAGATGCCAATGTTTTTCAAGTATGTTGAAGATTTTCTGGCTATCGGTATTGTAATGATTGATACATCTGAGTTTGTTATGGTCTGCAGAGTTATTTTTTCCCTTAGGTGTCAAGAGGGTAGCTCTCTCCATCTTCCCAACCTGTGACTGTGCTTCATCAAGTAGGTCCATAGAGTAACATCTTGCCAGGAATCTATGGTGAATATTAGAGCATTCCTAAGTGTAGTCCGTGGCAGGGTACAATTGCATTTGGCCCGGATAAATTCCCCTTTCGCAATGTTAGAAATCACTGTCTTTCTATGACTGCTCGTAGCAAGGAGTAATGAATTGACAACTGCAGCCTAATGAAAGGTGTGCGAGGAATACCCTTTAGGGGTGATACTGATCTTAAGATCCAGAATAATCGATGCTTGAACTACTTGACATGAGTGAAGGATAGTCCCACATTATTGCCACTCAAATAAGCTACAAATTCTAATAACCCAGGTTCTGTTCCTTTCCAAATCATAATGATGTCATGTATGCAATGTCGCCAAGGGGGTATATACAGTAAATATTGGTGATAAGCAAGTGCATATGATTGCTCAAATTATGGCATGAAAAGATTTGCAAGGGAGGTGTAAAACTAGCTCCCATTGCAATCCCAATCTGCTGTTTGCAAAAGGTTTGATTAAACAAAAACACATTATTGAGAGCAAATTGTAGCAGTTATTTGATCATCTCAATGTGTTCATGAAAAGAGGCGATCTGTCTCGAAAAATGAAGTCAACGCTCTCAATGGCTAGGTCATGTCTGATGGATGCGTAAAGGTACTTGACATCCAAAGTAACCCAAATATATCCCATTACAAATTCAAACCCATCTAATATTTGTAAAACATGCATTGTATAACAGACACGATGGTGTAAGCATGGCTTCTTTCAAAAGAATGTGATTGATGTTGTGGGACATGGGCTCAGTAGGCCAGCCCAACCCGCTCAAGATTGGCCTGTCCTCATGTATTCTATCAACATTTTTGTGAATCTTTGGTAAAAAATAAATAGTGGGTATAATAGGGTGTTCCACAAGCAAAAATGTATTTTGCATGCCATTTAGTTATCAGCTTAGTAGCAGCACCTGTAATAGTCTTGGTGGAATAATACAGGAGTATAGTGTAGCATCCAGGTGTGTTCAAATGAGTATGTGCTATCTCTATATGATATGATATGTCATTTATTACACGCCTGTACACAAGTGTTTCTAGGTGCAATATAATCTGATTCATCCAGAAGGACTACGTTGTCACCTTTATCTGCTTCTTTAATAATATGGGCTTTATTAGCCAGTAGTTGTCTCAAATCCAATGATTCAGAGATTGTCATATTAGATTTGGGAGTTGTTTGGGGCGTATCTTCTAAAGCATGAATATCCCGAATGACTGCTTTATAAAAAGGTATCGATTACATTATCACCCTGACATACCGGAGTGAATTTGGACTTCTTACTTAAATCCTTCATCCCAATAGATTGTTGATCTATATCAAGTTCCTTTAGTACATCTTGTTCTGTAGGTTCTAGTACGGTATCTATGTCTTCTAGGGACACCAATATATGGGTCGAAAAAAAGAGTCTGCATAGAAAAATATGACGGTAGCAATTGTAGTTCCGGTACGGTGTGCGTTGTCTGACTTGGGTAGCAAAGTATTTTTTCAAATTGAGTTTCTTGACAAATTTGAAAACATCGATCTGGATATCAGTGAAATTGCTTATTGAAGATGGTGCAAACGAGAAAGCTTTGTTCAAGAGGGAAGTATTCTGTGATGACAACTGATATGAAGAAAAGTTGTAAACCAAGTTGATGGCCTCTCCTGGTTCTGCTGTCTTTGTTGCCATGAGCGAGTTACCCAACAATCTGGTTTTGGGTTGTTTCCTTTTGCAGTACTGCCTACCTCTCTTACCCCTAAATTCCGGCCATGTTTTGGAATATTTGAAGCAACCTGCTCTTGGAATCTGAATTGTTTGAGGTGTGTCCCACGACTGCCTTTTTTTAAATGACTTATTTAGTCACAAAAAAAATAAGAGGAAGGTGTAATTGTAACTTGGTCTGTACTTACACCTGTAGAGGTTCCTGAAACAGGTTCTACTCAGGTTCCACTTTAGGAATCTGGGTCATTTTCGACATCTGAACCAATGGGAGAAGAGGCAACGCTGCTACCTCTGGATCCTGTAGGTTCATCATATTTAGGTTGGAATCCAAATGATCCTGCTATGAATAGCAAGGATCCTGAACACAGGGGTTATTTTGCTTCAATTGAATTGCCACGGGCCTCTGCGTGCATTTGTACACAAATGTGTCATTCATACTTCTGGAATGACAACAGACATGCAACAGGTATGCTCAAATAACCATTAAGCATAGGGAGCATGTGAGTCAATTCTAGGGAGCTCCAAATAGGGCTAATGCCCTCCTGGCTGTTACAATGTTTTCACTATATTTCTTTGTTTTTAAAGACTCCTACCTTACATAAGAGTTGGCCAGTTGATGATGAAGACTTATCAGGGAAATCTCAACAATGGGATCAAATTGGTACAGGTCTGCTGAACCTGGAGTTGTGTCCTGTGTTGTCTCAATAATATGCAAGTTCCTATGCATTAAGCACTTATTTGTATTTAGGTAATACCTCATTAATCTGGGGCAGGCGTACTGGTTATATGGTACTGCAATAATGCATTTAATATGCCCTAGTACAGCGCAACATTTTGAGCTGTGGGCATCTGCCCCTTGCTTTTTACAGGAGCAGATTATAATTTATTCATTTGTATATGGTTTATATAAACCTTTACAAAAATAGAAATCACATATAAAAGGTAGAAAATCACATAGTAAATATTACATCACATGAACTGACAAACAGTTTAAAATCAACAATGCTCAATTATCATCTTAAAATTTCTTAAAACTTATTTCCTAAATACAAAATTCATCGTTCACAGTTAGACTGACAATTCATGATAGCGCACAAAAATTATTTAAAAAGGCTATGATTCTAAGTTTCAATACCGTAGAGTTGTTATGTCGAATCTGAAACCATAACAAATCCCTACCTACACAGTGCAAATGTCTTATGAATTGCTGAAAATGTTGTATTCGTTCCTTCATTAGCGGCGGGCATAGCAAAATCAGATGCAGCAGGGTTTCTTCCTCCCCTTCTTTTTTACAGTATTTACACCAACTCCACTCATCTTTTTAAAACATAGTTAGTTTTAAGAACATCAAAACGCAATCTCATGAAAGTATTTCTAAAAATTTCTTGACGGATATTTTTCCAGCTAAAACTCCAATCGGGGTTTGAGTTTCCAACATGAGTAGGCTTGATTCATTGTTTTCGATTGGGCTATTGCGTCAAGCGTCAGTTGCCAATCGTTACATTTCAAAATGTTTTTTACTTTCTGGTGATTATTTATTAGCAACTCAAATGATATACCTGCTTTCCTCAGTATTTCTTCAGTGTCTTCTTTAAGTTTCATACAAAAGACATTTGTTACATCTTTCCCAGCTATCGTATATAGCGAATTAGTGTTTAAAAGTGAACATTTTCTCTATAATAGTATTTTTTTCCAGGCAATAATGGATCTCAGAGACTGTAAACCAAATTCGTATCTAATTACTTTGAATGCAGTATTCTTGAGAATGAAGTATAGAACCCCTTTCCATATGACACTTTTCAGTTTTTTTATCAAATCCGTGTTTTCCAGCTCATACAATTCTAGACCGTATACCAATTTAGGGATACATGACATGATGTAAAATTGTTTTAATGGAATTGCTGTAAATCTCCCAAATTTTTCATCAAATTTGCGCATCCGTCTTAAAATGTTGTCTGCTTTATTTTTTAACTGTTTTTTCATAGTAACCATTGAATTGTTACCTACAAACTCATATCCCAAATATTTGAAAGACTTTTGGCATGTAATTTTCCCTTGACAAGACCAGGATAACTGCAAATGCTTTTTACATGTCTTACCCAGGCATATAATAGTAGTTTTGTCTGCATTAATCTTTAACCGAATACTGGAGATAAACAGCATGAAAGCATTTATAAGTTTCTGCAAACCAACCTTAGTGCAATCCATAAGTAAAAAGTCATCAGCGTAAGCTAGCCATTCTATAGTGATATTACCTAGTTTAGGTGCTACCAAACCTTTACCTTTCATTTCTTTGCCAGCTCTGCAGACATAAAGATTAAATAAAGTAGCTGCCAGTTTACAGCCCTGTCTCAGACCATTCGGAATTAGCTGTTCAGAGGATAACTTCCCTTCCGAATTAAGTCTGATTTTAAATTTTGTGTTAGGGTATAGCTCTATAATCATTTCCAAAAGATGCTGAGGAATGAATAGTTCACATAAGGTTTCCCATAATTTATTCCGATCAACCAGATCAAACGCCTTCGAGAGATCCATTGCTGCTACAAAAATTGATGCATCTTGTTTTCTGACAGTATTTGATTGCAGACTTTTCAAGACCAAACCACCACAGTCTGTACCCAGTTTTTTCCTGAAACCTATTTGTTTAATATCAAGCACATTACATCTGATAATCCATTCATCCAGGTCTTTTAGTATGATGGACGTAAAGATCTTATAATCAGGATCTGATATTGCAATAGGCCTGTAAGTTTCAGGAGCAGACCTTAGGCCTTTTTTATAAATAGGAATCACAATGGCAAGCTTCCAAGCTTCTGGGATTATTTTGTTGGTAGTTATATTGGTAAATAGTATATGTAAGATTTCCCCCCTCAAGACAATATCAGTTTTCATTATCATACTAGATAAATTGTTTGGCCCAGGGGCTCCTGATTTTTTAGCTTTCCCAATCATCTTAGATATGTGACTTGGGGAGATATCCAAATCCCATGTCACCTTTTCACTTTTTCTAGTAAAACTATTTTCAGAGTTTTTCGTCACAGGGCATCTCATATAAAGCTACAAAATGTTTTTTGCAGGTGTCTTCACTAATTTGCGTGAAAAGAATCTCTTTTTGCGTAGTCAAAGTGTCATTTAACAGTAGCCAAAAGTTGGAAGTGTTTTTGCTCTTAATTACCGCCAGCATTTTCTCACCATCGATTTGGTCTTTATACACTTTTCGTGCAATTAACCAATTTTTATATGCTTGTTTTAATTTTTTTATTTGTTTAATTTTCTCCGATATAACATCGGTGCCATTATTCAGCTTGCGGATTTCCTTTCTCAGCTCTTTTTTTTTTTTTACTAAGGTCTGATTGTCAAACACATGAGTATGGGACCTTTTTTTATTATTACTTATTTTATTTGTGCATATTTTTTGTGTAATCGTGTTTATATAATCAGTAAATCCATATGCTGAAAAATTTATGGTTTTCTCTTCATACGACATAATTCCCCAATCTTTACACAGTTCCGAGGTGAATTTTTTTGGTTTTGGTATAAAACCATCGTATCCTTGTACCTTTGATGTTGATAAGTATTTCTTCATCATAGATTGCATGTTTTTTCTGATTCTCTATATGTGGAATTTCTATTGAAAGCAAATTATGGTTGCTAGTAGACATTTCTACAACTGTTAGCTGAGACATAAAACATTCAAAACCCTCAGTTACAAACATATAGTCAACTACAGAGCAAAAACCCCTAGCATGCCATGTATGTTTATCATTGTAAATTTTGGTTAACCCCATCACTTCTAAAAAGTTTAACCAAATAGCACCTCTCCGTTCGTTGTTAGATGACATGGCTTTACGTTTGTTATCTACATCCTCTAAATTCAATATCAGTTCATCACACTCCGCCTTGCTAAGGTTACAGTTTGCATTCAGGTCACCCGCCATTGGCACAAAGTTGTTAGCATTTGTTTCTCTCCATCCATCAATTTTGTGTGTTAAAGTGTCTATTTCTTTTAACAATTGACTTTCGGTGTACTTAAGAGGATTCCAGTATATATTGATGATGCATACATTAATACGGGTGTCCCCCATTTTGATGTTACAATTACTGCAAGGAAAACCTCTAGGTGCGCCCATACTTTAATATTAACTGGTTCCGTGTCAAATTTACACGCGTTAAGGAGTCCACCCATTGGTCTTCCTTTGTCGCCTTGGACCACCGGAATTTGCCAGGTGTAATAATTCTCCCAAGCTAATTGCGTCGTCGCCCAAGTTTCCTGAATAAGGATCATTTCAAAATTATTCAAGAAATCCGTGACTTCTATGTTACATAGCAACTGTGAGTGACCTCTCGAGATCCAGGATGCTATGGAGACTTTACCTTTGTTGCTAAAGTGGCATAGCCAAAGCCTTCAATGATTCAATTACTTTTGTCAGAGCAAGAGTCAGACCTCTTAACTCCCCCTTTTCAGAGCGTATCTCCGCTTTTTCTGATGCTTTAGCTATTTCTGAGTTAGGGTACATTTCTTTTCCATATGAGGCATGTCTCCTACCTCTTTTAGGCTCAGGGTCTGTGAATTGAAATATGTCGAACCCTTTACATTGCAAAGTTTCTGCCTCTTTTAAAATCAACATTCTAACTAGCGCTGATGGTATTACCAGTCGAACATAGTCCCATCTGTTTCTATGAATAAAATCCACTAGTACAATTTCAGCAGGAGATATCATTTCAAGTGTAGGGATCATAGCAAATAGTGACATAATATACGGGGGGTTCAAAACTATCTTTCTACCTTCAGGAAGTAACGTCTTAAGTATTAGGCTTGGCAGTTCGGCCTTGGCTGGATTTTTCAAATCCGGGAATTCGTCATCCTCTTCAAAGTTTTCATACAGTATTTGTGTATTTTTCCTTTCTATACTAGGTTTTGATTCTTCAGGTGTATTTCTATCATTACTATGTTCTTCTAAAATTTTTCTTACTATCATAGTAATATTTTGTTGCTTACTACCCTTTTCTGTCACCACCACGCATCCACCGTTCGTTTCTTCGATTTTATTAATGTGCTCTTTTTTGTTTGTTTCCATTTCATTACTAAAATCTTCTAAAAGCGCATTCATAATTTCACTGTCAGATATTAACATTTCATTTTGTATCAGTATACTCCCAGCACAAGATGATGTATTTTGAAGATTTATCTTCAAGTTTGCCTTCTGTTTCATACCATTATTTTCCCGAATTGTGATTGGGCCTACAGTGTTGCCTACAGGGTTATTCTCGGTCTCTGCTATTGAGTAATTGGTTTTTGATTTTACGGTAGGTATCATCGAGTTAGCTTTAAAAATTTCAAAGATATCTGCCATACCAGTTTTCAATGACAACAGCTGAGATACAATATCTAAAGATTCCTTCTCTTTTTTCTTTTTCATAGTTTCAGAGATGTTTTTTTCAGATTCATGATAACCTTCCTGCTGTAAGGATAGGTTAACTTTAGTCACATCGTCTCTTATATTCGTGATTTCTTCCGTATCTACGTGTTTTTTCCCAGTTTTAGCTTTGTCCGAGCCTATCAAGTCCTGCTGTTCAGTTTCTATCATGTTTTTGAAATTCACATCTCTTAAAAATGTACGTGATGTTTTATGGAAATTTTTGTTTTTATTTTTGTTTTCATCTGTTAGCTTTTTTTTTCTTTTTTCGATATATTCGTATTTCCCCCTACTTTTTCCACATTTGATTTGAGGCACAGTTCAGTCGCTAGTACCGTGGTCTTAGACCTCGCCACGTTTCTATTCGGGTTACTCAGTTTCTGTGAGTCTTCTATTACAATAGTTCCAGGGCTAGATATTTTTTCTAAATTCATGGGAGTCTCTTCTGACATTCTACCAATTAAAGGTTTTGTAGGCGGCTTGCCCATGGATTTAGCTAAAATCTCATTAAGCTTATCCGGAACCTGCTGAACAGTTGTATTAATTTGTGCTAATAAGTCTGTTTGTCTTTTTAGTTCACTTAAAATTAATCGGTTAAAAATCCCCATCAATGTGCAAATATCAGTATTGTCAGACTTATCCAAAGGTAGTTCATTAATCGAATCAGTACTGATAGATACAATAGAAGCAGACATATCATTCGATTGAAAGGTATCTAGGTCCGCTGTCCTAAATACATTAGGAGTGTCATCGTCCATTTGTTCGTTTGTGCCTACTTCTCCTTGAGTATTAGCCATCTCAGACCAGAATTCTTTCAAAGCCTCTTTTTGCGGTAGATCACTTAGTTCTTCCGCAAATAAGGATTGTGAGTTAGCATTCATTTGTAGTTCCTCCGTTCCCTTATCCTTGCCTAATTTTAAATTATTAGAGCAGTTTATAGCACATGCAATAAGTTCTTCTTCTTCATCAGGCTGTTGCGGGGGGAGTGGTAGCGCAGCCGCCCTTGCTAAGCTAGCTCTGCGCGTGGATACAGCCGCAAAAAAGTCAGCCCGTGGGTCTTTCATGACCGTTGGCAATTTGGATTTCCTATTTTTCACTTTTTAGCCACGTTACAAACTTTTTGCAGTAGTAGTCACCTTACCTGCACGAGTCTTAGACTGATTTTAGTACGAGTATGTTAAAATAAAGAAATAGTTCACATACTAAGACTAACAGACGAACAGCTAACAGCCAACAGTCCTTGTCGTCCTTCTCGGTGCGCGCGCAGGTGCGCTGCACCTTGGGTAATTATAGTAAGAAGGTGGGTCTAGAGAGGGAGTGACCAAGCCTACCAGCCCAATGGCAGCTGCCTAAGAAAAAGAAAAAAAAAAAACACAGTCTTTCAAACTAATTATCAAAGCATTGGCAGGCTTGCAGTCAGGCCGGCCATTAAGTGTCTGTTAAACTGGCAAACACTTTCTGAAAGCAAGCTATTCCAGTCTTAACATAATTCACCTCCAGGCAACTTCCTGTGTTGCTTTTGAAGACGTCCTCCTTCTCCCGTTTTCGTTCGTCAGTAAAGCTGCCCGATGAAAATGATGAAGGCAGACGCGCAATGTCAATTTCACGCAAGCGGCGTTTCCAGCAGCATTTACCAACAGCCAACAGTCCTTGTCGTCCTTCTCGGTGCGCACGCAGGTGCGCTGCACCTTGGGTAATTATAGTAAGAAGGTGGATCTAGAGAGGGAGTGACCAAGCCTACCAGCCCAATGGCAGCTGCCTCCAGGCAACTTCCTGTGTTGCTTTTGAAGACGTCCTCCTTCTCCCGTTTTCGTTCTTCAGTAAAGCTGCCCGATGAAAATGATGAAGGCAGACGCGCAATGTCAATTTCACGCAAGCAGCATTTCCAGCAGCATTTACCAACAGCCAACAGTCCTTCTCGCATTACGTGCATAGACTGGGGGAATTTATTAAGTCTGGGCTGGCCTCGCAACCTTCTTATTCAGTACAGAGGGTGGGCACTGCCAGGTATTAAGCTGAATAACAGCTCTTCAATAAACGTTTTACGTTAATGTTAATTACTGTGTCTCTCCAATTATGAGGCATAGGTTGCTCTGCGTATTTACAGGAGGAGCCAGCTCCATTCCAATATGGCACATGGCATCGCGCGGTCAAGGATTTCTGGCAACATAGGCGTTTTGGATTAAAATCTGAGTTGCTCGCACAGCAGCATGTAGGTCTTGGAACTATGCCGAAGGGTTGACCCACAAAG